>NC_045146.1:4226971-4833771 GCF_008831285.2 Nymphaea colorata
ATAGTGAAAGAAGGATTGATTGTTGAGGCGTTATGTTTTCTTGGAGCAAACGGTTCAATGAACTACATCGAAAGGGGTTGGGTTTCGTGGGTTGGATTCAAGTAGGGCCAAACTGAACCCAAATCCAAACAATACATAAATGCAACAAAAAATTTTCAATTTTTTTAACGTAGACTTTTTTTTTCCAATTAGTTTGAGTGGGACTATGGCTTAGGTGGCCCCCTCTCCCTCCCCCTGATTCTACTTATGATTTGAGCAGATGATCTATTGGCAATGCATACGTAGTACATGTCCATGCTTATTTCCATGACAGTCATATACAGTACATGTTCATGAAAAATATTGTATTGCTCAATGATGAATTGTTTTGAAATAATTTATTGTTATTTAATTCAAACTATCTATTTCTCATATATTCAGCTTGTTGGGATGATTCTTTTTTTCTTGAAAGAATAAGGTTATTAAATATGAGACCAATGTAAGGCGAGCTCCCCTAGTTACCAAAGTTGTCGATGTAAATGTGTATCAATTTCACCAACTTGTATAGTAAGACATGGTCGAAATTCAGGGAGATTGTTTTGTGATTTTGAAAATACATAAATAAACTTTTCTGAATGATTAGATTGTATAGTTGTGGTTGTGATTGATTGCTATTGTATTTATTATTTATCTATTTTTATAATAGGGAACTACAAAATATTGTCATTTTTTAATGATATTTGCAAAGGATGACAACATGCAATTTTTTGCTCAATAATCAATTGAAGGACGCATGAAAGTTGAGATTGAATATGAATCAGAAACTCGAAGAGTGTGATAATGAATCTACACATGCTCTAAGAAACTATGAAGAAGTAACGCAAGACATAAATAGTTTGAATATTAATAATATTCTAAATATGAATATAAAGCTGAGTAACAAGGTGATGATGCTTTTAGGTTTAACGACATTGAGGCATGTAAATCGCTCAATCTCTTTGCATCTGTCTCACATGTTTCTATTGTGGGTGTAACAACATTGAGCACCATTGAACCTGATGTATATAGTATTAAGGGCAATATCTTCATTAACGCTCTATCGTATTAATTATATGACTTTGACAACTGTTGTAATGTAATGGAAAGCCTACAAACACTTTCCATTCTGCACATACAAACTAGAGAATAATCAATTTATTAATTTTGTGGAAGTCATTATTTTCTGTTTAAATACAGGTTTTGGATGCAAAAAACATGAATTTTACAAAAGATTCTCCTTACAGAAAAAATAGAACATTAAAAAATAGATCATCAAACCGCATGAAAACATGACTTCATCTTTTGTGCTAAAATCAACTTTAAATTTTATTTCTCCCATCTCAAATGTGGGAGAATTCGTCTTACAACCGTTGAGTGTTGAATCTTAGGGGCCTTTAGTTGGCCATTCAATGTTGAATCTTAGAGGGGATTTAGATAGACAAACATAACGATATGCAGTACAACTTAGTTGAAAGGTACAATCAAATCAAATAGACAAAAGTAACTTTGTTTCGTTTATATCTGCCATTCACAAGCAAAGAATGCTTTAAAGTTAAAAGACAATGATGAGGCAAAAACCATCAAGACTAGTTGTAGCATGTGCTCTACCAGTTTATCCACAAAAGGAACGGTGAATCAAGAATGAGAAAAATATGTAGCTCATCTACAAATGGCATGGCTATGATTAGGAAATCAAAATCCTGTCCTGTCCAGTGACACATGACATCTTGTACATGCAAAAGAAAAAGATAACTGAAGCAATCCTTGAGTTGAGAACAAGACTTGAGTTGATAATACACACCAGTGGTGGAGCCACATTTATGTGGGTGTGGGCAGTGGCGCACACCAGCCCCAGAAAATCTCTTTATTTTCATATTGATATATATTTTGAAAAATATGTTCATTTATATATAGCACTACCACTTAAGATGTGAAGGTTTTATATTTAATGTCCCTCGATCAGCCCAAAATTCCTAGCTCCACCACTAATGCATACTTCCATAGTGTGCTCACACACAGACACACTCACGTGAGCTGAGAACAAGACTTGAGTTGATAATACGAGGTGTGATGAAATATGTTTGCATTTGGCTGAGCGACACACAACTTCCATATTCTCATATTGCTAAATCTTTGCAAGTCTACAAGCAATGAACAGTTGAATACTGCCAAATTTATGATAAACATATAAATATCCGAGTACAGAAATCTTGCCGATGTTAAATCATTCTATATGACTATCACCAAGTTCGCCTTTCTTCCAAGGGAATGTGAATTCATGTAAGTCCTTTGGTTGCATTCTTTATAAATCTCATTCCTTAGCACTCTTTCAACAAGAGAATATCTATGATAACAAAAAAAAAAAAAAAGCATGGGCAAGAAGTCCACGTTTTTCGGGATGTAATCACATCCTAATTGAGATATAAATTAATTCTAGCACCTACATATATCTAGAAACAAATAAAAGGGTAAATTTGGCAGCACAAATAATTTGAAAAATACAAAAAAAAATTTTATGATCACTTATGTAGCAATATCAATGCATGGCAAGAGATCAATATCATTGTTAGATGACTTGTCATGGAAGACTAGCCATCATTGCACATAGAAACACATTTGTCTTCATTTTGTGGACCAAAACAACTATTTTGTTTGAGTGCGAGAAACATCATGTGTAAAAATAAGCCATGTCCCTGGTCATGTCACTAAGAAGAACAGTCAAGTACCTACTTCATATTGGTGATTTGTGTTCAAAACATTTGAAGACACAACATTACATGCATATTTCAATTTTGGCACTACCCTGGATTTTAAGGTCACCTACGCTTCTTTCATGTTTTAAATATTGAACTGCAATGCAAAAGCAAGCGTCGATGCGGTGTTGGTGCAAGTGGTGTCCCTGCCACAGCAGCGACACTTTTTGTATACGCCGTAGCTACAAGCAGCGATGCTCTTGTACATAGTGTTAGACTTGTGATATGTTTGGGTCTGGGTTGGGCTCTCACTGGACCTGTCCAATATGCCTTATTTTGATTGTACGTTAAGAGTGTCGTTGTAAATACCCATTATACCTAAGGGTACTTCTGTAATGATGGACATTAGGGTGTCTGCCCTAATTATAATTAATTTAACTACCCACATTTATTTTAATTGTGACGTGCAATTCTCTTAGCTCTATTCCCTTCATTATCTATTATTTTTTGCTATGATCAATTTTGGAGTTTCTTACATGGTATTAGAGCACGTCTGACCGTGGACTGAGTTGAATCCAAAAGGTGCGTCCTTGGATATAGAGAACTCTTCAAATCTCTTATCTCTTTCTTCTGTTTTTTCCTTTTCAATTTTCTGTCATTTTCACCTGTCCCTCGTATTTCTGGTCTCCCTTTGAACCTAATCTATTCCCAGACCTCTACCACCTTCTTCTTTTCCTCATATTTATGAATGGACTTGCCCTAATTTAGTCCCTCTCTACTTCGCCTGTTTTCTATCTTTCTTCTTTGTCCAACGGTTATCCACTTCACTGAAGGTTATTTACTTAAGTTGTTTTCTTAGTTGTTGTCTGATTTCTCTTGTCCAATTTTGTACCAAAGCAACTTAGCATATCAATATACACCAGTTTGTGGGTTTGATATGCTATGGCTAATAGCATTTTTCCTTGTTGTCTTGTCCTCTTCACAATTTACTGTCTTGGCCTTTAGTTGGCGGGTGTTATTTTCGCTTTTTCAGTCCTATTCAAAAGGGCAGTTTCTCTATTTAAAGCACAACAGTCAGCAAAAATTTTATTGTCCTTCTCGTTAAAAAAAATAAACAACAAAAAACAAAAAGAAAAGCTCAGTTCAGATATTCATTGCTGCATTTCTGCTAGAGGTCTGATATGTTTTCACGAAAAAAAATGGTGGAAAGGCAACCTGAACAATTCTGATATTCTAATCCCTTGGCTGTTAGAATTATTTCAGCTGAATAGTTTTGTTGAAGAGAATCTCTTTCAGATTATAATGGATTCTTATTCTCAATTTCTTATTTCATCTAATTTGTTGTCAACTTATTTCTCAAAAACTCACCAACACCAATTTTCTTGCCTAGAAACTTGAAATTCCTTCTTTTATTAAGAATCAAGGTCTCTTAGCCGTAGGACACCTAAATAGATCAATTTCAGTCCCTCTAGAATGCATCACTCAAGAAACTAAGGGTGGGAATGGAGTTGTTACTAAGGAGATCGTCCTAAATCCAAAATTTGAAGCTCGTGGACATGTGATCAGTCAGCAATTGCATTCATTACTTATACTCTTTCCCAAGAAGTATTAGTGCGAGTTCGTGATGAATGTTCAAATAAATAATTATGGAACAGATTTGTCAAAACATATTCACAGATTTCAGATGCTCAACTTTCCATTTGCAATGGGAGTTTTAGACCTTATCAAAGTAGTCAATGTCTGCTATGTAATATTTGAATGAAGTAGCATCTATTTCTGATAAGCTAACTACAGTCAGATGTGATTGTTTGAAAAGGGTAAAATAAGTGGGACACAAGATGGACTTGGGACAAAGTATCATGTGTTGAACACTTTCATTGCAGTGCTTACAAGAGCTCCTTCTTTTGCGGACCTACAAGCCAAACTTTTACAGTATGAGATTACTTTAAATGGGTTTTCTAATGAATTAGGTGGGCAAGTATTGGCTATTATGGTGTATATTGGACAAGGGGAACAAACTGATGGCCTTGGAAGAGGACATGGACAAGGCAGAGGATATTTTGGAGGGCATAGACTATTACCAGTTCCTAACACTACACCTACATCATCATTTAAGAGTGTGCCTACGTGTTTTTATTACAACAGGCGTGGTCATATCAAGGTCAATTGTTGGAATAATCCTTAAAACAAAGGAAAATTCAATAAGGGAGATAGCTCTTGGGAAAAAAATATATGGAGCTTCTAATGAATTTGCACCAAATGTGAAGGATCTATTGTCTGCTATTTTAGGATCAGACTTAAAGCATGTGGCAGATAGATTATGGGGCTATTGCACATGTTACAGGTAGTGGACATAAGTTTTCATGTTTAATTCATTATGTTGGTAAAATTAATATAGTCACAAGAGATAGATATCATCATCCCATTACTCATTCTGAAATGTTTCTATTCCTATGTTCGATTCTTATCTTAAGCTTGTGCATGTCCTTCATGCACCCAACATTAAAAAAAATATCATCGCTATCATTAAACTTGTTGACTATTTAAATTCTTTTGTTGAATTTACACCTTCTTTCATCTAGGTCAAGGATCTTCAAACGAATACGACATTCACTAAAGGGGAGTGCCAGGGGCACATGTACATCTTTATGGGAGATCCTACTACTGTTCATCATAACTTGAAACTCATTTTTCACCCCTCATCTAAGAGTCATAATCTTTTTAGTAAGAACAAATATAATCAGCCTTCATGGCAATTTCGTCTTGGTTATTGTAGTTGTGTCCTACATTAAAGGCTAGTGTTTGATGGTTTTATTTCAAAGTCTAGTTTAAAATTTCCTTCAAGCAAAAATTTGTGTTCAAATTGTTAGACTTGTAACAGTCATGTTCATCCTTTTAATTCAATAAATGAAACAGTTTCATGATCTTCTAAGATAGCATTTTTTTTTAATGTATGGGGCCCAGCTCTTGAGAATTCGAACTCAAGCAACAAATATTATGTTATTGTCATTGATCTCTTCTCTCACTTCACATATATTTAGTTGATGAAAAATAAACCAGAGGTTTTCCATATTTTCTATCGTTTTCATGCCTTAATTAAGAATAATTTTTCTTTCAATATTATGCACTTCCAGTTTGATGGTGAGGAGAGTACTCTTCCAATGACTTTACTAACTACCTTCAAAATAATAGAATTAATTGAAAAATATATTATCTGCACACTCCTCAACGGAATGATATCGCAACGAAAGCATCAATATATTGTCCAAATTGCTATGAGTACGATGCATGTTAATGGGTCCTCCATGGGATTGTGGACAGAAGCCTTCCACTCTACCGTATATGTGATAAACCATCTCCCTACATCCATTTTCGAGAATAAATCTCCATAGTTTGTCCTTTTTCATAAGAATATTGATTACTTTGTTTTATGTAATTTTGATTGTGTTTGTTATGCTCATATTGATTTCTCTTAGAGAAACAACTTTCATCACAAGGCTCTGAGATGCAGATGATTATAAGGGATATAAGTGTCATAATTCTGTCAGCAGGCAAATTAAAATTTTAAAAAAGTGATTTTCAACTAATACAATTTTTATGATGAGGGAGGTAATTTTGTACATCTTGACCTACACATAACTCATTATGATCATTGGCTGAGTGCATGACTTCTTTCTACTAGCAATATTAATGATTCTTGTTCATTTAATCTGGCTCCAAGTTCATCTCATATAAAGCAGTACTTCAATACATATGATCTAACATCCATTGAGAAGTTTTTTGGGCAAGTGTATTTTAGGGGTGATATGAGAGTTTTTCCCAAAACCAATGATGAGCAGAATCTATCCATGGATGAACATTCCTCTGCATAGAATGCTCTATTTGCAAGAAGATCAGATAGGATTCAACATCTCATAGTTCATGATAGGTTTAGCATGGACCTTTAGCTATTTCTCTCACAAATTTAGAAGCAAAATGAGCAAAAGAAATCATTTTCTCAGGTTACTGCTTCTATCAGGTAGGGGGGTGCACAATGAGTCGAGCTACTCGAGCTCGACTCGTTTAAGCCCGACTCGTAAGCGAGTTCGAGTTGCTTCATTAGTTAAACGAGTCAAGCTCGAGTTCACGGGTCGACTCGTTTAACTAATCGAGCCGAGTTCGAGTTCACTGAAGTGGACTCGTTAAAGCTCGACTCGGCTCGATTAGTTAAAATACTGGTTTAAAAAAAACCGGTTCAGCACTTCTCAGGCGGGAAACTCATAACTCCTTTTCAGTTTAGGTTTCCTTTTTCCTTTTTCCTTTATCCCTCTCTCTGACTCCGACCCTCCCTCTCTCGGTCTCTTCGACTTCTCCTTCTCTTCTCTGTCTCTGTGCTCTCCATTATTTCTCCAACCATGAAGTTCCTTGACCACCATCACCGGCCTGTGGCAGCGTTTGGTGGCATCCGGTGGTTTCTAGCCACTGGTGAGTCTGTCCATCCAGAAAATCAAAGATAAGTTATTTGGTTTTTTCTATTTATTTCCACTTTCTTCTTCTCCTTCTTTTTCTTCAAGGGCATGTTTGCTGGACGTAGCCATGGATGACGCAGAAACAGAAAATGAAGAAGAAGGAATAGAAGAAGAAGAGGCAGAATGGAGAAAATATTAGTGTTATTCTCTTTCCGCTTCTTTCTTTCTCTGGCATGAGACGTAGCTGCTACGGGTGATGGCGTCCCCTCTTTCCCTCTCTTTCTTCCTCATAGGCAAGGGAGGAGGAAAAAGGGAAGGAGGGAGAAGGAAGGGCCGTAGAGGAAGAAGGGAAGGTGGGAGGAGGAAAATACCAGGGAGGAGGAAGAATGGAAGTGGAGAGCGAGGGAGGAAGTGGTCGTTCCTCCCTGCATCCCTCCTCTCTTGAGGTAGAAGAAGGGGAGAAAGGAAGCCAGTGTGAGCATGCTTCTGACAGGCAGATACAGAAGAGGAGAGAGAACTTCCCGTTCTCGCTTTTGATCATAGACTCAACTCTTCGGTAGGTAAGCCATCTATGTGTGTCTCTTAAAACTTGGCACAAATCGTGAAACTATAATTTCTTCTCATGGTGGTCTTGTGTTATTTAGTGCTTTGGTTGTCTAGAAAGTAAAGTTTCTTGCTTTTCTGCTCAATGGATTGGTTGTTTGGGTAAGCAGCGGTCATCAATTTGTCATTTTTATCGTTTTCTTTCCTTCCTGTCCACTGTAGATTAGGTGCACGAAGCTCCTTTTATAATTTCGCCAGAGCACCATCCACCATCTTCCTCCTTCACCCTTTACGATTATGTTCCTCTGTTGAAGAAAACCACAAGTCTTTTTGCCTGTTTACCCCCTTCTTACCCCCTTCTTGTTTGGCGAAGAAGAAGAGGGGAAAAGGAGTTTGAGTGTCTTCTTTTGATGGTTTGGTTGATTAGGTTTCTTTGCAGGGTAAGAGGGTCACGTATGTGCGGAGGACCAGAGGGCTTGATGCAACAAGCATTGTGTTGTGGGATGGAGGACGCAGGGTTTTGTGTTGGCGGCAGAAAGATTACCGCCTGCTCTGCTTTTTTGGAGCTCTCGGCCTCCGATGACCTGATTGGGTTCAAGCAGGCCGTCGAAGAGGATGGCTCCGCCATCGATGAGGCCAGCTTCTGGTACGACGGGTCCTCCAACAGGAAGATGGGCTTCGTCCAGAGGACGCCGTGCTCTTCAGCAGCATCGACAGAGGAATAAACAAGTTAAACGAGTCGAGCTCGAGCTCGTGTTAGGGAACTCGACTCGAGTTCGAGCTCGAGCTTGAGCTCTTTGAGTCGAGTCGAGCTCGAGCTGGGCAAGTTCGGGCTCGACTCGGCTTATGTGCAGCCCTACTATCAGGTGGATTCAGACGTTGAATGAGGAGATAAAGGGGATGCATCAATGTCAAACTTGGACTATTGTTTCACATTCTCCTGATAAAAATGTTGTGGATCTCGATGGACACATAAAATCAAATACAAGATAAATGGAAGCGTGGAATGTTATAAGATGTGTCTTCTTGCTAATGGGTACACCTATAAATTTAGACAAGATTATGATGAGATTTTTAGCTGATTGTGAAGATGGGCATGATCCATATTATATTGTCCATGGTAGTCCATCATGGATGAAAAGTGAGTCAACTGCATGTTAATAATACATTTCTTCATGGTGACTTAAAGGAAGAGGTGTATATGGAGCAGCCCCAGGATATTATGAAAGTGAACACAAAAAAGCATCAGAACAACATAAATATGATTTAAGAGCACGTCCCAAAAATGGCCTAGGACTCCTTCCCCAGATCCACTTTATATTTTTACATCAATTATTTTATCTCTTGACTCATTCCTTCCTCTCAAAACCCTTGTGGACTGTCTTTTTTCCATTGAACCCTCTTGGACACTCTTGTCACTCCGGTAGGTCCCATTTGCCCCTCTCGGCCTCTCTTGATCTCTAGTTTGTCTCATTCTTGCATTTCGCTCAACATCGCATAATTCACTATTCCTCTTCCTCTTTCACTCATTTTGATCTGGGATCTCAATCCCTCTCTCTCTCTCTGTATCTTTCTCTATACCTCTCTTGATCACCAGTTTGTTTCATTCTTGCATTTCGCTCAACATCGCGTAATTCACTATTCCTCTTCTTCTCTCACTCATTTTTGATCTAGGATCTCTATCCCTCTCTCTGTGTGTATCTTTCTCTATACCTCTCTTCTTTCTTCCTCTCTATTAATTTCTGATTCTCCTCTTTTCTCTTTCCCTCTTGATCTTTCAATTGCTTCTTGAAGTAGCAGTGATTTTGGACAAGTCTCAAGGTAAAGAGGCTTGGTTTCATGTTTCTTTGCTTAAATCTGCTCAAGTTTCTCAGTTTCTTTCTTTGGCTTGAGGAAGCATCCTTTATTGCTTGTGGTGCTACACTGCTAACTCTAATGGATTCCACTGTTAGTGCAAACTACTAAGGATGTTGAAACGAATGTGAAGCGCCATTGAGTTGGCTCATTACTACTAAGCTTAAGGTGGAGGAAATAGCAATGACTCAATTTTCATGAGAGAAATTGCAAAATGGGAGCAAGGTAAAGAATTCAACCAAAGTCGGGGGAATATCGTCCAAGCACTCTAAAGCATGATCATTAGGAAGGAGAATTTTTAATTGTAATGGAGACTATCGAGCAGCTTATTTACAATAGTGACCAATCAAGCTAGGGTTTGGGCAACATTTTTTTTGGGTAATTTCCTTCAAATTTCTTTTTTTTTCCATTTTCTTGTCCATTTTCTTACCTTTCTTGTGAGCACTCACATTATTGATTTTCTCATTTCCTTGCTAAAATGTAAACCCTATCCTTGTAGTGTTTTTGAGCTGGCAGAAAAATGAGGAAAGCATGTGGGATTAAAATATTTTTTCAGCCATAAAAATCTTCTTGAGCTTTTTTTTCTTTTTTTTTTTCATAAAAATATGACCAGCTTCAGGAGATATTTCCTCACTATGGAAATAAGGGAGGAGTTGGGGAAGAAGAAGAGGATGGTATGGGAACCGATCCAAGTCCTCCATGCCTGTGTGATCTCTCCCTTCCACTCATCCTTACTCTGCAATAACTTCATTTGCCAAGAGGACCTCGTCATGTCCCTAACGATTGTGGCTATATTGCGGCAATGGTGCTTAGAGTTGGATCACAACATTACTGGTCTCAATGAGAGGACATCTGCAATCGTCGTGAGGTACACCTCTCTTTCTAAGAGAATTGATAAGGTGATTGGAGGAATTAGTGTTAAAGTGGGTGACCTCTATTCATTTCTACCAATCTCGAGGGAGACCTCAGATTCTTCCCTTTGTCTTTCTCCCTTCTTGACATGGTTGTCGTGGGGGTTGAGTCCGCTGTCAGGTGTCACTGCTATTGGATAGAGCGGTTTTGAGTTTTTTTATCATCCTTTTGTTTGAGTTTTTGCAGGTTGAAAGGGTTTGTGGCAAATTGTTGGATTGATGTTTCATAGGGATAGTTTTGTTTCTTCTCTTTGTTCATTTTCCGCAATTGAAACAATTATTTTGCTTAAGAATAATTTGTACACACAATTTATTGCTTGTATGCTTATGTGGCTTAGGCTAGGATGATATGTGTACATTAGCATACTGTAAAACTTGTTGATTAAGCTTGCCTAGACATATTTTTGTAGGTGTTACATGCTTTTATAAATCAGCGTACCTGAAGCCATACTAATTTGAAATATCTAGCATAGGTGTATTATGAATGCATGGTACGTTTGATTCAGATTCGGTGATTTAGTGAACAAGGGGGTTATTTTTAGTTTCGAATTTTAAATTGTGTTCCACATCCTTAAATTCAAGGACCTAATACTCCATTGTATAAGTCAATCATTTGGATTGGTATCTTTCTACTAGTGCAATGGCCTATGTGTGACATTCATTTCCTGACAAATCTTCCTTCTTTATTGCTACCAAAATTTTATCTTGCAACTTTCGAATTATATTTTGTATGGCTGATCTCCTATAGGAGTTTGTGGAAAATTATTTTTCCCCAAAATATTGATTTAAATCAAATATTGGTGTACCTTAAGGAACACATTGTAATGCTTTCTTATGCAACTTCTATTGGCTAGTTGTAGGAGCCACTAACTCCTTTGAAGTTCTTGTTGGCCTTCTTGTCCCTTTCATATGCATTTTAGCATTCTCCCTATCTGCCATCGTATGTTCAGTTGTATAATGCCCAAGGTTCATTAAGGTTCACACTAGTTTTATTTAAATTATGATTTTGACACTATAATTTAAGTGGGCATAAGTTCCTGGACTTCTTCTCTATCCTTGACATTTTTGAAGCAATTGAATGTTGTAAGGCATCTATCAGATTTTCAGTTTTCTGTTGGTGATAGTTCAGGTGGAGTTGGCCAGATAATTACCAAATTATATCAACAAAAAGAATATTGAATTTGACAAAAGCATGGTTAGTTTTAAAGGAGTGTAGTGGATGGGACTTTCGTGTCATGAACCTGACTATGATTCGACTTTCACCGGCAGAAGCAAAGAAAAATTTTTTCAATTTTGATGTGGGGCACATAATGTAGAAAAGGGCTTCAAGCAACTATTAACTGGAAAGGCCTTTCAATTTTTTTCTGTTTTTATCTACATTTTCTATTTGTTACCTTTAAAAAAATGAGAAATATTTAACCAATGAGCAGGTTGATGTTATGCACAATAAAAGGCAAAAGTAACTTTTGGTGAAAGGGTAAATTGAACTTGCTTTCTTGTTTTGAATTAAATGATCATGTAAACATAACTTACTTTCAATTGCTAGAAAATAAACAATTAATTAATAAAATATGGCAATGTGTGAGGAGCTCAATTTTTTAGGCTAGATGGATGCAGGTGAAAAGCTATGCCTTTCAAGCTTTTCTTCCTGAACTTGACAAGTGTTCAGTCACCAAGAAGTTTGTTAGTGCTTGAAGAGGCTTTGGAAATGTTTCCTAAATAATAGTCCCATCCTGGAGTTATTTTAGCATGGATAAATTTTCTTTAGTATCTAAAGGACAGCTCTTCCAGTGCACTCAGGGATAGGATGGATAGGAATAGGATCATCTGAGATATCATGAACATAAGTGACTATTTTCCAACATTTGAGACACATTGTCTTCAAATAATAGGTGTTTTTATTGCACAATTAAGTAATTCAAACGCCATAAAAAAATGTTTGATAGTTTCTCCAAGTTTAATGCCTCTAATTATGGATTCTTGAATTTTCAGTGGGTCTTAGAAAGGTCCAACTTATGCATATACATTAATTGGCTAAAAAATATTTGGGCAGTCAAACTCACCCTTAAAGAAAGGCAAGGTTAGGGAAGAGATTTAGAGCTAAATTGCTTTCTATTTTGCATGATCATATAGTTTGTACTTTTTAGATTCTTATTATGAAATAGTCAATTATCTCAGAAATTTTTTGCTTTTGTTAAAATTTAAGGTGTGTTTACAACGTATGTGCTTGGCTGGAAAAGGGGCTACAACATATGTTCTTGTGCTATTCTTGCAAAACTGGTTTTGTTCCTAAGTGGGACATGCTGCCGCTTTAAGAAGCTAGTGGGTAGTCGTGTAACATAGATAGATAGGGTCTTCTTTGCAGCATGGAGGAATATATGTAGAGAGTTGCCACTAGATCCCTTTTTGTTTTATGAGGGTGACTCGGACTCTGCTGGAAAAAAAATGGTGACTCTGAACCATATGAAACAGTTCAGTATTGATTAATAACTCAAGTAATGCTTTACTATGATTGCATGAGTCTAGCATGAGAAATTTCATGCAATCTAATAAATAGAAGTACATAATGTCTCCATTTTACAAATGGCAGGTTGAGATACTAATTTGAAAAAAACTGCACAACATGGTGAGATACTCGTATTTAATTTTATCGTACTAATTTATTCTTTTAAAAATAGATAAAATGAAACAACTTTCTAGTCATTTGTTGCTTTCTTTCAAAATAGGATGATATGAAATTTGGTGCAATCTTGACACAATTCAGTTTGTATACAAGAAACCAATTTCAGAATCCTTCATGAGACAGATAGATTCAAAGCATTATTCATCATGGCTGAGAACAATTTATGATATCCATTTGGTTGCTAGCAATTCTACTTGAAGAAATTGGTGGAAACCAAATGCAGGATTAGTTCTTTATTCATGACTTTGTTCCATGCTGGGAGATTTGCAAGTACTTTCTACTGCAAGTACTACCACTATGGCTTTTTAGTATAGGTGCAATGACATTTTTATAAATTTATAGCCCACTGAAGTTTTTTTTATTCTAGTATAGGTGCGGTGATAGTTTTAGGTGCATATCCAGATCTACTGCAAAAAACCAACTAATTTCCTTCTCTCTTTGATAATTGTTGATAGAATGAACTTATTAAATTGTTAGTTTTTTAGTTGGAGACTATATATATTGTTTTTTTGTCTAGACTGATGACCCTAGCCTTTTCTCTTCTTTTGTTTCAACAAAGAAATTTGGTTGCAGTCTTTGTGAACCCAAAGGACTATGACAAGCCTATTCAGGAGGTACCTTTCCCTAGGCCTTTCAGTTTCTTTCTTTATGGATGTAATTCTTTTATAAATAAGGCCCAAAAACAATTATCTTGACATGCTATATCTGCTATTATATCTTGAAAGAACTTGTTTTGAGTTTTCACATATATATGAAACATGAGATAATTCACGCATGGACACATTTAGCATAGGGATTAACTAATATAAGCATGGAAATTTCAAACTGTTGAGGATTTGCAGGTGATTGTTGAGATGAAAACCGGTGGCATTGGTAGGGTCCTTTTTGCATTACAACATTGAACCCATGATCTATTTCTACCTTTGAATGTATTCATGATGTGAGTTACCATTCATCTTCGTCCACCCTGTTTTGCAACTAATTATGAATTTAAATTCAGAAAATAATGGTTTCTTTTTCTCTTTATCAGGATTGTGTATCTGATCATTTCTCCAACTTTTAAAGTTTGGGAGCCCCTTCAAACATAGAAAGAGAGAACTTCATTAAAAGAATGAATATATTATTTTTTATTCTTCACACTTGCTGTTGGTTGGCATCATTTCCCTACCCGATGTTGAGTAAGTGAACTACAATTAACCTCATGATGAGATTTTTACGTAACGTTCACATAATTCTTGTTCTTTTATTTTTATAATACTATGTTTTTTTGTTACTTTCATAAGTGTGTGACCTCCTTCTCCTTCTTGATTATCTTATTGATGGCAATAGCATTTCTCATTGTCATCTGTATGCTTTTGTGTATGAAGAAATAGGAGATCTTAATGGATAGCATCCCATTTCTCTCCCATATGCCATTAAGGTATGCAGTCAATCTTTGGATGAACAGATTGTGTGATAAGGAACCTACTAGAGTCATCACTTATCACTAGCCATTTGATCTACTTCAAATAAAAAGTCTTCTTTTCTGTGACTGTAAAATGGTGAAGTTTTCACCTAAGTCACATATTTTTTGTTGATTTACTATTAAATTGTTGATTAATGATTGCTTGAGGTAAAATAAAATATGTTCTTTTATTTTTTATAATTAGACTTGATGTTCTTCTGCAGGGAGGATTTTTATCTTTAAAAAAACACTACAAAGCAAGCTATATTCAACGAGAAATACTATTGACATGGATGACCTTATTAAGCATCTAATTAAATATCATTAATCTTTTAAAGGGTTTTTTTTCTTGAACTTGTCACCAGCTTTACTGTTTTAAAGTGCTTTTTTCTTGTTTTAGCTCCTTGCAATTTCTTGGTACTGGAAACATGATAGCAAATAAAATGTATAAGTGGAAGTACATATCTTAGTAGGTGCAGAAATGGAATCACTAACCAAATGTAGAACTGTTTTTTCGCAGACGATGAGTCTAATATGGAGAGCCTTCTTAAAAGAAGTATGCCATGGCATAATGAGGAAATTTGCATCAAGGGTTCTTAGATTCAAAACTCCATCATCCCACCTTAAGACTGGTCCAATGGATGAGCATTAACAGATGATGCCAGTAAACTTTGATCAACAGCATTATTTTGTCAAAACTCCATCATCCCACCTTAAGTACCAAAACTCTCAATTTATGCATGCCCTAAAGACAGGTCAAACAAAAGTTGTTAAAAGAATCCTTTGGTACTTAAAAAGGCACCATTAATGATGGTCTTCTCTACACTCTAGGTATGACCTTGCAATCTTGCCATGATTTATTGATCTTCACAAATGCAGACTAGGCTGGAGATCTGGATGAATGAAACTCAATATCAAGATTTTGTGCTTTCATTGCGCCAAATCTGGTATCTTGGACTAGCAAGAAAAAAAGAGTTGTTGCCAAATCAAGTACAAAGGCAAAGTACAGGGTCATGTTTGCTGCCACTGAAGAGATAACTTGGGTTAGGCATTTATTGTAAGAGTTACATGAGCATGTAGGACACTATTTGTTACTATGTAGTAGCCAAAGTGCAATCCAAATTTCTCACAATCCTATTCAGCATAGCAAAACTAAACATATTAAGATTGAAAACATTTTATTTGATATAAGATCAAAGATAAGGATGTAGAACCTTGCTTTATCCGTTTGAATGATCAGATTGCTGATATATTCACTAAAGGACTCACAAAACCCAGATTTTGGTTTCTCAAAGACAAGTTGTCCATGGTTCAAAACCATGTACTACTTGAGGGGGAGTGTTAGACGTGTGATATGTTTGGATATGTATTGGGCAATCACTAGACCCATCCAATATATCTTATTTAAATTGTACTCTAAGTGTGTTGTTGTAACTACCCATTATAATTAAGGCCACGTTTGATGGCCAGGATTTTTTTGAGGGGGAATTTTTTCAAGAAAAATTCTCCATGGTAAAATGAGAAAGGGGTAAATTTTACTTTTTCTTGTTTCAGGCCATGTTTGATGGCACTGGAATTTTTTTTTTAAGGGTAAAAAATGCATAGTTTGATAAGTTTGGAAAAAATTTTCACTCAAAATTTTTTTGGCCGTTAAAATTTTTTGGCCGATTCATATCTTCCTGCCTTTTGCTACCTTCCTGCTAGAAGGTGCGGATCATGCTGTTCCTCGCAATTTCTTCTCAATGAACGATGGTGAGGGTTCGTGTGAAGGAGGTGTTTCAGTTTCTCCTTTGGCATTCTTGCAGCAAACCTCTGTCTGAGCACAAGTTCTCAAATCCCATGAACTTCCAAGGCTGTTGCTGACCAATCCTTCTCATGCGACCTTCAACTTCCTCTGCCATTTTCTCTTGTTCTATTCTTGTTGACAACATTTTAAATTGCTTATCTATGGAAGACACAAGCTAATTGCAGGACAGTGAAACACCCTGAACCGCCTGAACCTCAACTGATATACTAAAGCCAATAAAGGCCTGCCTTCCAAAACATCAAAGAAGGATGTTGAAAAAGCCTTTGATGAATAAATGGAGCATATGCAATATCCACCTGTTAATCCAGATTTTTCACATTAGAATTGATACTACAGCATCAGGATCCCTGCATCAACGGCATGAAGAAAGAGGCGCTGGGTCGGTCAGTAGGTCGATCGAAGGAGGAAGAGGCGGATGGCTTGCTGAGCGAAAGATCCCTGCATCAACGGCATGAAGGAAGAGGCGTTGGGTCGGTCAGTAGGTCGATCGAAGGAGGAAGAGGCGGATGGCTTGCTGAGCGAAAGAGGCGTTCGGTCGATCGAAGAAGGAAGATGCAGTGGCAAGGGAGAAGGGGAATGCACACGATGGAAGCTGCGAATGAAAAGGCAGTGGCGCGGTAGAGGGAGCGCAATGGAAGAGGAACGTGCAAGATGCAAGAAGCCCTAAAGGGCAAAAAAAAATCCTCGAAAAAAAGTCGGACCTTTCCAGGGTAAAGTTACCCTGAAACTCGATTTTTTGCGTGGTAAACTTTTCCATGTTTGATGGCGCTGGTTGAAACCGAAAAGGAAAAAACACCCCGATAAACAGTGTTTTTCCTGGCCATCAAACGTGGCCTAAGGGTATTTCTATAATGGCAGACATTAGGGTGTCTGCCCTAATTTATAATTAATTTAGTTACCCACGTCTATTATAGTTGTGACATCCATTTCTCTCAGCTCTATTCTCTTCCTATCTTAATTTCTGCAGTGATGTTTCTCACACATAGTTGCAGCTCCTTGCAACAACGCACTCAGTCACGTCTCTACTGTAAGCAACAATGCAATTGTACATTGTTGTATACACCATGGAAGCTATTTCTTACGACACACTGGATCAAGTTGCTGATGTTATCCAACATGCAATAAGCTCTCTAATGCCACTTATTGTTACTGTTGCAGTTGCCCGCTGTCAATGTGCATGTCCATGTCTAGAAACAGTTACGAGCCACTCCAAGAAAAAGAGAGAGAGAGAGAGAGAGCAATAATACAAGAATAATATTTGTTTATATTATTAAATCAAATGTTTACATGTCATCAACAAAATGTTTACATATTGGATTCTTGTATGTACAACATTGTAAGACTATTAAGTTTTTTGCATCCTCCCAGATAAGATCATATGGTTCCTTCTTCTTACCTCCAACTTAGTTTGCCACTATCAAATTCAAGAGAGATAGCTTGAATGAAATCCCATATAACCTACATGATTCCTTTCTGGTGAACTAGTCTTCAAGTGAAACCAAATAAGAGGGGCATCATCATGAACTCGCAGACCCAGCTCCCTCCGTAAAGTAGCTTTGCATTGTGGCGTACCAGTTTTAGTGTTTCAAGGCAGTAACTTCTATAACCATCAGATTGCAGTTGATCATCCAACTGTGTGTCCCACTCATTCATGTCAACACCATTCATAATGCCTCTCTTCATTATCTCATGAAGGCCGTAGGCACCTTACAGATGTTTTCAGTTCCCAAGCATGACCAGAGCTGATACTCACAACTTGATCAACTGTTTTAAGTCCAGCTGCAAAAATGTTAAAATTTTTACCACCAACTGCATCATAAAGTCTAAAAAAATCAAAATAGTGTTATGGAAATCCTGTAAGAAAAAAATTATCCATTGGACCACATCCTTCAATAGCAGTAAAAATAATCCCAATTTAAAAAGAAAAATGAATTGACACAATGTCTCGTGGAAATAGAATATGTTTTGCATGTCCATGTCCTTCTAAGAATGGAAACAGTGAAAGATAAATGAACTGCAGGAACTAAGAGGAAGCAAAACAGAAAAAACAGAACTTTTACGCTTTAGGTTGTCAATTGCAAGCCTTGTCTATGCCTGCATGAACTCTTGTGCAATAGTTCATAAATTTTTGTGTATTTTTTTCATGTAAATGCACCGTGGCACACAAAATGGACTGCCATCTAGTTGGCCAATCAGATGCCACTTAAATGTATGGACTATGGGAGTTCATATCTTAAGTACATAAGAAAATTGAATGATGACTTTGATTTTTTAAAAAAACTCAGCCAACTAATCTGATTCAACTTGATAGACAAACAGTTAAGAGAAAAACACAAAGAAAAAGATGAAGGACATTTTCATCATCTAATATTAGTTTACATTTTTTTCTCCTTATTTTTCTCTCGACCATCCATCTGCTTCAGATGGCGGCACTGGTAAGATGGCTGGGTGACTCTAGATTACCAAAGTCATGGTAGACTTACTCTATATACATATGTATATGTATGTTTTCTTTTCGCATTTTTTTTTGTCATGCCTGACTAAGAACATTTGATGTGCATGATTACCAGATCTTCCAAAAAGTTCAAGTCATTGTTGAGAGTGTCATAATATTGCCAAGAAAATATGTTTGACAGTCATCTAACTAAGATTTTCTAAAACAAAATGAGAACATCGTTTCCGTGTTGACAGCACAACTCAAAAAGTTGATGGTGCGTTTGGATACCTCCTCAAAACGACCTTTGAGAAGAAAAACAGTGTTGTGATTTCAAATGGTGTTTTGAAAAACCCAGTTTTTCAAAAACTGATTTTTTCTTCTTGCTTTTGAATAACCTGCTCGGGGGTTTTTTCTCATTCAAAATGACGTTTTGGAGCACATCATATCATGTTCATTATTTATATTGAAATTAAAAGTAAATCATGTTATGGTGATGTTTTCTCATTAATGTATCATGCATGCTTAGTTGTTTTAATGGTATTCTATGCCACATAAAGTTTAACGCATTTTAACACACAGTGAACTATAATTCCTTTTTTACTAAATTGATTCACGTCTACGTATGTGTTTTTCTTATCATATGAGTATTTGAGATGGTTTTACATATGTCTTACAGCTTCGACTTCTAAACTCTGAGCAGCCTACAAAGCCATTAGGCATCACCATAGCACTCTTCGCCCCGTTTCCATTTCTTTTATTATTAAACGATAATAATATAGAGATAATATTTAAAAGTTCCATATAGTTTTAAAAGCACCGTCTAAAACTCTTTTTTTGTTATCCAAACAAAAACTAGGTTTTAGAGAGTGGAAACCTAGTTTTTGTCATCTCATCCAAACACATAAACCAGGTTTTCAAAACTCATTAAAAAAAAATGGTTTTCACAAAACGAAGTTTTCATAAAACCATTTTTTCAATGTCTCATCCAAACGCAACCTAAGCTCTCGTTATTTGCTCATTAATTTTATGAGTGTTTGTTTGCAAATTTTTATTATATTTTACTACTATTAGAAGAAAAGGCGTATATATATATATATATATATATATATATATATATATATATATTAAAGAACAATTTTTAGCCATTCATCTTTTACAAATTGGTCGTTGAGAGAAAAAAAAGTTGAATGGTAATTTTGTCATCTAATATTAATTCACATAAAACAAGTCAATCATGGATTGAAAATGTTTCTTGTCTATATAGTATGTATCTATAATACCTACCAACAGATATATATATATATATATATATATATATATATATATATATATATATATATATATATATATATATATATATATATATATATATATATATATATATTGCAAGGTCCAAAATATAATTTTTAAAATTCTAAATGTTTGAAGTTTTAGGGAGGCCCTATCCCTCCCAGCCCTGCCTCCACCCTTTGTGTATACATTAGCTTCCAATGGTCATATTTCATCATTGTTTATATCAAAAGGGAAAGCAAGTTATTAACATATTTTAAAATTTTGAAAGCATATTTTTAACATGTCCTTAACATATTCTTGCGAGGGCCGAAATCTGTGCTTTCCATTGATATAAAGAATACAAAATTGGGCTGGCAGGGATACGGCCTTCCGTCATACTTCAAAAATTGGAATTTTACATGTTTAAAATTTTTAAAATTATATTTCACCCTCACATGAATTATATATATATATATATATTAAATTCATGTTTATGAAGCAAACAAGTAAGCAAACCCTGCTCAACTAATCGCCCCTGAGTCTTCCCTTCCTCTCACTCTTGGTCGGTACCTTTATCCTGCAACGTCAATTCATGCAAGTTGCCACGAGTTTCTTCTGCCTAATCATTTTTCCTTTTCCTTCTGTCTTTTTGTCCTTTAGTCCTCCCACGTAGCCCTCGAAGACCCCGATGTCAATGGACTTTGGTTGGAACAGATGTACATAATTTTTCCTCCGATGTCCATACATTTTTATTTAAATTCAGATTCAAATCATATCTGAATCCAAATGTTCAACTAAATCCAACTCATTTTCAAAATGTAAGAGTATTAGATATATGAAATTTATTTAAACCTAAATCTAATAAGATATTTATATATATATCTGGATCCAACCCCAATCAGATATTACTTTTAACATCAATCTGATCCGATTTTTTAGTGGATATTAAGTTTTTTTCATATCCAGTTTGTTTTAAAACAGTTCAATCAAATATCAAATCCCTATCTAACAGATCACTGAAAAAGTGCGCGTTTTTCTAAGCGACCCAACCACCATTTCTTTCGATAACGGGGTTGAGAAGACCTTACCTTAATTTGCAGATCACCTCGTAGCTTCAACTTATTTTCTGGAAGCTAAGAACTTAACCAAACTGGTTAATTGCGCATGAAGTTCAAGGATGTTAACTGTAATTCAGATGGATTTTACAATCTGAACGGTGAATCCAACGTAGAAACCCGACTAGAAGCTGAACACATTAACAGATCTATCATGTTAGATCTGATTGCTAATGAGATCTGAAATTTCCGATCATAATCTTACTGATTGGGTTTGGTTGGACTCCAAATGTCAGATTCTACGCAAACCATTGGTCATCTCTAAGTGAAATCCTTGCTGCGGATCCTCCTAGTTCTGATGCAAATCCGACCCGTTCCAGGGTCCATGAGCCACCTATCACTATTCTTAAACAATAACATTTCTTGTTAGGCAATTTATTTTGCTTAAGATAATTAATTATTTAATTATATAATTAAATAAATGGTTGGTAGGAAAGTCAAAAAGTCGAACCTCACCTGTTTCATGAGGCCTTTAAATTAATATCTCCTGTCGGTGTAGTTAACGCATGAAAAATATGAAATATGGACCACCGTGATGGTGAGCTTCACCGACACCAGGCGCTTTCAGGCATGAGAAAATTATCAGATTATCTTTTATCGATTCATGGTCGAATTGGTTAGACTAGCAAGTCAGCGAAAGCGTAGTTCTTAGTTTTGTTTGATTTGTGTAAGTACTAACTATTCTTTTAAACTACAAATGCTGTTCATCCACTCAGTTCCTAAAATAACCCTAAAATCTAAAACAAAAAAAAAAAAAACTTTGGATTTTTTTTAATAACCTCTTCCCCACAAATACCTTGTGCTCTCACTCAATATCCAATAACAAATAAATCAACTATATTGGGCTTACGCCTCTTTATTTATCAGGGGCAAAAATTCATATTCGTTATGAGCGTTTTAGAGGCATCAAATTTTGAAGGATGATTTTTTTTTCTTTTAATATTGATTTTTTGAAGAAAGAAAGTTAATTTATGCACTTGATAGATAAAATTTCTTTTAGGTTTACCTGCCTTCTTTGAGAACTGAAATAAATTCAAAGGTTTGGCCCCTGCCTATTAGGTCAACGCTTAGGGGCCAAATGACCATATAAAATGCTTTTGAACTGAGGTAACGGGAAAAAGTTATAAGGGCACATTGGGAAAGCAAAAATCGTCTTCTAAAAATGATTACTTCTAAAAGTATCTTCTTCCCTTACAAACTTTTTTCTCACTGCAAATAATTAAACTTTTCTCTCTCTCTCTCTCTCTCTCTCTCCCTCTCTCTCTCTCTCTCTCTTGATATATATATATATATATATATATCATTGTCATTATATTGACGTTAAGAGCGCATTGGATTATTTTGGATTTGAATTCCACGGATGTGATGTGGATATGACGTGACCTGTTTTTGTTGACGTGGCAAAAGTTGTATGGTGAAATCCATAGTTTTATCAACCTAAAGACCCTTACCAAAAACCCATACTTAATGTCTTTATTTTACTTATTTATATTAAAAAAAGATCAAAAAGAGAGGGCCTAGTCTTAATTAATGGTTTTCAAATATGGACGACTATGAAACCCCTTCTAAGGTTTAGGACTTTAGCAGCAACTTATAGTTATTTTAAAGATGAGTTTTAAAATTTTAGTCATCTAACAATTGTTTGATATCTGCAGCATTGATTTTTTCATATATATATATATTGTATGAGAAGTTGTAATTAATGACGTACGTATTATGGGGTCCATGCTAGATGGACGACGGCGCTAAAAGCGAAGGAATTTGGTGATACAGAATTCCTCCCAACCCGTTTTCTCTTTTTGTCTTCCACTCTTCTCAGTTTCTGGCTTCCATCGAATGTCCATCCACAAACAAGTCATGTGCCATTGCTTGGCATCGATCGTGATGATAAATGGCTTGTACAATAATCAGGGAACAAGAAATACAGATGACTAAAATCTCATCTCACGAAACACTTCCAGCTATGACTGTTCTTAGCCTTTTTTTTTCTTTCTTTTTCCCTTTAAAATACGGAGGCAACTTGGAAGTAGCTCTAGCTTCATATGATTCAAACTTATTTCATTTTAGGTCTACGTGTAAATCGGCATCAAACCAACATTTTTGGACTCCTAAACGAAACCATGATGCCAAATCCGGGGCCAGGAAAGTAATTTTTTCTTTTGTTAAATGTTGCAAAATAATTAGTTATTTTTTAAATGAAAATATTAATTTTTTTTCATCCAGGCTTATGCGCATGTTTGTTCGATTTATATGAAAAAATTCGTCTACTATGTGATCAACTCAAAAGCCTGTGCTGATGATTGTTGCTTCAACACCTTCACGACTTTAGAATAATCTCTAGAGAGAGTAGTTGTTCTGCCCATTATATTTGAGGGGTACAAAGGGAAAACTTGACTGACCGTCAGATCTCTAAACTCGACGGCCTCGATTGGAAGTTCACTCAATCTATATGGGGAGACACTCATGCTATAACTCTCGATCCCCGGAGGATAAGACTCGTTGCCCACAAGAAAAGCTCGACCGGCAGCATGCGTGTACCCAAAGCAAGGTGGACTTCCGGGTAACAAAAAGTATTTTCAAAAAACAGCTTGACTTTTCATGAAATTCAGAATGCCTCGCAACATGCAAGCGATGATTTAGAACAAGCGTTTCAAGATTAACCATGGCCGAGGCGTGGGGCCAGCGGCCCCAAAATTTACATGTCAATAGTTTTGAAAAATTATATTTAGGCAAGAATTTTCAATATAATATCCCAGAATTTTCACATTTTGAATAAATTAAAAAAATAATCCCAACTTCAATATTTTAGTTAGGGACTTAGAGAGGTGTGGATGACATGGGTAAGTTGAATATATGAATGACCATGGATCAAGCTTGGTTTCACTAGCATTTTTGTATAGTTGGTGAGCTGATTCAACTAAAGGGAAAATGACAATTAGAAATTGAACTCCCTTGAGCAAGTTAAAAGGATCTCATGCACTAGTGGAGTCATAATTTTTTTTTTTTGTGGGAGCACTCATTCAATTTTTTTAGGACACTTACATGTATAACAATCAAATATATCAAAACATTAACATATATATTAAACTAATTTTATAAGGCTGTTGTGAGCAGCCACCATGTAGCTACGCCACTGATCTCATGTATGAAAAAATTAATTAAACATTAATTAAGCAAAATTATGATGATGCAAAATAGTTAGATAAAAGATAAAACCATTTTCGAGTTGTTTGGTAATGTTTCATATAAACTTTTTTTGTTTCATGAATGTTTTTGGAACAGAGATTGAAGAATAATATATTCAACACATCTCTAACATTGCAGGTGGTAGGAATAAAATGTAATATCGGGATGGTAAAAATAAATCTATGAAAGATAAGAAAAAGTGATGAGCTTTGAAGTACAACTTTGAGGGAAATACTTTGGTTCATACAATGCCCGACAAACTTACTTTAATCTTTAACATAATGTAAAAAAGCAGTGTTACTGCGGCCATTACCAAACTACCCGCTATTAAAAGTTAAAAAAGTTTTGACTTGGTGGTCAACTTTTTTTAATATCCTGATTGAGTCCTCGGCGTCCAGTGAGAACACAAGCTCTGAGATTTCAAACGTGGCAATTCATCCCACTCGTCTCGGAAACGTTGGCGTTTGCGATTGGCAGGTTCGTTTTTGTATTTTTTATTTTTTTTCTGAAGCACGAGCATGTTTGCTAATGGGTTGACCGTTGGCTGCAAAATGTGAGAAAATTCAAACCGTGTTGGGTAATTTCCAGGAAACAATGGGCGCCAATTTTAATATTCCCTTTGCAGCACTATAAAATGCCTTTTTTTTGGAAGTTTTTTCCCCAGTAAGTCTTCTCTCTGAACAGAAGAATGGAAAAAGGCGACCATGTCCACCACTCGCCCCGCCGCCACCACCAGGACATCGTGGAGCTTCTTGAGCTCAACTGGTTCGCCGGAAACGTCCTGTACCGATCGACCTCGGCCGCCGCCCATCCGACTCAACCGCTTCCCAGCGCCCCTCCTCCTCCAGCTCCACGGGAACGTTCCAAATCCCTCAATCGAGACGTGACGTTGCTGGCCCTCCCCCTCCGATCTGTCCGGCACAACTCTTTACCGGAGCCCCTGCTTCCGTTTTTGCCGGAGAGTCAGACCCCGTTTTCGCCGGATTCCGTCCTCCAGACAAGGAAATTGGAGACGATTATCTCCGGGAAGACGTACGACGCCGATGATGAAGAGGGCCTGGGGCCGGCGAGTAGCATCCCAGTGGTGGAATCTCCGCCGAGACGGCGGCGGGCAAGAAGGATCATGAGGAGGCGGCGGGTTAGCCGCAGCTTGTCGGAGCTGGAGTTCGAGGAGGTCAAGGGGTTCATGGACCTTGGGTTCACCTTCCCGAGTAATGACGTCAGCCCGACTCTTGCGAGGGTAGTGCCGGGCTTGCAGAGGCTCGGCATCGGGGCGGATTCAGGGGCCGCCGACGGCGACGGAAAGCAAGAGGCGGTCGAGGAAGAAGAGGAGGGGAGGAGGAGAAGGCCGTATCTCTCTGAAGCGTGGGATTTCTACGATCGGCTGAAGTGTCCATTGGAGGGGTGGAAGTTGCCGGACGATGCCGACGGGGTCGAGATGAAGGAGCACCTAAGGACGTGGGCCCACCGGGTGGCCTCAGCCGTTAGATGACCGCGATGGACGGCGTTGGTAAACAAGATAAATGGAGATCGAGAGGGAGAGAGGCTTATCTTGTCAATTGTAAATTGGACCGCTTGTTAGAGGGAATTGCAAATCATACCTTTTTCTGTAAAAAAAAAAATGATATATTTTTTTTTTGTGTTTTTCATTTAAAGGAAATATTGTTTTCACGGATAAGAGCAAATGTCTTATCAAAATTCTGGCCAAATCTATATTTGTCATCTTTGTGCCTTGAGTTTTTTTTATTCTCTCTTTTCTTTTGTTTTCTTAAAAATACTTCAACAACAAAGAGTTTTCCTCTTTAAAGATCAATTATGTCTTTATTCGACAAGAAAAATTTTTCAACTTGACCCTTATGCTCTTGCATCGCATGAACACAAAGAAAAAAAAAATTACACATCCAAACGTGGACTTTCAATGATTCTATTTCACAAATTTGGAAGTTTTTTTTTTTGTGAACAAGAATGAAAAGGTTTGAAGGTCTTATTTTCCTTGCTTTGGTGCCTTTGGGTTGTATCAGAAGACAACTATCCATGCCTCACCAGACAAATTTGTAAGCTTGTGAGCGCCAGAACTGCAATGGAAAATCTTTTAAATCATTTTGTGTGACCATTTAAGCATCACGCATGTTCTTGTCTATCATTGCATATGAACACACAGTTAAAGAAACAGAGCACATTACATAAAATATTATTGAAAAATCAATGAAATTAATGGAAGAATGTAGAATCTCCTGTGGGCATAATATATTATTATGTGAACTAATTTATTTCACCTCTCATGACAGGTACTGGAGTCATCTCACTGAGGGCAAGAATAGGGTAGAGCCAAAAAAATTCTGATTAAAAGGCTCTAGTTATAAATTTTAAATTAAAAAAAAACAATAACTAAACATTAAAAATTATTTTGAAATATTAATATGAAAATAATCATTTTTTGTTGGTGTGCGTAGGCAATTGCCCACACGATGACATACCTATCTCCGTGCCAATACAATCTTGTCCGTTGAATTTGCGATAGAGATGGATTTGTTGATAGCAATAATGGGGAAGTTTGAAATTGTGAAGGTCACGAAAGTTCGGGATAGAGTTGAATGGAAAAACAAAGCCGCAATAAAAGGCATGGCAAGGAACTTTTCTTCAGAATCTCCAGTAAAATCTCCTAGATGAAATAAAATATGTTGCTAAAAAAGAAAAGCAAAACGGGGCCACCATGAATAATGATTGCTCAAATATTCAATAAAATAAAAAATAAGGGGATAAAGCGAGTTTTCAATGTGGCCCCCTTCCGTGCTCGTATTTCAGTTTTTTAGTTTTTATAAATTAATAACAGCTCTTTCCTTAATATACATCGAAAGCCAAACTATCTTGTCCTATTTATACTAGAAGAACTATTCTTTTTAGTGTGGAATCACTTCATCCAATCACTCGCATAAGCACACGCGGTGTGTCATGAGAGGATGTATAGTTTTTTATCTTTATATATATATATAATGTTTTTTTTTTCAATGAAGTTATATTTAAATGTTGAATTAGTATCTATACAAATACTAAAGTATTCATTCGTTGATTAAAATCTTTTTTTAACAAAAAATTTAAGAGGTCTTGTTTGTTTTCCTCCGGTTTAGAGTCTACCAATATATATATATATATATATATATATAAATTTTTTGGTAAATGGTAAAGGTTGCGTGTAACTCCCACCCGCCTTACATGTAATTTTGTTTAGAAGACACAATTATTGTAAACATATTCAGTTTTTCTTGCAACCAATGGCTATCGAAAATTCCAGGATTAAAAGAATGAAACATTATACAAAATATTGTTACAATCTACCGTGTGATTCTGAGTAGCTTGATAACTCTCAAAGATCGGATGTGCACGTCAAGCTGTTGAGCGACAAACGTGATGCAATCAGCCAGACTTGTCAAATTGATGGTGCCTTATCCTCTTCCCAAAAATCCTCCAGCTAATATCGATTTTCATATTTCTTACGCAGAGCTTATTATCTTTAAAAAATCAGTTTAAGTCACTTTTATTTGTTTTTTATAAAAAAAATGAAAAATAGTTCAATTAACCTTCATTCCATCCGGTCAATGGGGTTTTCTTTAGACCAACTTAATTAAATTAATATTATAAAAAAAACCAAGGCAATCTTGAATTACTTATTGACATTCATTTGTATCCTTAAGCACCAAAAGCTAGTCATGTATGTTTATGAGAACAAAAGGTTAAGTGAAAGCTTCGACTTTTTTGTTGATGATAAAATGAAATACTCTTCCTATTCACCAAGAAATGATATTCATCATAAATTCATACATTGTGAAGAAAAGTTTAAAATTGTCCCTATGCTCACTTTGATGGCGAGAGAAAGATAGTAACAACTCTTGATAAGTACCGTATTCTTATTGTTATCCGTATTCTTATCCAGTTAACCTAACGAATTTTACTTGAAATTGAAGTTAGCAAATGATTGGCCGCTTTTATGATTTATCAACAGAAATAAGTATTTATTTCCCCACCTTTTTTGAGAAAAACTGGCTAGAAAACAAGTTGAAAATCTAATGACGCTAGATATGAAGATCAACAGTTGGGCGTAATGATCTACGTTTTTGAAACCCCTTAAGCACATGAAGGGTCGTTTGATTATTTCATATTTGAAATCCAATGTGGATATGACATGACATATTTTTGCTGATCTGATAAAAGATTTACACCTAACTAATGATCTTAGACCAAATCTAAAATCCATACTTAAAATTTTTATTTTACTTTTTTATATTATGAAATGTTGGGGTTTAGGATCGGACCGGGAAGAATCGGATCGTAAATCCATGGTTTCGAAAGTATAAAATGTCAAATCCAAAGCTATCAATCGCTCCCTCAATCAATTATTATTTGATTGCCCCACCATGCTCTTAAAAAGATCCTCGCTTTGTCAAATTGACAAGTTTGCAACAATTTTTGAAAAAAATGAAGAGTGTTTGGTAAAACCTAAAAAGCCGGAGGCGTGATTGGGGTGCGGCCAATATAAAAGTCGGGAAACATTTCAAAAGAGCCGCAAGAACGGGAAAAGTCCAAATATTAATTAGATCGGAGATTCTTATGCCACATTAGATTCCATTCCTGATAAAGACGTCGTCCTCATCCCGTGCCGCCTCAACTGGCACCTAGATCTACTGCACATTAATTAAATATGAAATGACTATTAGTATTAAGATCATGATTATTAAAATAATGATCATATGCATTATCAGAATATAATGATATTAGTAGTTTTATAGTTAATCATAATGCCCTTTCGGTGTATTTATTTGCAATTTATTATTATTTAAAATAAAGCAAGTGATTGCTCTAGTGGGGATTTGACTTTGGTGTCCGTCATATGAAAAAATAGCAAATTATTCTGCCCTCCGCGAAGGCATAATTATAAAAATTAGATTTTTGTACCGTCACAGTTTTGCAACTATAAGAGTCGTTCATTTGCTTAGGCATTATTAAAGTGAAAAAAGACTAACTTAATACATGCTTCTCATTAAATCACCTTTAAAATCAAATCTACAAGGTTAAATTACAAAAAGAAAGTACTTAGTAATTATTTTTAATGGGTTTCGTTTTTGTCCTTTACTAAGGTGATGTATATATATAGGAAAACGGGTAGCTATTAGACCCTTTGATGCTAAAAATTGATTTTCAGAACATTAGAAGAAAGAGATTCAGTTAAAAAAATGAAAATCCAGTTGCATTTCAAGATATTGAAATATTTTTCAAAGGAAGAATGAATGAGTGTTCTTAATTGAATCCACTCTTGGGTAGTTGAATCTCTTGAAAATTGCAATTAGTTTTCCATTTTTTTTACTCAATTTTTATTACATATATATATAATCAATGGTTTAAATAATTTCTTTCGAGCCTAACATATGAGACATTGATGGCTACTCTGGTTATCTATAGTCACCCAACCATCCAACCAAGATTGTCTGTCTAAAGCAGATGAATGATTGAGAGAAAAAAGAAGAAGTGTAAACTAATATTAGATGATAAAAATACCGATCACATTTTTTTTTCTTTGTTTTTTTAATCATTCATCATGTTGAATCAAACAGTACATATTAGATGGTTGGATGACTCTAAAAAGCTAGTCACTATTCAATTATATATATATATATATATATATATATATATAGAGAGAGAGAGAGAGAGAAAAAGAAAACGATATGACATCAAAGTTTTCTAGCCTCCCATTCACCTCGCTGCCTTATTAAATCCTTTTCCTTTTTTCTCCTTCAACTTGCGTCTAGGGCTTGTAGTGCACTTGATTTAGCTCGCAAAATAGCCTTAGGAAAAATAGCCTTAGGACAGCTCAATTCTTCAAGAGGCTCTTCATTTGTTCGCTTATTTTTTAGAAGACTCTTTAGATCCATCAGCCACTCGTACTTATATTTGATATAAAAAGACTTCGTTGATGTGCTTTAATCAAATTAGGTCTCTGTCACAAAATCCTTAGAACTACTGTAGCACCATACATGAAATTCATTTTTTAAGTCAGCAGTTGGGATATAAGGTGGTATATTAAACTAAGTGAGCTTGGCCAGCTCGAGCTCGGCTCAACTTGTTACCCACTGCAGCCAGAACTTGGCCGCTTAAGCATGAGTCAAACTTTACAAGCCAAGATTGAGCTCGACCCTATAGAATACATTAATGCATGGTTCTATGCATGCACAAAGATTTGAAGCAGGCAGGGCTGCCAGACAAAGGTATGACTTGATCGGTTCGGCCTGAGTAAGTCCTCAGATCGTTGGTTGGTACGTGAGTTCGGAAAAAATCCTTTAGTGTCATATTCATATAGACATAAATGTGTAACACCCCAGAAGTTTAGTCCCGTATCGAAGATTGTGAGGGATCTTCAAGGACTTATAAAGGGAGGCTTTAAAGAGATGATTGTTCTGATTCCTAGCTTTTTTAGGGTTGGAACTGAAACTGCTAGGGGGCAGGTTGGGATCTGTCGAACCAGGGGCCCGAGCCCGGGAGTGGGTCGAGTTGTTATAGTGGTATCAGAAACGGTTTCAACACTCGGACCTGGGGTCCCACACGCGCGAACGCGTGTGCCTTAAGGGAGGTGGATTGTAACACCCCAGAAGTTTAGTCCCGTATCCAAGATTGTGAGGGATCTTCAAGGACTTATAAAGGAAGACTTTAATGAGATGATTGTTCTGGTTCATAGCCTTTTTGGGGTTGAAACCGAAACTGCTAGGAGGCAGGTTGGGATCCGTCGAACCAGGAGCCTGAGTCCGGGAGTGGGTCGGGTTGTTATAGAATGTATGGCCAGCTTGAGTTCGGGGCGAGTCATATATTGCCCAGCTTGAGCTCAAATCTAGCCTGAGCTCAAGTCCAGCCGTCTAAGGCAAGCTCAAGCCTGACTTGATAAACTAAGCCCGACCTCGAGCTTGACCCGTTTAAACTCATGTAACTTGGTTAATGTATATATTTTTTCTTTAAATGAAAATAAAAACCACAAAAGTGGAGTTAAAATTCACAAAAAATTATCGGCATGACCCCAAAGATTGAAAAAACATGTAAGAAATGAACCGAGTCAAGTTTAAACGACTTGAGCAACTCGAACTTGACTTGTTTATAACTCGAGCTTTACCTCAAGCTTGCGATTGACTAGTTTATTAAAAGGATCAAGCTCGAGTTGAGCTTATATGAGCAAGTTTGAGACATTGATTCCACTCATGGTAGATCCTAGTTAATTATCAAGCAATACGAGTTGAACTTGACTTCAAGTTGTACAGCAGCTCGGCTTTAAGTTCAATAACTTGGCAATATCATAAACTGACATTGAAGTAGGTGAGTAGGTGGTGGTTGCATATGTACTCATTTGTGAGTGCATGTGGGTAGGTCGCTTTATGAACTAGTAATGCTCGTGGGACTGGGGCTTTTCTATTTTTTAGGGACAGACCCAGGGTAGGGCTCACAACGGCCCTGGCCCCACCTCAAAAAAAAACATGTAAATTTTAAAAATTTTACTTGTCGTATATAAAAATTTTGAAAAATGATATTTCGACCCTCCTCATAAAAAGTTTCTACCTCCGCACCTATAAATTTCTTCCTTTGTGTTTATTCATTCTTTTTCTTGCTCTCTTGATATATGATTCCTCTGAACATGGGGATTAATTATGCAAAAAGAGTTCAAGCTAATTTGCAATGTTATTAAAATTGGCCAAGCCTTTGCTAATGTGGCCAATAAAAGAGTGCTGCGTGTCGATCTCTAAACATTTTCTTATAATATTTTAAAATTTTCATAATTTAATCAATTTGCAAATGTGGCCATGAATCCGTTAATGCTAAAAATCTTAATGCTTGTATGCACAACTCAAATTTGCAGCAAACGTTAGCAAAAGAATACATGCTAAATTAAGAACATACAAATCGAGAGCCCTTATTTTAATGCATAAATTAAAGCAAGATTTTGGTGAACCTTCTAGATGCCAAAATCGAGAAAAAAAAAATATAGCGGAATTAAACTTAAACAAGTATAATATAATAAAAAACAAATTAAACTAGTTCCAAAGAAAATGAAGTAATCGATCAAAATTAACTCGCAAATTCTAAAAATTGATAGATCAATTTTCTGTTAAAAATCAAGACAAAAATTGAATTTCATCTACCAAACTACCTACCGACTAAGAACAACACAACAAGTATTAAATACTGATAGATATTACTTAATAAAACATAAAATCAATAATAAAGGCCTACAACAAAAGATAAAAGTATGGTGTCAACTGTGAAAAACTGAAATCTAGAAGACAAAAACTATTCCAGAACATGTTACTGTAAATAAAACACACAAAAATATTCCAACGGCCCATAAAAAATAAATTAGATTATTGATTCCCGATCAGCTAAAGTACAAAGCAAATATGATCAAACAACCTTCTTGCTGGTTCATTAAACTGGAGATAGCATTGGTTTCGAAGCAGGCTTCATTAGAATGTTTTGGACTTGGTTGCAAATAGAGGGGACACTCCTTTTTCCAGCTTTTAATTTGCTGCACACTTAAAAGTCGGGTTGATGCCAACGCATGGACATAGCCACGTGAGAATGAGGGAAGAGAAGGAGGTTCCACCGGCCGCCATTTTCTTCAAGGAAGGATGGTGGGACAACTGGTTTGTGGGAGAAAGAAACATGTATAGTTGGCCCAACTGAAGAGAGTGAGTTGTCCACGCCATTTCCTGCACGCAAAACATGTACGCCAAAAAAAAAAAAAAGTTATGAGTGAGAATTATTTAGCAAGAAATATTTTTTTAGTTTTTTATTTTTTAATATATATATAATTTTTAAAAAGTTATAATTTCTTTGTGTGTTAAAATTTTAAAACTATAGTTCGACCCTCTAATAAAAAATTCCCAACTCCACGTGGCCAAGTAAGTTACGTAAACATCACATAGATATATATATATATATAGGAGATGGTACTAAAAAGTGAGATAAAAGAGGTTAATAGTTCGATTCGCAACAAGCATCAAAAGGGTAGGTCCACTTGGGCTCAGTGAAATGGGTCTATAGCCCTTAAATCCTAACTTGAACTTGTCTTCAGCTTCGGTTCCATAATACATGGCTTCCATGGATGAAACACAAATAAACTCACCTACAACAAACTTCACTCTACCGTCTTGCTCACAACCCTATTAATTAATGATATTACAATATAATACGTAACGTTTATTTATTTTTTTCACACTAATTTTAAGGGCATGCATAAATTGAGTTGATTGTCATTCTGTGACGCACATGATCTCTGCCTGGCAAGGGCGACAGTGGTGTACGTTACTAATTAAGCTGATGGGATGTCTCGATCGGAAGCAAGTTGTTGTAGTACCAAATAGCAATATTGCTTTAACATTAGTATTGCCCATAAGTAACATTAATTTCGATCACAGTAGCCATTACCATATCGGCCAACTAAGTTACTAACCAAATAATATTGCTTACTTTTGGGTCAATTTTGGATCTGAATCGTCCAAAAATGAGAACCATTTCCAGACTTTTACATGCAATTGCATTTCAATGTATTATCTATCCGAATCAAATACCTGTCGAATTTTGAAAGAAAAAGTTTAGAAAAAAAATCTAAATCTGTTTAATAAATTGGATAAGAGTTTTCTTATCAAATCAAAATACTCGAATTTGGATGTAGACCTAGAGGCGGAGTCTCAAACTTCTAACTAAGGGGTACTAGTTACATAATCTTAAATTTTTAAGAAACACTTGTATATGAATATTGAAAAAAAATTGGCATGATGTTTCGTTGGGAAAATAAATGAGTTTTGTGGGCCTGTGTGGGCAATACACCAATGCCCATACCTTCCACTCATGATATATATTATAGTCACAAATAATATCTGGGGGTTTTAAACAACGAGGTTTTTCTCATGTATAATACAGTGAATTTGTAAAAAAGGAAAAAAATAAGAACAACATACGATAAATTTTTAAAAAACTAAAAATAAAAGGAAAATAAAATATGTGAGAAACTAATAATGTAAATATAACAAGATAAGTAGATTTGCAACAAATAAAAAATAGAAAATGAAAAACTGTTTGATATTAAAAAAACTGAAAAAAATAGAAAAAAATTGAGAAATCACAAAAAATGAATTTTTTTCGTTTTTAAAGTTTTTTTTTCAAAAAATGCATTTTTTAAAGTTTTAAATGGCCATTTAATTTGTCACGTTTTTTTATTTTTTTTTCTGAAAAAAGCGCGTTTTCTATGACTATGATATATACTAACTAAATGTTAAATATATATCTGACTCATTGAAATCCCTAAAAAAAATATGGGGTACTTCATATGCCGTGTTTGCATCATTAATGACCTTGTGAGTGAGTGGCATGGACTCTCACATACGTCATCCAAGAAAAAGAAATGCTGTATGCAGGCCCATGTTGCACACACACTAACACTAATAATAAAGTAGACATTTACATCAAACTGGTTGTGATCTGTAAATATATAGAGCTACTATTTGATTGAGAACTTTGAGTCAATAATGCATCTAGCTAGGAGTGGCGATTGGGATGTCTGTACAGCACCAAGCATGTCATTTATTGGCCTGGCTTAACATGGCCCAAGTGTCACTGGATCCAAGTTGGTGAAGGAAAAGCGAAAAGGTTTGGATCTGGAAAGTTGGTGAATACCAGATTTGGGACAAAATCAGGTCCATTAAAACAAATGCACATGGTGGAACAGGTGATTGCACCATGAATACAACCAAATATGTCAAGGCAATGTATTTCCTACCAATGTATTTCTTAAGTGTTTATGTAACACTGAAGCAATTCCAAGGGCAAAGTGGTGCTCCTATTTAGCAATATAGGAAAAATTGCTTTTCCAAGATAAACTTCAGCATTTGGGAGTGCAGCTGGCAAGTAGATGATTGCTATGTGAGTCAGAATCGAATTCACATCTTCTTCACTACTGTGAAAAGGTAACGTGAAATCTCTTCACTTGTATGACTTAGATGTATCATATTTCTCATAAAAGTGATTGAATTGATGAGATTTGATAGGATACTTATGAGATAGATGGTATCAATGAGATTGATATTCAAATCTTTCTTATTACAAGGTATTGATTTGACTCTATAAGTAGGACCACCACTCAATAGCACGTTGCCACAGAAAACAGAGAGGGGGGGAGAGGGTACTACTACCACTCAAGAAGCTGAAGCCTCCCTTCTATCCCTTGCTCGGGATCTAGTAGCACCCACGAGAATCAAACTGATAATGCGCCATTTAAGGATATGGTGAAAGTGAAGGAGATCCAAGTACCAATGAGTTAAAAGATATTGGTTGATGGTCACGCCCACGGTGGTTTGGGCCATTTGGAAATGCAGGAATGCTAATCTTCATGATGAAGATGGGCAAGACCAAAAGTTGCTGTGGAACATATTTGGGATAATCTCAGCCATCAATTTTGTAATGGCAACTGGGCTAAACAGGAATTAACTCTATGGCTGTCGACTGGCCAGTTGGCGACCAAAAAGCCGTGACCTTCCTTTTTAAGCAAAGGTTTGGAGAATAGTGACTTTACATGTATGCAGATATGGCTCTCATAAAATTGCGGTCACTATTTTTTGTGCACCTTGTGGTTTTTGGTTTTGTATGTGCTGGGATCTAATGGTTGAAGGAAATTTGTTATGACGAGGCGGATGATATAGGTGATATACTCAGGGGCTGAGCCAAAGGTAGAGGGGTTCAAAAAGCTGTGGAACATATATGAGCTTCAAAAGGTTCGAGCAGGAAAGAGTAGCGTTAAGAGTTAGTGATTGTAATCCCAGTTGAGCAAACATTAAGCTGCTTACTGTAATTATCCATTTGAATTATGTTTGTGAGTGAGATCGTCCACCTAGGTAAAACAGACATAGATGGAAGATTGTTGTGCCTGTGCCAACATCCGGCACACTTGGACATGGTAGTTTGGATTTTTGAGTATTTTTCGTCGAATTTTTGTAGGGTTTTGTGCAATTTTGTATTTTTTTGGTGTTTTGCTTTTTGTGGTATTTTCTATATTTCATGTAGAATTGTGCATACTTTTGTGGAATTTTGCATAGAAATGTACATACACCTTACCATTCCTTTGTATCTAGAATTTGTAAAATTACCATATTCATTCTAGTATCCCATAGTTGTACCCGTTCTTGTATCCATGTGTAATCACCCCAATTTTTTTTCTATGTTATTTTACCCAAGCACGAAACCCAAATTTAGATGCAAGATTCAAATCTGATATCCAACTTTTGGATCCACATTAGATCCAAAACTCAAATTTAGATCCGAATCGAGCATTTGAAACTCAAAATCCAAAATCGAGTTCAAAACGACAAAGTCTGATGCTATAAGCATCGCGCACATGTGCATAGACCTCTCCCCATTTTATGCTTCGTCCTCGCACCAAAACATGTTTTGAAACTTGAAATGAAGCCGACCACTCTTTTATAACAAAAAAAGATATCAGTTTTCTACATATTTTAAATAAAAAAAAAGGTTTTATGGTATTTTATCTTATTTTCATTTTATTTAAAGTTCTTTTTTTTTAAAAAAAAAGTGAGTACCGGGTGACGATTGCCCTACGCGTGGCAGCGCATCGCGCGCTGCCGCTTGCGGTTTACCAAAGCACCCGGGCAGGGGCCTGCGACAATGCAGCCCCCCTCCCCCCTTCTTTTCTTTGCAAAAAAGACCCTTGGCGGTCAGTTTTCAAAAATTTTGGGTGGGCATAACCCTGCCCATACCTCAAATGAGTATTTGCAGGCCTAATGCCCTATCCCATTTAGTGAAGACCTATTTTTCCAAAAAAAATTTGAAATTAATTCAAAATTCTTTAAAATTCGGATGAAAATGGGGGTGAAATTAAAAAAAAAAAAAATCAAATTTTGGGTTTTGACTCCAAAATCTTCTATAAATACCCCTTATTGCCCTCCCTCTTGGGTAAAAGTGGCTCTTGGGAGAAACCCTAAAGTATTCTCACTTGAAGACTTAGAGTTTCTCTTGAGCTCTCTCTCTCTCCCTCTTCATCTTTCAATTTCTCATCTTTCTCTCCAACTTGGAGCAAACTACAACTCTCTTGGAGATTCTTTCAAGGTAAGTCGAAGATCATTTCAATCACCGATTTTTTCTTTATTTTTCTATCATCTTCATCTCTCCATGGCCAAAGGAGATAGTACTCAACCTCTTTTTAGAGACAAGAGGCTATGCTCAAATGTACCGGGAGCATGAAAAGATGAGATGCATTTTATTTTATGATTAAATCATGCTCTTTCAAGTATTATTGTTGTTGTTGTTCTTCTCTTCATTAATATGTTATTATTATTATTGCTATTTTTTTTCTTGAATATAGTCTTGTTGTTGTTTTCTTTATTTTCTTGTTATTTTCATCTCGCCATGGCCAAAGGAGATAACACTATTCCTTTTAGAGATAAGAGACTATGCTCAAGTACACTGGGAGCATGGAAAGATGAGATGATCTTTCATTTCTTGATTGAATCATGTTTTCTCTTTTATTCAATGCAGCATTGTTTTTCTCTCTTCATTTTCTTCTTATCTTCATCTCCCCATGGCCAAAGGAGATAACATTCAACTCCTTTTTAGATACAAGAGGCTATACTCAAGCGCACCGAGAGCATGAGAAGATGAGATTGTAAATCATTTCATAGATAGATCATGCCCTCCCTCCTAGTTGAACTTTTCTCTTTTCATCATCCTCTCTCCATCTCTCTCTCTCTTTCATTCCTTGAACCTTGTCTATATATTATCTATGCATAGTTACTTGGTTTTTCATTTATATGTAAATGTATGATGGGAATGAGAGTATGATGGGAATAAGAGTGTGGTTTGATGTTATTTATTTTTATCTTCATATTAATTTTTGAGGTTGGGACTTGTCCAACCCGAAGAAACCATCACGAATATGTACATGTTAAAAGTGCATTCTTATGTCATTGATAGTTTCCATCTTAATCACCAAATTAGAAACTCTAACGAGTGCTTCGTTATGTTGTTTGATTTTCTTTCATACCCAATGTTGTTTGATTTTCTTCCATACCCAATGTTTGATTTTCTTCCATACCCAGCGGTGAAAGATTTTTTCTTGTAACAAACCAAATAATAACATTCTATGTTTATGTAAATCATATTTTCCATAACATTTTCAAAAAAAAAAAAAAACCTTCTAATACGGTCTTGGAGACTTAAATTAGATTCTTGCATGAGCTCAAGTTCCCCTCCGGCCTATATAAAAAATCGAGGTCGGATATTTTTAATTTATTTCTTGATTATAATACTCATGAAAACATATGCATATGTACATGTTATATACGTATATGTACACATGAATATCTTTATTTGTCATTCTCTCTTTATGATTTAACATACTTTTACAAACTCTCATATACGTATATATGATGAATATATATACGTGTATTCAATTCTAAAATCTCTCTCTCTCTCTTTCTAAAGTCATATTCTCTTATCTACTTGATTTAAACCTCCTTTTCACAAGCTTTCATATACATACATATGTATATGAATATGTATCTTACCTTATTTTAAATATTTGACTTTATGATTTTCAAGATCTCTTTCTCTCTCTTTTTCTCTACATTTTCCTCTATGAAAGTCTTCATCTTTTCCATTCCTTTAATATTTTTTTCTTATCATTTAAGATTTTAATTTTTCATTTGCCGACTTTACTAAGACTAAAATTCAAATTATGACCCAATATTGAATTCATGCTTGAGAGTCTACAACCCCAATCCATTTTCAAAAATTTTTCCTTCTAATATATGATATTTATCAAAACAAAAATCTTAGATGTATGTTGTGGTAGGAATGTTTTACATGAATATTTTGATAGGAATGAGTCATTTTTCTTTCCAATCATATAGGATCAATGTATTCACGCATTCTCACCCACTTAATTTCATTTATGTTCACAAGTATTTCTCCAAAAGAACTTAAGCAAGATTAGATGAAACTCTAACTAAGTGGTAACCAAATTAAAGTAAAATCTCAAATCTACTTAAAGACTTAAGAGAACAATAAAATGACTTTAAATGATTTCTCAAGCTTTCTAAGTGATATTTCTCAATTCTAGCTTTCTTCAAAATGTTTCACATTTTCAAGTAATTCTACAAGAATCTTTTCAAAAGTTTCAAACATCAAACTTTCAATATTTTTCTACACCACATATAGAATGAAAAAGATGTTTAAGCCAAAACGAAATGCATCAAAGATAAACATAGCCCTTGGTTTGATTACTCTTGGTAAAGGCGCCGGAAACGGTTGATCCTCGTACCGACGGGCGAGTCCCTTTCTCTCTCATTTTCAAAATAAAATCTCATTTTTCTGGAGTACTCCAAAACCAAATACCAAAAATTTGGGGATGCGAACACCATGCGATTTGGTCATCTACCTGAAAATTGAACATCGTTCAAGGTTCATATCATTGATGCTTGATTTTTTAAAAAAAAATCAAGTCTGGATCACTCGGATTGTTCGGGATCGCGGAGTCTGGTTGGATCGGGTCTGTAGAAACAAAGAAGAGCAAGGAAGATACAAGATTTAATGTGGTTGGGTATGCTGAGACCTACATCAATGGCAAAAGCTCCACACCTCATTGTTGTTTTTTCATTATTTTTGGGCCAAAGATAATACACATTATATGAGAACTTCCACCAGATGGTGTAACGAACATAAAAGGCTTTCTAACAAGACAATACAATTAATAATGGAAGAATGAAGAAAGAAACTATGAGAGAATCTAAAACACACGTACATGGCTGAACAATGGTTAGGAAAAAGAAAGGCAACTCCATCCTTCAACACTCCCCCTCAAGTGGGGAGTAAATATTAGTGTAAGCCTACTTGATGAGGTTCTTGTAATGTTGATATTGATTTAAGCCTTTAGTAAGACCATCCACTAGTTGATCTGAGCTTTTAGTATATGGTGTAGACAGTTCTCCTTTTTGCACTTCCTCATGAATATAATGACAATCAATTTCTATATGTTTGGTCCTTTCATGAAAAACATGATTTGCCGCAATGGAAATTGCAGCTTGATTGACACAATGCAATGGAACAGGAATATCAACTTGAAATTCAATTTCTGACACAAGAGTTTTAATGCATGTAAGCTCACTTGCTACTGTAGCCATAGCCAGATATTCTGCTGCAGCACTAGATCATGACACTACACTCTGTTTTTACTTTTCTAAGATACAATGTTTTCTCTAATAAACACACAATAACCGGTTGTGGATTTTTCATTTGAACTACCAACATCTGAACTACCAACCCAATCGGCATCAGTTTTAACCACATACTTAATGATGACCATTCATGTTGTACCATATGCCTTGTCCTTGAGCCTTCTTTAGATATTGTAGTATATGATTAACGATTTTCCAATGAGTAGGAGAATGCATGCACTGACTAGCAATATTGATTGCATATGTTATGTCATGCCTCATTATAGTCAAATAAATAAGCTTCAATATCTCTACTAGCTTGCACCCGATCTTTCATGCTGTTTTGAGCAAATCTATTTTGTACTTCCGTTGAGATAGGAAAATACCTTTGCGTGAGTGAGCTATCTCAATTCTCAAAAAATAATAGTCTTTCTAAATTTTTTTAGGTCGAAAGCATCATGAATGAGCTCTTTAGTCTTCCAAATTCCTTGGTCATGAGTTCCTGTTAGGATAATGTCATGAACATAAACTAAAATAATAATAAAATGATCATCATTTCTTTTGACAAACAAAGAATTGTCAGCATTGCTTCTAGCAACATCATGTTGTTCTAGAAAATTACTCAGATGATAGTGTCATGCCCTCGAAGATTGTTTCAAACCATAGATAACTTTACACAACCTTCACACAAGGTTACCATTTGCTTCTTTTGGGTGTCATAGAGGAAGTTTCTTCTACACTTCTTCTTTCAACTCTCCTTGCAAAAAGACTTTTTTAACATTTAATTGGTACAAAGGCCAATTACAATTACAAGCAATAGCAAGAATTACTCTAACAGTATTTTTTTGCTACGAGAGCAAATGTTTCCTCATAATCCACTTTTGTGTTTTATCTTGAATACTCATCGACATCCCACAACCTTTTTTTAGGTGGTAAGGTGACAATATCCCAAGTCTTATTTTTGTGTAATGCATTAAGCTCTCCGGCTTTTACCTATAACAAGTCTTTTTTGATTCCTCATATGTGGACCGCAGAACAGCTAGAGACCCGAGACAAATAAGCTTTATATGTATTGTTTATTCTTTCATACCTAACATAATTCTCTAAAGGGTAGTTGGTGCAATTGAGCATGACATAATAAGATAGATGGGTAGGAGACCTGGTTTGACCTTCAAGTCTTCTCAAAGGAAATTGAATGCCATTTTGATCATCTATATTTTGACTGCCAATCTGGCTCTCTGATGTGACATTTTCTATGTTAACCTCTTCAAAAGTTTCTAGTGGATTTAAATTTCTTCTTATGATTGTGAACACATCATCTGTATTGGTGCTCGGTAATATAATCTCCCTTTGAAAACAATTCGTCAAACACATTAGAAGTAGATAATGAATTCTCTCCCTGAATATGTTTTTCCAGCATTAGTTGAGAGAAATAGAGTTTATTTTCATTAAATACCACATCCTTAGATATTATAAGATGCTTTTATTCTAAACTATAGCAATTTTACCTTTTTTTACTATGGAATATCCTAAGAATATGCATTTAAGAGCTCGACTACTAAGTTTATCTAAATTTTGTTTTTGTTTAGCAACAAAGACAATATATCCAAAGGTTTGCATGTGGTTTAAATTGAGTTTTCATCCCTTTAAAATTTCAAGAGGAACACAATCCTGAAGTTGCTTGCGAGGAAGGTGGTTAATAATATGACATGCTTTTAAAAGAGCATCACCCCAATAAATTCTAGGAACATTCATTTGGAATAATAAAACTCACGTGACTTCCAGGAGATGTCACTTTTTTCTTTTGGCTACTCCGTTTTGTTGAGGAGTGTTACACATGTAAACTGATGATCAATACCATGTTGTTTTTCAAAACACTTGAAGAGAGAATTTTTAAACTCCATGCCTTTATTAGTTCTTAGAGATTTAATTTGTGTCCTGTTTTTTAATCATATTAAAAAAGATTTGAAATTTATCAAAACCTTCATTTTTAAGCAGATAAATCCAAGTGAAATTTTGAAAAATCATCTATAAATGTAATATAATATCTAAAGCCAAAATATGAACTCACTGGGGCTGGTCCCCACACATCAGAATGTATCAAATAAAATAGATGTTCAACAACACTATTAGACTAAAAAAAAGAGGTCTACTCATCTTTAGCATTACGACACACATCACACGAATGACAATCATAGTGACATGTAGAAAATAAAACATTTAACTTGTAATTAGAAGGTGGTCGAGTTTTTTATGCCACAAGAACTATCAAATCTAATAGTCAAAGCTTTATTTTCATATTCCAGCACATGCAGTCCATTGGTAATTCTTCCATTACCAATCATCTTCTTCGTCAACTTGTCTTAAAACTCGACCTACTCCCGGACTCGGGCCCCTGGTTTGGTGGATCCCAACCTGCCCCCTAGCAGTTTCGACTCTAGCCTCAAAAAGGCTAGGAACCATGACAATCTTCTCATCAATGGCCCCCTTTATAAACCCTTGATGATTCCACACAATCTTCGATACGAGACTATGTTTTTGGGGCATTACAATCCACCCTCATTAAGGCACACACGTCTGCGCATGTGGGACCCTAGGTCTGAGTGTTGAAACCGGCTCTCATACCACTATAACAACCCGACCCACTCGCGGGCTCGGGCACTTGGTTCGGCGGATCCCAACCCGCCCCATAACAGTTTCAGCTCTTACCTAAAAAAGGCTAGGAACCAGGATAATCATTTCATCAATGACCCCTTTACAAACCCTTGAAGATTCCTCACAATCTTCGATACGAGACTATGCTTTTGGGGTATTACAAATATAATATCACAGTTCAAATCTTTGGTAAGTTTAGAAGCAAACAATAAATTTGTAGATAGCTTAGAAACAACTGAGGTATTAATTTTTTGTCACTATCAAAGAGACACTATTAATACATTCAACTCTCACCTTGGATCCATCTGCAATAATGACAAAATTGTTTCCATCTACAACCTTAATATTAGAGTGATTTATAATAGATTAACACATATACTCCATTGCTTTAGAATCTATAATCCAATCATAGTAAGTAGAGGGAGTACCTAAGAGATTCTGACTAGATGCGGAGGCAACCATGGGAGTCTTCTCCTTTTGTTTTTATACATTTTGAAGAAGCTTGGTGATAGTCTTCAATTGAGCAACTACATCAATGGTTTCTATGGTAGCAACCTGAGAAGAAGCAGTCGGCTCATTTGGACGCCTATCCTGAGTCGCTCCTAGTTTCCCATGCAATGTCCAACACCTATCACAAGTGTGTCCATCCTTCTTACAATAAGTGCAGGTAAACTTTGAGGTTTTGATTTCTCGATTTATAACCATATGACCCTTGACTATCCCTTTTGTTCATTGTAGCAGCACAGACAGTAGTATTGGCATGAAACACTACTTTGTCGGAACCCTCGCTTGATGAATTTTCTGGTTGAGTATTTGGGTTCATAACTTGTCGGTGTGTTTCTTCTTTTATAAGAGTAGACAAAACATTATTAACATAAGGTAATTCTGCTGAAAGCAATAGTTGACTTTGAATATGTTCAAAATCAATTCCAAGACCTGTTAGGAATTGAAGGCCTTCTTATGTTGTCTGAGTTTTCTTGATGGAGCATTGTCACTATATGATGCAGTGTATATGTCATATTCATCCCATAACTGCTTCATTTTGCCATAGTAATCAGCAATACACATATTCTCCTTTTTTAAGCTATGAAGTTTACAAGATAGCTGATATATACATTTCCTTTGCATTGACCCATACATCATGAGCGCTAGTAAGAAACATAAAGTTTGGAGCAATTTTTGGCTTCATGAATTGAAAAGCCATAACATAACCATGTCATTGATGGATTTCCATTCCTTAAAATGTGCATCCTTCTCATGCTTTAGTAATTTCTCTACCAATATAGCCCAATTTTGATCTATCACTGATATATAATGTAGTAGATCTGGACCAAGACAAATAATTTCTTCCATCTAGTAAATTAGAAGTGATTTTAGGATTGGTACCTGATCTTGAACAACTACTCTCCATCATAGAGTCTGACCACTGGTTTGGTGTAGGCGAACCATTATTTCCAGCCATGAAAACACAGAATCAAAACACCCACTTTGGTACCATGTAGAAAGAAAGAAGTGCAAGGAAGATACATGATTTAACGTGGTTCGGCCTGCTCAAACCTACATCCATGGTAAAAGCTCCACACACCTTGTTGTTGTTTTTTCAATTTTTTTGAGCCAAAGATAATACACATTATATGCGAACTTCCACCAGAATGTTTAACAAACATGGAAGGCTCTCTAACAAAGCAATACAATTAATAATGGAAGGATAAAGAAGGAAACTATGATAGTTTCTAAAACACACATACAGGGCTGAACGACTATATGCCCAACAAGTGGGAAAAGGAAAGGCAACTCCATTCTTCAACATGGTCAGAATCACTCGAGTTAGGTTTAAAAAAGAGAGAAAGAGAGAGAAGGAGAGACTATTCCTGGCTTGGTTGGCTGCCGATCCAAGCCCGATTCACGGGCTTGCCAACTATGGTTTAGCTTCACTAAAGAAAAACTATTTTTTACTGACCCTTGAAGATCGTCAGTAAACATTTTATTGATGTTATGCCTAACGCGAAAGCACGGCCAGGAAAGATGTCTTCGCTGAAACCTTTACTAATGTTTTTTCTGCACATTAGGGGCGGTTTGAATAACTGGTACTCCATTTTAGAGGTGACACTAAAATTCTCAGCAAAAGTACTAGCAACAACTAAACGTGGAACTTTTGTTCAGAAAGTTTTTGGGTGGTTATGAAACTTCAGGTGGAGCTTTATTGATAGGTATAATTATTTTACCGTTAAAAGGACACGTATTTTCCCCTTTTCATTTTTTCTCCTCTCAAGCCTCTCAGCCACAACAGCTTGCCCACCGCCATCTCCGTTACTAAATAGCCAGCATTCTAATGCTGGGTATTTAGTTTCAGGTATTCAAACGCAACCTTAGGAAATGTTAACCATTGCTGACATTCAAAGTGTTAGCAATTCCTGTCACATGGTTTAAAAACAAGTCTATACTGATGCAGACAATCGTCAGCAAATCCTTCTTACATGTGATGCTTTCAATCTCACATCACAACATGCTTAGCTTTTATTGACGTCAGTAAGAGTTGACATTTATTGACAATTCGACATACGTCAATATATGTATATTATATCCGAAGATTTACGCTTCGCGTCAGTATATACTCAAACATTTTTCTCTCTTAGAATCACTAAAAATGAGCTCTTTTTAGTGCTTGTATTCTTAGTTATTTGATTAAATAAATTTGGGAAAGACCCTCCACATAGGGTTGCATTGTCAAGAAGGGTATCTGACTCTTGATTTATATATATATATATATGTATATATATATATATATAATGTGTGTGTGTGAGAGAGAGAGAGAGAGAGAGGTCTACAGAAGGTTTGGATTTTGGAGTTGTTGACAACAAAACCCAACAGCCATCCTACCGATCGAACAGCAACATCCTCGCAACTGTGACATTCTCCTGGTTTTCTACTTTAGGGGAGGAAAAAAAAAAAAAAGAGAACCACGAACAGCCTCCCCAACTTCTTAATTTCAGAAGGCCCAGCACGATTTGCGGTGACCAAAATCAGGAAGTGAGATGCTGTCGATCCAAGTGCAGCCATGTTTCGGAATAGGAAAAATGTTAACCTCAACAACCATGTGGAAGTTTTAACAGAGGCCAGGTAGACTCCAAATCATGAATCTTTAGCTATCTAAATATGGAATAATAAGAGAAAAAATGGGGAATTGATCATCATCAATGCAAGCCTTCTCTACAATAAAGGAAGTCCATTTTCTCCAAAACTCCGTTTGATCTCCAAACCTTTCTAGAACCATTAGCAACGTCCCCGTTGATATATTTTTCAGAGAGAGAGAGAGAGAGATTGAGAGAGAGAGGTGGACATGGTTTTCCACCTCCTCCAACTCGGATTTCGAAGAGAGCTTAAGGGAAGGCCATCTACTTAAGAAAAGACCTGCAGTAAATTAAACTTCTGTTCACCACCTGTTTTGTTCTCTCTCCTCTCCTCAGGGTGGGTGGGGGGAGAGAGAGAGAGAGAGAGAGAGAGAGAGAGAGAGAGAGAGAGAGAGAGAGAGAGAGAGAGTCCGTCCTGTTGAGAAGAAACTTCCAATAATTGATAGCAGACAGAATTCAAGAGAGAGAAACAATTGGGCAATAGCCATACACCATGCCAAGCAAGCTGAGGAAGGCATTGGACGCCGTGAAGGACCAGACGAGCATCGGCCTAGCGAAGGTGTCGAACGCCAACTATGCGGACCTCGACGTGGCCGTGCTAAAGGCAACCACCCACGAAGAGGTGCCCACCGACGACCGGTACGTGAACGAGGTGCTGCTGCTGAGCTGCACCTCCAGGGCCTACTCCAGCTACTGCGTCCAGGCGCTCTCTCGCCGCATCGCCCGCACCCGCAACTGGATCGTCGTCCTCAAGTCCCTCATGCTCGTCCTCCGCCTCCTCCAGGACGGCAGCCCTTCCTTCGCCACCGACATAATTGCCGCCATGAAGCGTCGCGGTTCCAGGATCCTCAACCTCTCCAACTTCCGCGACGACTCCACCTCCTCCAGCCCCTGGGACTACACCGCCTTCGTCCGCACCTTCGCCCTCTACCTCCACGAGCGCCTCGACTGCTCCCTCATGGGCAAGCTCCAGGGAAGGATGGTCACCAGCAGCAGGTGGCGCCGGCCTCCGCCGGCCAGCCTCAAGTCCATCAACGACATGAAGCCCGACGCTGTGGTCAACCAACTCTTGCATTGGCAGCGATTGCTCGACCGCGTAGTTGCCACCAGGCCCACCGGCCCCGCCAAGAACAACAGGTTGGTTTTGCATTTCAAATGGATTCCTTTTCGCCATATGTTGGCAGTGTACTTCTCTTCATCTCTTCATCTCTTCATCTGAAGTTTGAATTGCACAACCATTCGAGTAAATGTCCTTAAGTCATGCCTGTTTGACAATAGAAATAATTTGTTACTGTTTTATAAATTTGGGATAGAGAATAGAGCAGATTCATAAAACACTATAATAAAATGTTTCTTGAATATATCCTAAATTTTGTAATAGATTTATGGAACAATAAAAACAAACTGTTCCCATTGCCCAACTGCCCCTAAGCAGCTAAAAGGCTCATATTAAAATACCACATTTCCTACTCTATCCCATAATGCACAAGGCTAAATTGCGTAAGAAAATCAACCTGCAGGATATTTAGATATTGCACCTTGCAAGGACACTAATTAGACATGTGAAGTCACTACAACCATGAAATGTCTAGAAAAGGTAAAATGCACTTGAACACGAGATCGAGTTGCATGCACCGGGGTGGTGGTGGGCACTCAATTTTCCCCCAAAAATGAAAGGGGAGTTGGGTTACTTTGGTTGTGAACTTTTATGTTTTCACTATCTTTTTTAATCTTCGTAAATCGTAGACTCAAGAGGTCGCGTTTGTAAGAATTTAAAGACCAACATATTTAGTTTTTCTAATACGTAACCTGTTACATGTGCGCGTAAAGATAGCATGAATCGTGAAAATTTCTCCACTCATCATGAAGTTTACATACGTTAGCTAGTTAGTTCCACTACTGCATGCATGCATGGACAAACATAGATAGAAATGAAACTAAAACAGAGCAAACGATGCGAGTATAAGACCGAATAAAACAGACTTACGATATATATATATATATATATCTATATATATATATATATATCTATATATATATTGAAGACCACATTATGTCTTCCTATTACATCAATCTACATTAACTTGTAGCAAAATCAGTTTTTCTTCTTGAATTGTTTCAAACGATCTTCTAATCCTCTAGTACATTGCAGCTAATAATATGCTAGGAAATTTGCATTTTGGTTTTCATAGAAACAGCCTCGCATCCCATCTGAAGATTACCTTGAACAAGACAGCTTTTTGTTTTCCATCTTTAGGTTGGTTCAGATCTCACTGTACTCTGTGGTCTCCGAGAGCTTCGCCCTGTACAATGACATATCAGACGCTCTAACCATGCTGCAGAACAGTTATTTCGAACTGCCTCATCCAGTCTGTCAAGATGCATTTTACATTTTCAACAGGGCAACTCGGCAATTCGACGAGCTTGCTGCCTTCTATCAAATGTGCAAGAGCATAGGAGTGGGAAGGACTTCTGAGTACCCATATGTGCAGAAGATCTCAGAAACAACTCTTATGAATTTGAAGGAATTCATAATGGACATAAGCAGCTGGTCTTCCTTCTCCTCCCCACGAACTCTATCTTCCTCAGAGCAGTCATTACCGGCATCACCAACGGTGACCAAAAAAGGTCAAGAAGGAAGAATGGAGGAAACAGTTGGCTGTGAGGCGCAGGTTCTGAAGAATGAAGGGGATGGGAGATTGTCCGGTGCAGGGGACAATGACACATCATGTCAAACGGCTATAGTAGTGCAAGAACAGCAGCAGCAACAACAACAACACAGTTTTTCACAAGAACACATTGGATGGGAAATAGCTTTGCTAGAGAGTGCTAGCAACATGTCCAAAGATACCAACTATAAAATGGCTAACGGGTTCGATGCATTTATTCTCGACAGTCTATATGATCATGCTCTCATGTATAGAGACCAACACCAAAGCCACTACAACTATAACTACAACTACAATCCCTTCTTGTGCAGCCATGGAAGTGAAAGCAGCATGCTGATGCAAACAAACTCATCCTTTCTCTCACTGCCTTCTTCTACTCATCCACCAACATTTTCAGTACAAAAGGTTAGTAATTACAGTAACCAATCTAATTACACGCTGGGAACAGACCCTTTTGCTGTGTCAGTATCTGTCAGTCCTCCTGCATATGTGCAAATGTCTGATATGGCGGTGAAGCAGAAGCTCATGGTTCAGGAGCAACAACTTTGGATGCAGTACCAGAATGAGATCATTAGGAGGCACACTATCAAGTGAAAACTGAATAGCTCCAATGGATAAAAAAAAAATTGGCTACCTCATGACTGTACATTTGGTTAGTGGGAAGTGCTATGATTTCAAGTTGAGTGTTTGAGGAGCTGGATCAATCAGATCAAAGTTCGTTTTTGCAACTGGTGAAGTTTGAACTGTTGGCTATTCGTGTCTTTAGCTGTCCATTGTCATGAAAATATTGTCAAGCTCATGGAAATTGCAGCAAGTAGGTAGGGGTCAAATTTGTAACTTGTAGGGTATCTTTTCTCAAGTCATGTTCTCTCTCTCTCTCTCTCTCTCTCTCTCTCTCTCTTTCTCTGTATTTGGGTAGACAACAATAGCAGCTGTTTTTTAATATAATACTATCACTTTATGCCTCAAGGATATTTAACAGCACCGTATATGCCGTATAATGGCATAATTTGAGTTTAGAAAACGTATTGGGAAAGTGTTTAAACTTTCCATGCAATGTTTCTATAATATGTAGTCCTAAAAACCATAATTTTGTTGCACATATTTTTTTTCTATGACAATGCAGAGCCCAAACTATCAAGCATTTACGAAGACACTATGAGTAAAGCTCAATGAATATGGATTCACAATGCCATTTTTCAAAATAACGTTTGTGTTTGCAAGTTGTGGATGCAGTTTCCGAGATTCAGAATTCTGTGCTTGATCAGTCTGGAAACCTGATGCCTGAATATGTTTCCTATGTTTAATGGAAACTTGGTCAGAGATGCTGGAACCATTTCAAACCATTGAATAGAAAACTTCTGATAGAATGCATCTCCCTCCCTTCTCTCTCTATTTATGCGTGACTTGTTGAGAGTGTTCACCTAATAAAACCCTTATCCACCTACGGACCATGGTCATCACGGTTGCGGTAGCAAAATGCAATCTGGGCAATGTAGTTCCAGGTGAGCAAGAGGATTATCTCACTATCTGGACAAGAGCCGAAGCCACTCTCCTTTTCCTTGCCCCCCGTGATCCATAATTGTGACGGTACTAATGATGAGATCACTGTGTGCTTCAATTTGCAAGTAGAACCCACCCCCGTTGCGGTACAAGGAGCATAGCCGGGTTTCAGATAGAGACATGCTTCCAGCTAACCTATTTGAGTTATGCCCCATGGGGCTAAGCCAGTCAATGTAATTGTTGTAGGATTTTATAACATGAAATTAAATGCATTATAGAAAATTGACTATATACAAAGATATATGTGAAGTATTCAGAATATATATTTCAGTCACTATTAAAGTTCAAGAGACTGTTCTCAAGAGGATGTTAATATTGCCAAAGGACGCAAATATCCTACACATAACAAAGCTGATCCTGTATTGCATGCTGTCAAAAGGAAAAGATAATCCAAAAAAATCCATTCTATGGGAAACACAATGGGTCGAACAGAACATGCAAAAGAAAGTAGAGGCTATTACCAAATTACTGTTGTAAATAATGAAATTCTTCTTGAAGTTGAATCAAAGTCATGTTACTACTTGTATTGTGGGGATGAATTAAAGGCCTGCAAGAATTTATGAGAAAAAAGAAAAAACCAATACCAGCCTATTTTTTCTTACCAAAGCAAAAAAAGAGTTCTAGAATGGCTGTCAGGTTTAGCTAGCTAATAACATGAACATATCATTCTACTTGGTTCTATAGGCAAAAGGATGTTATCTTACTACTTCTATTCAGTACGAAGAAAAATTCAAATAAACACAATGTTTACTTTGAGGAGACTGTTGGGTTCTTTTCAACTTACTTTGAGGTTTCTACGGCTATTGGTTGTTTAAGAAGTGTACAAATTGTAAAAATACATGGTTCAATACATCCTTCCATCGTAGAGTTGCTTTTCAACTTTGATTTAGTAAACCCCCATGTTAAAGACTAAGGGCATAAAAAAGAAAAAGACCAATCAAAGATTAATGTGATTTGGTGTAAACTCACACCTACATCCATGAGAAAATGATCTATCGATTTGAAGATATCGATGTGCCTTTCCTTCCTTGACATTAATACTTTTTGTTACAACTATCACCATTCTTTTTTCTTGTTTATAGGATTGGATACATGAGACAAATAATCTTGGAATTGCAGCCACTATTTCCATGTTTATCTTTTTCATTTACCGCTGCATCCATCCATTCCTTATATTTTCTACTAACAGATTTAGAATGTGATCTTCTAGCTATGACCAATGGATTCTCATCCTGATTTGTAGCTCCTCTGTTACTGCTTTAGTTATCAGCCTCCCCCTTCAAACTAGGCGGTGGTAGTATGGAAAGACTAAGTTTGTTCCTTAGATGTTCAAAGGTAGTATAAAATAGGTGGATCTGTTAAGTAAAGTCCAATACCTTTGAGAATATAACCGATCCGTGTAAGTTCAGCCACAACAGATGCCATGAATCAATACTCAGCCTCTGTATTTGACCATGCTATAGTGGGCTACCTATTAGAAGTCCAATACAAGTAGAACCCAAAAAAGTAGCAAAACCAATAGTGGGATGTCTGGAAGCTTGGCGACCAGCCTAGTTGTTCTGAAAAAGTAACATGGAAGTTAAGCTATTATTGAACATATAAATTGCATCCAATCTCAATAGAGCAATGAACATATTATAAGAAACTTTCTAGAAGCTGAAAATGACTTGTCATTGGGGACCACATATATTGGCTAAAGAAAATAACAGTGAAGGAGGTGCCTGGTCTTGTAAATGTCAGATATTGTAACCCTCTAATTGAGCTTGATTATAGTGTGGTATCTGTAAATGGAGCGTTGTCTACAAACGTTTTCTAATTTTGCATCAATGGTGTAATTCCTGGTTTGCAAGAGAGCAAATTAACTTTCTCTGGCAAGTTATATAGATGCCGGTGTTGATTGAGAAAGAGCCTTCTATGTATTTTAACAAATCCTTGTCAGAAAACCATATTATTGCTAGTTAGAATAATGTCATCAACATATAGGAGAAATTAAGATAGTGCTTTAGTATCATTCAAAATAAATAATGATGAATCAGAGACACATGAAAAAAGCTTTTGAAAGTTAATAGTACCAAAGTGATCATACCATGCTTGTAGGGTTTGGTGAAGCCTATCGTGTGCCTGATGAAGCTTACAAACATGATTTGGGTGAGTATAATCAACAAATCCCAATGGTTGCTCAATGAACACAATTTGATCCAACTCTTCATGTAAGAACATATTCTTGACGTCCATTTTTCGAATGTCCCATTTGTGACTAAGAGAAATAGTTAAAGCAATGCAAATGGTCACATGCTTGATGACCAGGGAGAAAGTCTCTAGAAAATCTGCCTCATGAACTTGACTAAAATCTTGAACCACCAATCTAGCTTTCAAGAGTTCAACAGTTCCACTGCTTTTAAGCTTAGTTTTAAATACCCAACATGTAGACACCACATTCGTACATGATGTGCATGGTACTAGAGACCATGTTCAGCATTGCTCAAGAGCGTACATTTCTTCTTTCATAGAATCAACCCAACCTAGATCCTCAAGAACTTGTTTTACGCTCTTGGGTTCAAGTGGGATGGCAATTCTAAGAAGTACTTTGGATTGGGCATGGAGAATCCATCCATGGCTCGAGTAACCATAATATGTGTATTTGTGCTAGTGGTGGTAGTTGGGACAGTAAGAGACATAAGTTGTGCAACAACTTGGTGTGTCGACTAAGGGGTTCAGTTATCATGTACAAGAGGGGGTTCTACCTAGCTGCGACCAGATCAAGAGTAGTATGATTTCTGAAGGCCATTAATCCCTTACATGTGATCATTAGTCACAAGTGAGTTTGAGGCCAATCCTCCATCATCATTGTGCATAAGATGAGTACTATCGCTACATAAATCTTCAGCACACCTTAAATCTTCATCATGAACTAAGAAACGACAAAGATCAAGTTCCATATCAGTCCAGTCACCAAAAGTAATTTCAGCCTGTTGTGACAAGGTAGGAGAAAATAATGTCCTTGGTTGTTTATAGGGAAAATTATTTTTATCAAAGACAACATTTTTGGATATATAAATTCATCCTATAGGAAGATGTAAACATTTGTATCCTTTTTTAACAAAACAATACCCCAAGAAAACACACAGCAAGGATCTGGGTTCAAGTTTATTAGGTGCATAGTCATGCAGAGATGAGAAAGACTGAAACCTAAAAATGGTCAAACAAGAGTATGAGGGGTTTTTCCAAAAACAAGTTCAAAATGGGACTTCAAATGCAGCATTGCAGTTGGCAGGCTATTAATAATCAAGACAACAATGAAGAAAGAATTTACCCAATAGCAAGGTGGAACACTAGCATGAAACATTATTGCTAACACAAGATCGACAATAATTTGATGGTGCTATTGAGACATGCCATTTTGAGGTGGCGTCTTGGGACAAACTTTTGGATGTTGTATCTCATGATCTTGTAAATAAATAGCCAATTTAATACTATGAAACTCAACATCTTCATCACTTTGAAATTTTTTGTTCATTTCATCAAATTGATTTTCAACAAGTTTATGAACTTCACTAAAGACTTGAAAAAAATTCAACTGATGGTGCAACAGGTAGAACCACATAAATGAGTTGCTTCATCAATAAATATAGCATAAAACTTGAATTTTTTAGTAGAGATAAGTGAGGCTGGTGCCCATAAACCACAATGCACTCTACCAAGTAACTCAACACAATGTTCATCAATAGTAAAGATTGGTAAACTACAACTCGTGGCCATTTCACAACTAAAGCATATCATGTTTGGGTATTTATTTCCCTTTATGGCCTTCTTATTAACTAAAAGGTCAACTATCTCATCATGAATATGGTATAGTTGCCGATGCCATCTCTTTATTAGCAGATTGTAATCTTGATGAAAAACATACTTCATGAAACCTATTGCCATTGCCTCTGTGATTGCCGCCTTAATTTCCAACACATAAAGATCTTCATGATGCATCCCCGATATAACCACTTTGCTGGTCATCTTTCCTTTACAACAAATTTGTTAAGCCAAAAGCTCAAATAAATATGGAACATCAAAAGTTAATTGATTAACAAAAGCAAGTTTTTCTTTATTTTGGAAACTACATACTCATTATCAAGGACAAGCTATAGTTGTCCATTTGTGGTGGTGCCCTTCTCGACATGAGTAACATCTAGTTTTTCTCCATTTTCATCCATTATTTTATCGGAACCATGATATTTTGTCCAAGAATTGAGGTTACTTGGATTAGGTGTAACATGGGCTGATGCACCAATGTTTGGGAACCAATGCTGGCCCTGACTGTCGGCCTTGAAGCTAAAGTCTAAGAGCTAGTGTTGCTTGGAAGGCCTGGTCAAACCTATGGCAACAACTCAAGGCACTATAGTTTTTCTTATTACAAATCTGGCATAAGACACATTTTTCTTTTGTTGATCGGTTTTGATTATTTCCCTTCTTACTATCAGCATTCAATATTCCTCCTTGACTAGCTTGAACAAAACCAAACTCCGTTTTGGGTTTTATTTCCATATTTATTATTTTTGCCTTACAGTTGTGACCATCCATTCCTTATATTTTCTACTAACAGATTTGGAATGTGTTCTAGTAGCTGTACCGAAAGATTCTCATCCTGATTTGTAACTCCTCCTTTACTGCTTCGTTGATCACTTGTTGATCTTGTATTTGTTTAATTTTGCATTTTAGCGACTTGGCACATGCACTTTTTCTCCATGGTTAACTTTGACTTGCAAAGAAACATTATTTGAACATTAAAAAATGTGATAATCATGTGGTAGAAACCAACTTAACCTTCTTAATGCAACCATCTGTTTCCCAATGAGCTTAACAAGCAGAAAATACGTGAATACAAGCAATCAGTTAATCAATTAGTTGGTCAATGATCTTCCCAATAGTTCAACTAATAATAATGAAAATTGAAGATTGGATGAGAGTTGGAGCATTGCTTGCTAAATAAAATCAATAGTTCACTTGTGCTCATAATTCAAGGCTTTAAAAAATCCATGAATGGGTAAACTTTGTGGACAAAATAGGTTGGCTCTATTAACATAAAAGTTTAAAGTCTTATTAAAAGGTGTTTGATTAGAAAAACATTAGATTTATAAAACTAATATTCATTATAATACGTTTTATGAGCACCACATCCTTGGTTTAATAAGCATTATGTGATTATAAATGTAGCTAGCCAGATCACTAAATGAAAACATAATCACTAGGAAATGAGCATAAAATTGTCTGGTGGATGGAGGCCCTTCTCTCTGACATTCAAATGGACAAAATGGGGACCCATCTAAAATGCAACATTCAAAAGAGTTCTTTTTTAATAAAATTAACAGAAGAAAAGAATGACAAAAGTTGTGAACATCATTGCAAGCCAGTTAGGAATATTATAACTTGCTACACATAAAAAGAAAGAAGAACCAATAGCTTTCATACAAAAAAAAAAAAATCCTCCTAGGCACACTGAAGTTATGGAAACTTTCTCTATGCATTCACTCTTGTTGTTTGTTTGTCATCATTATGTATCACAATCCTAGTACAAACTATCAACTAGGGATACTAATGTTTAGTGTAAAGAATATTTGTCTATTTAAATACTAAGTGAAATACCACCTTTCTCTTAGTTCATCTACATAATCATGTAAGTCCCTTTTAAAGATGAAATGTCATGGCAAACAAATTGATAAATACAAGAACATCGATAAATTCTTTGTATATTGTTTTAAATGAATTATGTTCTAAAATTTATTAATTTGTTAGTAACTCTAAAAAACTGCTGATATCTTGTTTTATGTGGTAAGAAATATGACCTAAGAATATGGTGCCATAACAAAAAATCCAGTAAATTATTGAATTTAATGCAAATAGAATGTTGGATTTTGGACTCCTTGTATCACTCATTGCATCAATCTCATGCTTGATGATCTTGGTGAGATTGATGAGATAAAATCAACTATTAAATATGTCACAAGCACACAAACTACAATTAGAATCATACTTACAATTTGCATTTAATGAGAATATATAGAAATGGACATGAACTAATTAGAACTACAAAAGCTATATTTAGTACAGATGCTATGATAGTACAAACTACAGTGAACTAAAAAAATACTTTGAGGCAAATGTTTTCATGCAAAGAATAGGTTGTGCATCTACATGCTCATAAGAAAAAAGTAAGGATAAGTTGTTGAGATTGGGCAATCATGTGGGAAATTCTTAAATAATAATATCTCCATGGTTGAAGTTATAAAATTGGCCCACAATGAAGAAAGGCATGCCACAAGGTACCTCTATGAATCCATGCACAAAGTGAAAGAAGCTATCGGAGAGCACCTAAAGGGGAAGAAATTATATATGCCTATAAGGAAACTGGAAACATATAAACGAGGGGTATACTATGCAATGCAGCTTTATCTTACTCATCATGCAACAACATGTTGCTTAAATTATATACTGAGATATTTTGTAGCATAATAGAGATATGTTTCATGATCCTAACAATATTTGTAGTATTATAGAAATGCTTCAATATCTTACTTTCACTCCTCCAGGAATTACATATTTAATTAATCAACCTTCTCAAAATATGCATGGCCAAGAATAGGACATATGGATGCACTGAAAGGATACTGAGGTACTTGAAGAGTACCATTATAGGTGGACTTCTATACACTCCAGAAACCCCATGCATCCTATCCATGGTGTCAACATAGAGATGCCACAGATCTGATTCGGATTAGATATCCAACCAAGCCACTTCAACTAAATATGGCCTTCAGAACCAAGCTCTACAGCTAGTGGAAGAAGAAAAAAATTGACATCTGATTAAGAAATCGTATTTTTTTTCACATTTAAGATGACCATATTTGAATTAAGTTTGATTTTAAATAAATATCCAGTCACATTTATATTCAGATTTAGATTTCATGCAGCTTCAAACTTATCATATATCTAATGTTCATGTATTTGCGAAGTTGGTTCTTAACATATCATCAAAACCAGTTGCTCATTTAAAAAGTTGGATTCAGATTCGCATGTGAAAATAAAAGTTTGATTTGGCTTAAATTGGGTTGTGAAATTAAAAATTGGATAATTAGATTACAATTCAAATTTCAGTTAATTGTAACTGTCACTGTGAAACCAACATACAGATATGACTAGCATGTTTAGATAAAAAAATTAAACACAAGGAGATTTAGATCTCGTTTTATTCAATCAAATGATCAAATTGTTGATTTGTTCACAAATGTGCTCATAAAACATTTTTTGGTTTCTATAAGGCGAGTTATCCATAGTTCAAAAACATGCATAACTCTTTATTCTGAACCCAGATTTTGATAATCTAGGTGTCTATAGAAAGATTAATCTAGTATGGCCTAAGAAATTTCATTAGAATTTGAGTCCGCTTGGTTATCTTTCTACCCAATCTGCGGAACCTATCTTTTGCAATTTAGATTTCTACTTAAGCAGAAACCAAATTTTGTAGAACTTAGATGACCAATAACCCGAGTTCTAGGGCACATCTCATCAAGATTTAGGTGTCGTTGGAAAGCTCCAGATGTCTAGTTTTAGGCCTTCAAGTTTCAGCCCATCAAAATGTTACAAACCACTTTCTGTAAACTGTAGATTTTAGTGTTTCTTAGAATCTAAACCCAATAAGAATTTTATGGTTTACACTCTCTCTAGGACATTGATCTGAAATATCATTATACATCTCATCTATGGCATGCCTAGTGCATAATTCCTAATCATTTTCCTAGTCAACCAAGTCTTAAATTAGAAGCAGCCCATCAAGAATGTGTAGAAATCAAGCTTAATTTTATCCTTTCCGGGCAAAGTTTCATTTGTACATGTGCTTGTGCAACATGAGACGCACACATGGCTGCACCATGCTATTGAGGTGATTCCATGAGGTACACATATTTTTCTTTATATGTTTTCTACATAGGTTGTATAATTAGTACTTTATGATATACTAAGTATAGCATGAATTTCATATAGAATTTGCAAGATGCATGCATACACACACACACGCTAGGGTGAGACATAAATGCAGCACATGCACCTCCCAGAATAAATTAAAGATAAATACAATTTGTGTCATCTGGCCAGTGGCATGGCACAAAAGGGTTCTATCTCCTCTCAATCACTCAATGGTAAAAGGACGAGCGTTTCTAAAATCTAACCCATTAGCTCGAACTTATGCCTTAGTTTAAATATTCATTTCAATTGAAATATAGTAAACTTTTGTGCTCCAATCTGCCCTCTCTTTTCGACACCCTGATTTAGGAATGACAATCTAATGATCCTAACCTATCTTACAAGTAGGTTGTCTAGTCAAAATCACATCATCTAATGAATTCATTTTTTCTTCCATCCTAAACTATCTTACAAGTAGGCTGTCCATTCTAAATCACATAATCTCATGAATTCATTTTTACTTCCCAATTTGATTTTAAATTCTCTCACCAGAACTATACATGTTCAAACCTCAACCAATCTGGTTCCAAATGAGGGTGTCCAACGCCAAAATCCTGCAATTCATGTTTTAGATCCCATCTCTCCTAAATCTAGGTTAAACTATACCTTTAAACTGATTTCAAATCTAGTATTCAGGCCTGCATTGTTCCAATTAATGCATCATGTAGAACTAGGATGCATGTATACATGGATCTAATGAAGAAAGAGTTTCTTGATGATATATACTTTACATATTTCCTAAAACTTTGAGAGTCTAGTTATGGTTTTCCAAATTTGTGCATTTCAAAAATTAGACTTTGCATCATATTTTTCCAAAACAACCATATTTTAAAATTAAGTCATGCATTTATACAGGTACATTATGTTTATATCTAAATACTTACTGATATTAGGCATAAACAGCAATTCTTGGTTTGGTTACCTCTACTAAAAGTGTTAGCAGCAATCAAACCACGTACTAATAGGTTGGGCCCATCTCTTATTTCTTTTATCCTGCATTTGTAAAATGGATGCAAACCATTCTTTTCAAACCACTTGTCTTTCAATGAACAAATTCTCACATATAAATAAGGACTGCCCACCTCCGGCCTCTCGATGTCATGTGGCACCCAACACCCAAATAGATGCCAATGGCATTTGGTGGGAGGATGAAGCAAGCTCTTCATCTTTTTTTCTCTCTCTCTCTCCCCTTCATGCAAGGGAGGGCCCAACAGCCCAGTATGTAGAGTAACCATAGGCTAGGGAGGCCCAAAGGGCCTCCCACCTCTTTATTATCGGCAAGTGAGCTATCTCCCATTATAATGAAGAATGGAAGGGCTAGACACAAGTCTTTTGTCTAGTTCGAAGAGGGAGGGCTAACAGCCCTTGAATCATGCTTTAATACAAAGGTTGGGGGGTCTAATAGCCCTCCCTTCCCCACCCCAACACCCCCCCCCAAAAAAAAAAAAGTCCTTTATTTCTTAATGGTTGATACATGTACCTAATGGTGCATGTTTTGTCATTGAGATAGGAGGACCACCCTCCTTCTGTCACTACTGCAAGTAGTCGATCACTTTATGGTATTTGCCCTATCTTCATCTTGTAGACATTAGATAATGCCTACTTTGAAATAAAATGAGTGAGAGAGAGCCTAAAGAGAGGAATCCCATGTGAGAGAAAGAATCAAATGGATAACTAAAAAAACCTCAAATTTGTCTAGGAATGCATGAAATATTCAACTATTCAATAGAAAAAAAATGGCTTCGATAACATATGCTAGATGCAATTTGTCAAACTGTAACCCTCATGCTAAATAGTTGAATCAACCGAAAACACACTACAAAATTGTACTTGAATCCATGCTTGAGAGAGGTGTTGACATATGATTTTCCTTGATCAATATGCAAGAGTACTATTCATTTTTTATTTGGAAAAAAATAAATTACCATTGTTTATGGCATGGGGAACCTGTACCATTTAATAATCTTGTAAATTTCATATTTAGCCCATCATAGATATAAAATAACATGCTAGTATATACACATAATGATTGTCTATACCCTATAAAATGACAATTAGGCCCACCCTTATTGGCCACTTTTGCATGCCTATCAATGAGATAGAACATAAGGTCCAAATTTTTAATGACATTTGCAAGCCCACAACCATATTCTAACACTTGACACACTTTTTTTCTTAGAATTACATGGGATAACGACTTCCGCAAGCTTAAAAAATGAATCTCTGGCTTCAGTGGTCATTTACTAAACCAAGTAGTATAAAGCCAAAAGAAAAGACAAAATGATAACCACTTTCTCGAACTAGGATGTCTCAAAGTATATTTAAAAAAATTACACTCTATTTTCTAGCTCGAGCAATCATGTTAATACCTCATCAATGATGAAGCAGACTTCATATACCTAAAAAATAAGATCCATCAACAAAAAGAAAGTACCATTAATTTAGAACTTTCCTGCACAAATGAAGCCAACAAAAGAAAAGCAAAGCACACATCTTGCACCAACTTTTTTTACCAGTTAGAACAATGTAAAAAGAAGTTGACATAGGTAGTTAGCTTGTTGCATGTTTTCAAATCCAATAGCCTGAGCTATTAAAACATGCTCTTTGAGTGTCCCATTGAGAAATGCATTGTTTAAGTCTAGCTATTCTAGTCTCCATCCACTAGAAATAACTTTGGATATTAATGTTAGAATGGTGGTTGCTAGAGAGTTTGTTTACACCCCAAAATTTTTAAAAATTTTTCAAATCGCAATTTGGAAAATTTCCATAAAATATCACAGACCGAAGTTGATGTCTGTGCAACCCAATCCTAGACCCAAGTCTAGGAACCACTTGCAAATTCAATTTGCAACAATGAATTGCAAAATTCAAATTTTTGTCAAATTTGAACAGAAATTCGAAATTAAGTTTGAGATTGATTCCAAGCAACATCTAAAAGTCAAAATTTCAAGCCAGATTAAAATTCTCATTAGTGAGAATTTAAATCCTCTTTCAATATTATTTTAACACAAAGAGAGAAAATCAGTCAATGTGACTCCCTCTCTCTATTCTCTTCCTTAGATTTTTTTGAGGAAGACTTAACCTAAGGAAAAATAATCTAGGAACGGTTAGTCTAGAGTGAAGACTTTCTAAATTTTCCCAAAAATGTTTTAGGAGTTATTTCAAAAATTGACTCGCTCTACGAAACAAGAATTCAAATTTAGAATTGGCATAGATCAAACACAATCAAGTTGATCCATTTCAAAATAAAACGAGCCAAAAGCTCTTTCAATCTAATGCACCATGACCAAATATATTTTTGGGTAAATCAATAAATCGCTCGAGACTAGATTGACAATGATCTAGGTCAATCAAGCAAAGAGTTGCTCAAGCGAGCTTACTCTTTTCAACATTTTCGAAATGAACTAATTCTAGAAAGATAATCGATGTTTTCAAAACAAAGGAAAATAGAGAAGGTGACTAAAGATTAGGTGTTTTCTTTGATCTCTTTTGGAATTTCCCAAAAGACTAAAGGGAGCAGCCTAAAATAGGTGTGCCCCTCCCTTATTTTCAATTTAAAATGAATCAACAAAGATTCAAAAAATAAAAAAATAAAAAATTTTAATGGCAGCCCAGCTGGGCATGTCATTTAGGTTGGTTTCAAGAATGAAACTAGAATTTTATCCCAAAAACTAGAATTGTTCTCAAATAAATCACCAAAATCTCGAAAACTTCTGAAATATAGAAATGTTCTCAATCAAATCCAAGTTTTTATTCAACATGAACTTTTTAAAATCCAAAATCCAATTTTTGCACGTGAATGTAGGCAAAATAATTTGTCAAGCTTGAGAAATCGTAAACTTTGGGTTGATTACCTCTGTTAATGGCAGTAAAAACAGTCGATTCTCTTACCGATGGACGGGTATCTTTCTCTTAAGAACTATTTTCAAGCAAAAACCAAAAATTTTCTGCTTCACGCATGACCCCACACTTCTACGAGAAGGACGAGGTGCGAACAAAATTGGATTGTACATTTTTTAATAGTCCACTCTCTATTATTGATTGCACTCCTTAACAACCAGCCTTGCTTTGTAATAAGCAATTGTCTTATTTGACCTTTTTTTTATTGTAAGAAACCATTTGCATCCATGCAAATTCTGTATGTGATTGTGAGCTTCCAATGACAAAGTTCGGTTTTTATGAAGTTTTATTATATCTTCTTGAGTGAGCTTGGAGCCATTCAAGATTTGAGACAGCTTGGACATGATTACCTGACTCTTTCTTCTCATCAAATTTAAGAAGAGTTATAGCAGAATAGGTTTTTGGAACTCGTGTGTAGTCTACAGACAAGTCAATAGTTTGATTTGTTCTAGGTGAAATTTGAGAGGAGACCTCATTATTGGAGTTTTCGTTCGAGGAGGGGCCTAAGCTTTGATTTAAGCATTACTCTGTGGTTGGGTCTTGATTTGATGATGATGATAACCTGCATTCTTGCTTTTCCCCACTTTGAACACCAATGGAACTTGGAAGAAGAATGTCGTGAGGAGACTCATGCTGCACTAGATAGGACATTAAGATTGGACGTTGGCCTTGATTGATGTGTGGGCATTTTCATTGATTTTTATCCAATTAGCAATGCCATTTTTTGTAATAGGGCCTTCTGTTTTCCAAACATAAGAAATTGATTTCATTTAATTGAACATGTCTTGAACTAACAATTTTGTCAAAACCATAAAACAAGAAACTTTTGTGAATCGCTCCATAGCCAAGAAATGTACAATTATGGGATTTTCGTTTAGCATTGTTTTCCTTTTATGGTACTAGAAGTGGATAGCTAGTACAATTAAAAACAAATCTTAAAACGGGTATATGAAGGCGGATTCTTCAATAACATCTCATATGAGGTTTTTTCTTGAAGATTGATCATGGGAAGCCTATTTATAAGAAGATTGAAACACGTTGGACCAAAATTGTAAAGGCATACACTTATGAATGATTGGAGGCAACGTCCTATTGACAACCATATTACTAGAGATGGCTGACTAGATTCTCCTACATGAAGAAGCTGCCACGAGGTCAACTAAGAGTCCACTAAGAGACAGCCACTGGTACGAGAGAAGACTACGCATGGAGATGTTCACATTGAAGCATGCTCTATTCTTCCCCATTTTGTAATTGGGTACAAAAACAATGCACTCCTGCTTACATATAAATTTTGTGGTCTTATGCACAAACTAAGAGAAAAGAAAATACTCACATCTATCTAAAGAAATAGCGACAAGACCCAATAAATCGGTATGAGGATTGGATGTTATTAGTACCTGTACTAGGTGTAACCAATCCAAGGCTCAAACTACTTTGTTTAACAACTAATGAAAAACGCAAAACATGAAATGCATATGTTCCTATAATTTGAAAAGGGAATTGATTTTATAAACTAAGGAATGCTTAGGGCAGCAATAATGAAGTTGTCAAAATTGTCCTTATCATCATCAGGTTTATGAAGTGAAATTTTAGTTGGATGATGCATGCTATATGCTTTTAGAAAAAAATTGAGAAAACAAATCAGGAACCAAGGTGGAAAATTGAATTTGAAAATGGATGTAAAAAATATTTTTGAGAGAAAAAGTTAGAAGACATGATGCATGTTTTAAAAGTATGTTCCAAAAGATACAAAGACATGCATTTGAGTGGCTCATCCCAGTTTGCACTATATGATGATATTTTCTTTCTACCACATCATTTTGTTCAAGTCTATATAGAAAAGTGAACCATCTTCTCATTTCACTTTGGCATAGACAATCATTAAAATGACTACTAATAAATTCTTTCTCAGGACAGTGGAAAAATTTAATATGAAAGACCACTTGGTTTTTTACTTCTACTTTGAATTTTTGAATACATTGAAAAACATCAAATTTTGCAATGATTGAAAATAACTAATATAGTAAAATTATCAACAATGTACAAATAATAATGATGACATTCTCGTGAATCAACTAGGACAGATCCCCAAAGATCAACATGGAGCACTTTAAAAGAGCACTTACATAAAAATCAACAGGTTCTTGTGCAAAATTACTGGGAGAGATGGCAAATCAAACAACAATTTATAGCTTTGCAAATGCGACCAGTGGAACAAAATAGTTTATGCATAGAAGTAAAGAATAGCGACTCATTATTTAGATATGGTAACATCTTCTCATTAGGATGTTCCAAACTGTAGTGCCACATTTGAGCGCCACTTTATTTCCAACAACAATGTTAGCTAAAGGTTAAACAACCGCTGAATCCTTCGTTATAGACCATCAATTATAAAGCTGTTTATGCTTTTAACCTCAATGCAACACCCTTCCTCTTTTACTATCTTTAACAAGAAACTCAATAAAACAATTATTGATGACCAAAAATTGAGCAATTGATAACAAGTTTTTATGAATATAGGAACTTGCAGAACATTGTTCAATTGAAATTATATTGAGAATCAAGTAATATGCTACATATCGATACAATTTGGAGAGGTGCACTATTACCCATTGTAAGTTTTTCATTTCAAGTATAAGTGGATTTAATGTTGATATTGTTTGAGTTGAAGATTGTGTGATATGTTATGTCGATGCTCAGGTACCAAGATGGATCAATAAGTCTCATCCATTGACTATGCAATGAATGTTTTGGGGATGTCATAGCATTGACGGGTTGTATGGTATTTGACACTAGGGTTGGAGGTAGGTGTAGGAAATTGTCCACACATGCCCACAAAATGTGTTTTGTTTTCATATTGAAACTTTATGACAGCTCTTTCATTTACATATATGCACTCATTCAAAATTTAAAATTATATAACTAGTACCCCTTAGCCAAAATTTTTTTACTCCACCCCTACTTGCGACAAAAAACTAGACGTACACAAGGCACTCAAATTGTTTCTTGTTGTGAGATTTTGCCTTGAATAGAATATTTAGAGATGTGCATACATCATTGTGGTTGTAATTTTGTGGACAGTTATTATAGAACTAACATCCCCATCCCCTATTATGAAGGTTTTGATGTCTACAACCATGACCAAATTGATAGAAGGAGGCAATTGCTGCATTATCTAATGGTTCTTTGGGAGTTGGAGAATACAGTTGACTTGTTGTCAGCAACATTGAAAGATAATAAAAGGCCTACAACAACAATATAGGATAAATAGATCAGAAAACATGCACTTATGTCTCAATAACTAGTGTTGAAGCTTTGATACTACATTAATAATTAATGTGAAGAGCAAGCAATAATAGATCAATGCATAGGTATATATAGCCATTCAGCAGAAGCCCACATCTAATCACCCTCTTTCTCAATGTTTCAATGAGAAGGGAGATTTCGCTATGTAAAGCATATGAGTTGTTACATCAATATCTTTTTAGTGAGACTGATAAATGGTTTCTATGACTGTTCTTCAGCTCAATCTTTTGTTTCCTTTCAACAATAACATAAAACGTCTCCTTTCCTTCATTGGATTTCTCATTTGTAATGGTTCCTTTTCTAGCACCAGTATGACATTGGAAGTACTTACAAAATCCTGAATATACACATACACTACATATGTATATGTGTGTGTGTGTATATATATGTATATGTATATATATAACTTTTACTAACATTTTAAGCATGTGAAAACTTTAATTCGATGCAACTATGTCACAGATGTGGATTCTATGCATTATTAAAGAATGAATGGAACAAATTAACATATATACAAGAGAAAAATAAAAAATAAAGAACAAACAAAGAACAAGAAAATGTCCAAATGTGTTCAAATGTTTCCTGAAGGATTTAAGAAGAAACGAGAAATGAATCCTACTGATCACCTCCTTGCAAGGATTCCCACAGCATAAAGTGAAGGTAGACAATTTGTTATCCTTCAAGTTCTGAATGTTATGCATAGTAGAATTGATACATTTCTTTTAGAAACTTGGCCTTGCTACAATGCCAGCCCGACATTTCAACCAATTAAATCCAATAATAAACTTATCAATGAGAAAGTATTCATTTCAACCAAAGCTATAATTTGCCCATAAGACTCCCTCATATTTTAAAGCATTATTTGCCCCTTCTATAAACCCCGAAACTTTGAAGAAGTGGGTAACATTCATCCTTACAGTCACCATAAGATAAGCAAAACCTCCTAAATTAAGCCAAGGATCAGGCCTGACTGTTGTTAACAACCATAGATAGACATCCTCTCGATGATTTAGGCTCCAATTAGTGTTACATATTATATCTCTCTCATCCCATAACAAGATACCAGATTAGTCCCACTTCTCCCTTGGTGTTCATGTAGGGTCAAGTTACAATTCTTCCATAATCTCTAAATTGATAAAGAAAAGATTAGCACCGGCTTCTTTGGAGCCATTTGATTCTGAATTTGCAACCCCTCTACCATTACCACTTCTCCTTTACAGAAAAACCACATGGATCTTTTTTGTCAAAATGTTCATTGAGAAGTGTCCACTGAGCTCGCAGAATAACATCGTTATGTGAAGCATCAATCACTTCTCTAGAGGGTTGGAAAGGCTTTGTCAAAATAGCATAAATTTTCATCCACTTGAGATCTTTTACATTCAGATTTCCTCAACACAAAGAATCTTAAGCATTATGTAGCCTTAGAGAAGAAGCTATAAGTCTGATCCAAACAAAGGAGACTTGTGCATTGAAAACTCTCTATTCAACACTCTCACTTGATGAACACTTAAAGTCATTAAAGGTTTATATCTATTTAAATCATCACTCGCAACTTTGAATGACATTAGTGCCTACCATTTGACATTTCGTAAGCACACTCGCAAAGTTTTGGCTTCACCTTCTTGGACTTTAAAGGAAGGGAACTCATCAAGGTACATAGTGAGTATCATTTTGCCTCAATCAGCACTCCTTTCAATCTGATAGTTGGCATTAACTCATCAGATTTTCAGAAAGAACTCCTTTCAATATGATCTTGAAGGTCTTTCTCAACGGAATTGTTGAAGCTTTTGAGTTCAATTAGACAAGAGCGTACACCCCGGCCCTAATTATCATTCCAAAAGTTAATTTTCTTTTCATCTCCAAGTTTTCATTGAGTCATATAACTCACTTCATGCACCCTCATATTATTCTTTCCAAATTCAAGAGGCTTTGCTAGAGGGATTAAGGTTTTAGAGATTTTTCCTTTTTTTCCTACATAAAAACAATGCTCAAAAGCACTCCTTAGAATAAAGTTGAAAGGCTAAGAAGATCAATTGTGCCTTGTCAAAGAGAACAAAATTGAAAAGGCCTAGCCACCATCCTTGTTTTATAGACAGATAGTTTGTCTGTTAATAAAATGGATTCATCTGTGTTGATCAACATTTCTTATGCATTCTAATCAACCCACCATGTAGATAAAGCAACATCATCCAATATTCAATTATATGATAGATTGCATGTCCTATAAGTCAAACTCGACTAGCAGCTCATAAAACTCTACTTTTTCATCTCAACAATAGGAAGCCTTGATATTGCCTTAAAAAAGGGGGTACGTAGAGGTAGGATGTGGAAAATTTGGGCACGCTCTCAACCCAATATATCCACAATAATATTATAGGTATTAGTGGGAACATGGAAATGGATGAGGTGTGACTTTGTAGGATTAACTATAGGCTTCATTTCTCATCAAATTTTTTAAACTCAACTTTGCAAAAAAGCATGATATCATCAACATAAAATATCCCATAAGAGTTAACATTGGCACTTAAAGATCTAGGCAGTTTAATATATTTCATGCTTTTCCCCCAACAGAGACTTCTAACAAGAACTTCCATTAATAAAATGAAAAAATATGAGGAAATTAGATCCCTCTGTCTAAAACCACAACTACTCTCAAAGAAAAATCATTATCTTCAATTTAGAACCATAGCAAATGATGCAAAACATAGGCAAACCATATACAATGTATATATCCAAAACTCATTAAAACCTAGGTTTCTTAGGTTGACTTTAGGCCTTACTTTATCATAGGCTTTTAATATGTCTAATTTTAATGACAAAGCTGGACTTATGCAGTTTTCTAGATCATTAACCATCTCATGCACTTCAAGCAACCGTTCATAGATTTTGCACTCCGGGATAAACGCACCTTGATCAATACCAACAATTCTAGCAATAATCATTTTAATGTGTAACATTATTACCTTAGTAATGGCTTTGTAGAAGACATTACATAAGGCACTAGGTCTGTAACTTTTCATGTCTACTAAATTTGTCACCTTGAGAATTAGAATAAGATGTAATCTATTGACCTTCTTAACCCATTTATCTATTTTAAAAAAATTCTTAGCTGCTACTCACACATCCTCATCAACAATGTTTCATAAATGCTTGAAAAATTTTGTTATGAATCCGTCAAACCCAGGAGCTTTTCATATTAAAATGGCTTTCTTCAATTTTTCATTTGAAACTAATACCAATGAAGATTGATTTTCAGTCATGGACACAACTTGACTCTTGCAGGTTACACAACATCTTAGTTCTACCACTAGTGTCTATGAAAAACTCTTGGAAGCATTATTTACATACTATGTGAATACTTTTCAAGCCTTCAAATTTCTGCCAAACAACTTCGATCACCTTTATCATCCTCTTATTTTGTCTATTTTTTATATAGCATGATAAAAAGAAATATTTTTATCCTCAATAATAGCCACTGTGTTCTAGGCTATTACTTCCAAAAAAGCTCTTCCGCTCTTAATCTTTGGTCTAGTTCACTTTTCAAGTTCCAGTCCAGCCCTATATGATATATCTTCCCACAATCTCTATCAAATTGGATCTGCGATAGTTTATTCTGCAAGGCTTACACTCTTTGTAAAAGATTGCCATAAAATCTGAAATTCCAAATTAAGAAGATCTTACAGATAACTTCTAATTTCTATAACTGTTTGATCAACACAACCATAAGTGCAAAGCTGTCAACTTTCTCTTACTTTTTGTTCACATTCATTTCTCATCAACCAACACTGAAAAAAACCTAAAGATTCTTCTTCCAAAATGTTTATCGTGAATGCACATCAAAGATGCCAACAAAGGTTGTGCTCAGAAATAGTTCTTTTTAAGATGCTTAGTTTCAATGAACTCCATTGTAAATCCCTTCACTTTTCATTGACGAGAACCCTGTCTGGGCGGCAACGACAATAGACTAAGGCCTCATCCAGGTGATTGTTTGACCAAGTCATATCATGTTTTCTATCTTCCAAACCATGTAAATTGTAACTATTTATAAAGGCATTAAACTCCCCACAAGAAGCAGCATTGGGAAGACTGCTAGATTTATCATAGGATCCCACATACAATTGAAATTCCTTAATACAATATAAGGAACCTGACTCCCTTATAATAAACTGGACATTTGCCAAAACCACAAATTCCTTTTAGCATGTTTAGTACTAAGACATACACCAAACAAATTAAAACTATGGGAAATTCCAATCAATTGAAATCCAAAAACGAATGTTCCATGCTATAAAATTCATAAATGAAACTAGCAAGAAGAGGTCATTACCTTTGAAACACTTGTTGAATCTACCAAGAGTGATCATTTTTATTCTTTGGGAGTCTAGAGAATTTTTAGAAGCAAAGCTTCTATTGAGATATGAAATAAGGGCCTAACTTTTTAATGGCCTTTTCCCTTCTATAGTGAATTGTAGCAATCTTTCCACGATGACTTTCATCACAGACACTCATCTTCTCCTCTGGACATATATTTTTTTGAATATTTAAAAAGACTTGAAGGAGGCCTCGGAAATTGGTCTGAATTACTTCAAATAACTAGTGAAAGAGATCTTTAGAAGTGTTTCCTCTTTCATTTTTAGGGCCAAATATAGAACCATGAACAGAAGCAACCTGATCTTTCTATTCCTTATTCAAGTTCGCCTTCGAGCAAGACTTCTTCTGAACAAATGGCTTCACTTTAGAATCCATATTTGTAATGTCTTCCAAGATTTTTTTTTCTTTCATTTCCTTTTATACTTTATAGAAATCACGCCCCAATGGAATTTTATCATTTGCCCCAATCTTGTCTAAGACCTTCCCCCCAATTTCATTTGGGTCTGACTCTAAAGTCAAGACTTCAAACTTGTTAGAAAATAACCCATAACCAAGAGGGGCCAGGAAGTTCCCTCACCATCCTTTTGCACCTAAGACCCAACAAATCTCTACCTTTGCCTTATGCAAAAATGCACCTCAGACCATCCTTCTTTGTAAATTGTCTCATGAAAACTCTCATTCTCCTAAACCATCTTGCATTGAAAGGTTGAATGTGTTGTCGCTTGGTAGAGAGAGAAAAATTTAATAGTTGAACTAGGGTTTATCGAGTCCCCATCTCCCCCCTACACATAATTGATTAATACTTGTGTGAAAACTTTAATTGCATAATTTACATTTTATATACTTGAGTGTAACTTTGAATACAACTAAGAAGTATTTAAGTTGGATATGTAGTGCCAACTTATTGAAAATTCTATTGTCCTATAGGGAATATTGAGTGCCCCATTTATGGTTGATGGGCTCACTTTTGGACATGTTTGGCTGTTCAGTGTGGAAAGAGAAACCCCACTAATGTCTATCCTCTCTATGCACCAAGTTTTCCAAGATTTTGGCAGACCAATTGCCAATTAAATTTGGAAAACAACTAGTTTATTTTCTAAATTAACCAATCACTAACTCCAACGATCCTTTTGAGTATGAACCCTACTTACACATTTGTATATGATTCATGACAGGAAAATTTTGTTTTTCTACAATGGTTAATAATGAGGAAGGGATTTAATGTTGGAGATAAAAATAAGAGATTAATGAGGCAAACCTGTCTTTGTCAAAACACATTCATTTGCTCTCGTTCTCATCCTTTTTTGGAAGGATTGAAAATATACAATTTTTTCATTCTCATCTAAGTATAATTTTCTCTAATCCTTTTCTTCTACTCATTTATAATTTGACACCTAATTCAACGTACTCTAATCTATTCTTTCCATTTTTTCACTCTATTTGTCCAATCTTATTGTTACTTTTGCTAGATGGTAGAGTAGGAATTCAAAGTTATATATCCTTTTAAAAGAATTAAGATCAAATAATAAGTTTTGAAGATAAAATTTCACTTTTAGTTAAATATTCTAAGTTACCTTTACTGTACATTCATATAAATGAAACTGCAAGTGTATCAGGCATGTGGGTGGCTGAGCTCATCTGTATTATCCATGCAAACTTGGTTCATGCTCAAGCTCGATTCATTTAATAAGCTAGTGAAATTCTATGAAAGGGAGAAGCATATATATTGCCTTCAGTAATTTGACAAAGTAATTTCATGAATGCAGGTCTCACTAATTTTTGTACCCACAATGAAACGGGACAGCTTTGGCACTAAGTTAATATCAACACATTAGTTCTATCCCATCTTTTTAGGGGCAGGGGCATGATTCCCCTCCCCCACTTTTGAAATTTTAAATTTTTACCAGTTAATGTTCCAAAAAAATTAGTTTTGGTCCCAATGGAATCTTTGGGAAATCAAATAATGCTCACATGCTAAAAATATCTTGGTTCTGCACTACAGCAATGGTCATTAGCGATGGTCAAAACCATGGCTAAAAATACTTTCAGCCATGGTGTTTATTGTGGCCATTAACAAAAGTGGTTGTGGTAATAGCCCTTGTGACTATTGATCTTTTGCTATGGTTCAAACTATGGCCATTGCATCCATCAGCCACAGTTTACTTGGACCATTAACCATGATTTTAGCTATGACTATTACTTACAATTGTCATCGCTTACTTATGCATTTGCCATGGAAAAAGCCATGCCTTATATAACTATTTGTTATATATATATATATATATATATATATATATATATATATATATATATAGAGAGAGAGAGAGAGAGAGAGAGAGAAACTTATTCCCTCACAAAATAATTCAAAAAGGTAGATAAACTCTCCAATTTAATTGAATCTAGTGTAATTTTGAACACAGAAACAATAAAGAGCAGAAATATATTCTAAAATATTGCTCAAAGCAAGCTTCTTTTGTTGCTGCTACCACTGTTGCTGCCTTGGAGAAGCCTGGTTCATCCACTAAAGCCCACTAGTCAGCTTCTTTTCTTTTATGTGCCTGGCCACTACCTGAAACAAAATATGTTGAAGTATTTCCTGAACCTGGACTTGAACTTATCACTGCTTCTAAGTTGGGAAATGAAACTCAACATCTTGGCCTCCCACATAGTAACGGAAGTTACACAAAAAAATGTATGAACAAACTTGACAACTTACATTAATTGTGCATATAAGAAACAACTAAGCCAGTCAGCAGAACATTGTGTACCATAGCATGCTAAACTCACAGCAAAAACAAGCATCACTGCAGCAAAAAGATCTAAGTAAACCTACAAAGAACCACAAGTTTTTATAAATGTTGGCATTGAGATAAATTATAGCTCAGTATATAACATGTTACGTGAATTGTAACAGTCCAAAACCACAAGTCAGAGTCATTTTTTTATTTGAAGGTTAGCAGTACAAAATGCTTGATGCATAAGAAACATTAATGGCCATTAAATTATGAATCAATCATGACCATGCTATGTTTGCGTCCAGTTTCAGATAAGCTTTAGCGAAACATTAGAAATTAATCAAGATGGATAAGAAGGAAAATAAAATCAGTTGTGCTTGATTGATGACAAACTACGAATTCTGTGGCCACTAATGATAGAGTATATACCTTTTCTACATTACTAAGTCTCAATCATTCTTTTGTTGGATGCCCTTCTGATACCTCAGATCAACCATGTATATTCTTCAATCTACCTACATGATTTTTGAATAGAGAATATTGTCTTTGAATATGAAACTTGCCTTTAATTAGATATTATGGATCATAGATTCGACATTTACTATGAAAGCAGAACAAAGCTCCATTCTATTGATTGGAGAACCAACACAGAATAAGATGGAAGTACTGACTATTGAGGGAAACAAGTGGAGAAAAAAATACATTACTCTGCATTTTGTCAAAGTATGAACATTATCTTATAGAAGTTTTTATATGAAATTTTTTTTCTCAAGTGCTAGCTTAGATACCCAAGGTGGCCATGTCTATATTCTTTAAATGAAAAAACTATTGCATTCATTAATAAACGTTTCACATAGTTTAGAGATGACTTTTAAAAGAAAATTAAAAAAAACAATATATGTTACACAACATAATCGTTGCCCATACATGTGTTATAAATAATGAATCAATAGGATTCTTCCCCATGCCAATGCACACGAGCACCAAAGTTGCTATTGCTAAACAAAACATAAACAAAATTACCTGGAAGGGGAATAAATCTCAAAATTAGCAAATAGCACATTGGCTGATCTCACAGCAAAAGCATAATTCACCATAGTATTTGGATTTGAAATCCATTGGTAGCAATCAAATAGAAGCAACACAAGATAATTTTTTCACACTACCTACCAGTATTACAATTTTCTGTCAGCTTCCAATATGCATGTCAAGCACAAGGCAACACTTTCTACGTGCTAAACACTTGCTTTGGTTTCTAGCTTCTGCAGTGACAACTGGTAAATAGAATCATCTTCAAATTATGAATCACAGGCAGTTTTAGATGAACATCCAACAAAAGCTACAAGAATAAAAAAATCTGTCTCGTCAATCAAATGGATAGCAATATACAACTTTAAAGATGGATACAAGATAGCTAGCAATAGAAAACTGAACCTAATAGAAATTTTGAAAGTATTCTGAACTGAAAGTGTTAGACCAACAATTGCAAACATGCAGCATGTGATCAACCAAAAGGGCAATTTTGAACAGAAAAGGATAGCCCCAAAGACTGACAAATAAATCGAAAAATGGTATAATAAATAAGACTAAGAATTTGTGTTATAGACAACATATATATATGGAGTGAAAAAGAATAAACATACCTTTAGGTTTACATTTATAAAAGTTTAATTTTTCATTGTTTTGGCTTGCAAAAATATCATATGAGCTCCAATATACCTATGTCATTAAATTCTACAACGAAAACTATATATATATATATATTAGATTAAATTAATAAGATGCATGCATAATTTGCAACATGCTAAAACAAATTTTCTGAAAGCAAAAGATCCATAAGGTTGTCATATATTATGAGCAAATGAGCTCAAGAACAAGGAAAACATACAAGAAGATAGAAAATTTTTTGTTGACAAGTTGCATGGAGGCACGTTTCCCAATTTAAAGACACTTAGAACAAATTATTTATAGGTAGAAAAAAAAATGTATCTTGCATGTCTGATACTTGATGGCTCCCAATTTCCACAAAGAACCTGTCAAAGAGATATGCTTTAAATAGTTTGTTTGAAAACATACATAACAGAGAACATGGATGGATGATCTTGATTGCCTCCTCTTATGGCAGCCTGCCTGGAAATTAACTCGGCCTGAAGAGAGGAAAGATATAAAAAAATCTGTTGATAGAATGAAAAGCGAGAAAAATTTGGTAAAATACAAGAGGTTTTTATTAGTGCATATTTTCATTTTCCAGATACACATAGAACGCTAAAATGAATGTATCACAAACAAAGCAGAAAAAACAGTATCCCAAATGAAAAGTGATTGTTCTTGCACCTCTTATCATCCTCGCCTTAAGATTTCTTCTACGAAAGGGAAATGCAGAGAGTTCCAAGAAAGACATAAAACAGACTGTCAGAATCCAAAAGCTTGACCAGATGCTTTTCGCCCTTTCTGCTCAAAAAAACTCCGGCTCAGTTCCATGCTAAAAACTTGAAAAATCGTGAACACTCCTAACCAAATGCAAAAAAAAATTGGTCATTGGGGTGATGGTGGATGAGGGAGGCGATACAAACCATCTTGAGTATAAAGAAGATGGGGAAAGCATAGACCAGTGGTTGTCGACGAGCTCTTAGGCGGCGATGCACATGATAGGCAGGCACTCTTCAGCCAGGCCAGCACGGAGCAAGAGATCGCTTATTCCGTATTCACTAGGTAGTGACTGCAGTAGCACTGCTATCTCGATCCTTCGATAAAAAATTCTACATGGAAACCCTTTTACTCTAACCTCTCTCGCGAATGAAAATGTTCACTCAAAAACGAAAAGACCGATGGAAACGAAAACTGGATTTGTGGATCGAGGTTGCAATTCCCGTATACAAGACCCTTGCATCTAGTTATGGCCGCAGTCATTTTCATGGGACTGGACTGTAGCCATAACATGAAGTGCTGCCACTACGTCTTTCTACTAGAAAGCTTAAGCAAAGTCGATCGCAATGAAGGAAAACTTAAAAGCATAACGGGTGGTTGAACTCTTAAGCGCACTCAGAAAACTGCTATTGGAACTCCAAGAGAGTGCAGGCAAAGCTCCGGCCTTGCACTAAATTAATGGGGCCTTAGTTTTCCGTGATTTTGTGCTTGTAAAGGGAGAAAGTGACCATAACCTGCTTTCTCGACCTCATTTATGGTTGCCAGCAACACTAAGCCACCCGTGACGGCAGAAATAGTGAAGTAGGTGATCTGCGATTGGTCATTTTTTTTACGGGCGCCATCTTGAGAATGTAATGCGATGTTCCCCAATCATGCGTGTTAGGTCTTAATGCGATGTTCCCCAATCATGCTTGTTAGGTCTTAAGTCGAATGATGGAATTTAAAAAAAAAAAAATGTTGGAGAAAGCTTAGAGAAAAAACAAGTAAAATTAGAATTACAGGCATAACATTGTTCCTTTTATGCTGATTAATTTGTTGTCAGTAACATTTACACACACACTCTCTCTCTCTCTCTCTCTCTCTATATATATATATATATATATATATACACCAAGTGCATCTTGATGGTATGGAGATGTAATGATTTGGGTTGAGGGTTGCCGTTCTTGATATTAATGTCTCTCTCTCTCTTTTCACGGATAAGAACACCTGCAACCGTTGAAAGCTAAAATATGCACCAAAATGCTTTTCTAAGACTTAGAAAGGAGTTGATATGCAATGATAGGGTTCACCCTCAAAGACAAGCGTTGGAAAAAATTGTGTACAAATGAATCAGTGAAGCTGCATGCAGGCTGATTCACCGATTCGATTGTGAATCTCTAAATTGGCTAAACATTATTTCAAGAAAACAATTCAAACTAAGCAATTTTGAAATATCTGAAAATTATAAAAATTAACCCGAGACACTCTTGAATCAACTAAAACGTTAAGAAGGTTCGCCAAGATTCAATTCTAATTGGCTTGCGGAGGCCGATTCTGACGCTTGCACAAGCCAAAGCAGAATATGTCCAAGCAAGCCATCATTAGTTTAATACGTTTCCATGGCTGCTTGTGCAGGAATTAATTAAGAAGAAAAGCTAAAGTTTCCTTTTCATTTCCATGAAGATTTTCTTGCTCACACAATCTCTCTCCCTCTCCTTCTCTCCACCGACCAGTCACAACAGAAAGCCTGAACTAGAAAAACACAGGAAAGCTCCTCATCTTTATTTTTCAGCAAAAGATGTAGCATAACTGGTCGGGCGAGCGATGATATGTTAACATCCAGGCCGGGGCTGTGATATGTTAACATACACGTTACAAGTTCGATTTTCATGGATGCTACCCATTAAGCGGGAATGTCGTGTAATTCTCATGCACATCACATGTTCATTTTTCATGGGCACGACCCATTGAACAGGCATAACTGGTCGGTCCGATGATATGTTAACGTCCAGGCCAATGATACACGCCATTAGACGGGGATGTCCTTCACAGGTTCCATTTCCGTGGGCACTACCCATTAGACGGGCAATCCGGTGTTGCTCAACTATTCCATGTCCCACAAAATCAAAACAAAGTTATCCATGGAACGACCCATCTGTCCCAATGAATCCATTTATCACCATCACTTCATTTTTATGCATTAACAGCACGGCCCTTCCCCTCCCATTCGCACATGGGACACAGCAACTCGATGGTCCCCAAGATAAAAAGAAAAAGAATCCTCACTTTATTTCCCATAATTTCTTATTGTTACTATTGTACACCAAATCCACCAAAGCCAGAATTATTTTTAGATAAAGAAAGAACAAGAAAGACGAAAGAAAAATCTCTTTGTCAGACGTTACATCTCCTATGAAACATCAGTTCAGCAAGAGGACAAAAATCAACAATGGAAAATTTTGAGAGAGAGAGAGTGTGTGAGAGGGGTGGGGGGAGCTGTACTTATCCAATACTTGCCGTGCTAAGGCCGCACTGGCGGCGCACCTCCTCTTCTATGACCCCAACCGGCCGGAAAACTATCGAGCTCTCCGGCAATTCGCCGAGATCTGCGAAGAAGTCATCGTGGTCGTCTAACTCGCCTGCGCCACCGCCACCACCAGAAAAACCGCCATGGTTCTGGAAGCAACCCAGTTCCGCATCGTCGATATCGAGCGTCGAATCCGGCAGGAGGACCGCATCCCCGATGTCGGAGAACCATCCTGCGTCGTGCCCCATCAGCACGCGGCCGTCCAGCTCGAACCTGGCCCCGTCGACGTCGAGCTCCGGCTTCGGTTCAGGTTTCTTCGTTTCCTCCGGCGCGGAATTCGCGGGTCCGGCATGGTGGGGACCGCGAGAGGTTGCCGTAAAAGGGTGATTGTGGTCGGAGGAGTACGTGACCAAGAGAACCGTGGGGTCGAGGCGGCTTCTCTCCACCTGCTTCCTCGCCGGGCACCCTTTGCTGCTGCTGCACCGATAGTACCCTCTGCAGGACACAAAGGATGTCGGAAAACGAGAAAAGGAGCAAAGGAGAAGGGAAAATCAATACAATTTATACACGTTTTCTGAGTTTCCAGAATCCATATGGAAGGGAAAACTCGATCGCAGAGATCTAAGATATTTTCGTTATACACAACAGTGTTAGAGGTATTTTCGTCCATATGAAGTCTCTACTCTCCTCTTCCTCGGCCGACGTCCATTTAACGCGTCCTCTTTCTCACTGCCGTATCATCTGAATTACGAAAATACCCTTACCTTAAGGCAGCCTTCGGAAAGAGAATCAACCAAACACGAGTTATGAAGACTCAATTTGGTTTGGTTTACGAAGACAAAATGAAGAAGAAGAAGATTCAGGAATAAGATGAGATGATCAACCTCGGGTAAGGAGACCCCTTGATCGGTTTCTGGCCGTATTTCCGCCACGCCCAGGAATCCGGTGGCGGCGGCGTTTCGCCTTTCTGCCGCGATCCCTCCAGATTGCCAATGGGAACGGTGACCACTCTTTTCTGAATTGCCTTCTTACTGAATTTCATGCAGTAGTCTGATTAATACAATTCGTGAAAGCAAAAGGCATGACACTCGGATTCTTCTTGGATCAAGCTTACCTTCTCTTGAGAGACGAGCCGGATGCTGATTTGCCGGAGGATTGCCGGAAACCTTCCGTTGAAGTCGCAAGCTCCCGATCATCTTCCAAGATTGAGAGGCTCCCAGCGTCCATGGCGTTGAAGATGAATTAAGACGGAGCAGAAGTAGTGGTGGTACAGGGGCCAGAGATCTAGAGAGTCCTCCTCAAGAGACTCATGCTAAGTATGTGGCACGTCGAGCAGCTGTCGGAAAAATCGCCGGAAAATCGAGGCTTGTCGGAAGCAGTGCAATCGAAAAGAGGTTGGTTGGTGGGAAGAGGTGGGGGCGTCTGACTATGGCATTTTTATGCAGCATTTTTGAGAAATGAATGAGAGATGCTTATTTTATTGGGTCGTGCGTCCCTTGTTTATTTGTTTATTTCTTCTTAATTGTCATTGAAGTTACCTGCTTGCCCTCGACGCTTTTTTCCTTTTCAATTGTCAATACTTGAATAATACCTACGTCATCTCTAGTACTGTCAATACTTTGAAAATATCGTGATTTTTCCTGATAAATTCTTGTTTTATTTGTCGCAGCATGACGCCCCCAAATTAACATGTCGTCATTATTCATGTCATCAACTATTGTAATTGTTATTTACAAGTGCTGCATTTTGTCTGTTTTTTTCAAAAGCTTTTAGCTGCGGTTAATCTTATCAAATTCGTTTAAGGGGCATAACAGAACCAAACCAGCTGGCATGAGCAGTTGCCCACATCAGCAACAAATTTGTTATTTATTTATATATATATTTTTTATAATCATTTATTTATTTATATATATTGTGTTCCTTCAAAAATAAAAATTTGTATAACAGTGCCGGAATAGCCAAAAAGTTCGGGCTCCCCCATTGACAGTAAAGTCGACTCACAGTTAAGGGTTCTACATTTGAATCCCTCAATAACTTTCACGCTCTGGTGCAAACAGTCCATCCAAACTCTAAATTTAGGTAAAAGTTTAGAGATATAAAGGTATAACCTTAAAGGATTTTATGCTCAAAGCGATTTCTCTCAAATAAACATTAAAAAAGATTTATAAAGTTTTATGTTGGAACGAACGTGACGCTGATATTTTAAGTTCGGCATCCAGAACTCTCACAACCGTGTCAAACTCCCCAATGGAACAAGAAAAGAAAATAACATGCAAGACCTTCCTTCTGAAGAATCTGCCAAGAATTTGAGAGATAGAGAGGCGTGATGTTGATTGTATAACGAAGTCATGAAGTCCATGAGCGTTTTGTTGAAAACTTACCGATTCTGTAGAAAATTTTGATGCGACGCTAGAAGATAACCAATGTTCAGCTTATTCTAATGTTCAGAAAACCAACAATCTTTTTCAATTATAATACATACATATTTTTTCTATTTAAATGCGATTACTTTTGAATTTTCTTTAAAGAAAACAAAAGAAGTTAGAACAGTAATTATAAGAATTTTTTTTTTTTCGCTCATGTGTACAGCATATATCGACATTGTGATGGGAACGAAAACATGGTCCGGACGTGGAAAGACGGACGCGGGCAGAATCATAGAAGTTTCTGAAGACTTCACTTTATGGCCAAAAAATGGATGGCCAAACATGCATGCGCCCTTATCCACACGGTGTCTCAATCAAGGAACATGTTAGGCAAAGTCAAAAGCGTGTGGATATTTTGTGAATACAGCAAGTTCCTTGATGATCGTGATTCATGGGGCATTCCGTTCTGTTTTTTTAATTCATTTATTTTAACTGTCAAAGAATATGGACTTATTTAAAACATTTGGAAGAGTTGATCCATCACATGGCTGCTTACTTCCATGATGGGAAAGTCTCTCTCTCTCTCTCTCTCTCTCTCTCTCTCTCTCTATATATATATATATATATATATATATATATATATATATATAAAAGTGAAATCCTCTAATCATCCCATCGTCGATGTAAGGGATATGATTAAATACATTGCATCCAGTGGTGTATGAGACACGAAAAAATTTCTTTATTGAAAAATCCAAGGATTATACAAATACCAGTGGCATTATTTTGTCAATCTTAGTTATTGATGAACCAAAACTAAGTGCAACATTGCATTTTATCTATATGACATTAAAGGCTCTTTGACAATAAGAAAAATAATATATTGTTTCATGTATCTGCATAAAGATTGGGTAGACCCATAAAATGATATTGATGTAGCATCATATGAATCCACCTTAAATTTTGAGACAGATTCATGCTACATTTTGTTGTTATTCCATAAATCTGCCTCCAAGCAGTAACAAATTGCTATTCTCATCATAAAAAAAGGAAAAAAACTTGGCATGTGGGTGTGGGAACTTTTCTTCTTCTAATTAGTTAAGTGAACTCTAAATGAGCTACCAACAAGGACTTCGTCCACCCACGTGTAGGCTCGCGAAGCTGGTTATATGCATGCTGTTGTGTGTGCACAGAGGCATGTAATACAGTGCCCTTGAAAAAGTGAAAAAGGAGGGTTCTGAAAAAAGATTAAAAAAAAAACTATAAAAAAAAAAGTAAAAAGACCAAAAAGTACACCTCATGATCAAAATTTTTTAAAATGTGCCAACCCTCTTTGTTTTTGATGGTTGCATATTTGTTGCATGCATAGGCTGATGCATGCAGCTCGATCTGGCAGGGTTGGAGGTTGCATTTAAGACTATCATGGTGATGAAATTCAGTTGAGGCTGGAGGTCAATTAGGGCTAAGAAAAGACGCAAAAACAAGCAGAACAAGGCATGCTATGTGACCCACGTCATTAGTAGCTCAAACTCGGTTCATGTTTGTCACAAGCCAATTGAGAGTCATTTAATGAAGAACTTACCTTGTTCCGGCTTCTCTCAAAACCATTAATTGGTATAATAATTAATGAAGTTGAAATTTTATTCAAGTTAGATAGATGACTTAATGATCACAAGAATATTGTATGTTTTGAAGGTGCTTAGTTGATTTTGCTTAAGAGTTTGCATGGATTAACATAATATATATATATATGTGTGTGTGTGTGTGATTTTGGTTTTTTAAAGTCACCCAACTTTTTAACCAAGACTGTATAATCTATCACGATAAATGGTTAAAAACAAATTTTTCATTATCTATTATTGGTTTACACATTTTTCTCTTTGTTTTTCTTTCAAGTATCTATCTACTTCAAACCTTGGTTAGATAAATGGGTGATTCAAAGCTGTCAAAGTTCATTTATATATATTTGTTACTGCATGTAACCAAAACAGGCTCCACATGTATATCCAAGCTTCCTCTAACTATTCTAAATGAGCTCAATTTGAATAAACACATGGCTCACTATTTCAATTCATGTTCCAACTCACTCACTAGTTCCCAGCCCTACCTAGGGCTATGTGTCTGATCTCCAAACCAGTGCTGTTAAATGTGAAATAAAAAAAAAATTGAATGTGGACAATTCCCACACATAACCACAAGTGACTTTGCCCTTGCTTTTGATCGGATTGGGTTAGTGTATTGGTTCCATGCCCGTAAGATATCACAGGCAGATACAGGGTGTCAAATTTTTTCATTTTTTCTAAGGGGCCCAGGTACTCGACGGGTACCCAGCTCGATCAGGTCTGGGCTTAGGCCTGAAAAAGGTCGGCTCGATGCGGCTCGATTCGGCCTATTTTTTATTTTTATTATATTTATTTAATAATAATATATGTTTTATTATTAAACATATATTTTGTGTTAAATAATTTTTCTTTTATATTTTTAAAAAATTATTTTTTATTTTAATGTGATCGAGCAGGGTCAGGCTCGAGCTTTGGGTATTGGGCATCAAGCTCGGGCCCGGACTTGGGTTTCCGGGGTAAGGCTGACCTAAGCCTGAGTCTTATTATTGTGTTGAGGTGGCTTGATGCCCAGATCTACTTTTTTTTTTTTTTTTTTTTTTATAAAAGTAAATTTCTTATCTTTTTAAGTGCAGATAACGAAAAAAAAGCTAGCGATGTGGCCAATTTGTAAGTTGTAATAAGACGTAAAGACGAATATGCGAAATTGGTGAGCACGATTGGCGCCCACGCTGACATTATTTACAATAACATTGCTTCACATTAATTACTTGATGGCGAAGATTGGACAGCCAGCTTGCCCCTTACGGGCGCCACCAATGGCAACTAGAAGGTAAATGCCTACAATAACTGCACCTTGAGATTACTTGCAGACGAAGTCTAGGAGAAGCAGGGAACTCAGAGAAGGCTGCGCCTACAATAGCTTGAATAGTGAATACCCTCCAAACATTGGCACAGCAATTGTTGGTTTTAAGACGGTGCTGAATAATATTGAATTTACAAAGATCCATACAGCATATATACAGGTGGAAGGACTAGTAATTCCCATAATCAACTCTATTTTCCTGCAAGAACCAAAGCGGGTCTTAAGGCGGCCATGCGCATCCTACTTTGATTTTTATCTCTATCCTTTGAATGCTATATTTTAGTAAATATCAACTCCAAAGGCTCAACATGGTGGGAAGGAATCTTCCAAAATATTTTACCATTCATTAATCTTATATATATATATATATATATATATATATATATATATATATATATATATATATATATTTCGAGTGGTAATTCAAGTAAATATAAACTCCAAAGGTAAATATGGTAGGAAGGAGTATAGCGAAATATTTTAGCATTAATTCTATTGGGGTACAGAACCAGGTTTTTTTTTCATTGTTTCTCTTTTCAACAAGAAAAGTATATATATATATATATATATATATATTAGGTGAGTGAGTGGAGTATGTACGGCTTGAGTTGAAAGCTGAAGTTCTCCTTTTTCCTTACCTTTAAGGTTTAAAGTTTTATCATTGTCTAATGTAAAGCTCTGAATGTCAACATATCCTATTTGGATCAGATATTTGATTGAATCATTTAAAAAAAATTGGATACGAAAAAAAAAAAGATTAATATTCTATTAAGAAATCGGATTGTATTCAGATTTAAAAAATGACACTTGATCATATTCATATTCGGATATATATAAATATCTGATCAGATTCAGATTCAGATCGGTTTTAGTTTCAGATAAACATCTTATATTCAATGCGTTTACATTTTGAAAATCGGCCAAATTCTTTCTAAAAGTTAATATAAAAATTAGATTTGGATTGGATTCAGATTATGAAATTGGATTTCAGTTATGACTTTCTTTGCTCACATTCAAATCTAAATATATAAATATCCGAAAAAGCGGATACAATTAAAAGTAGATTTGATTTGAATTTGATCCATTGACAACTTTATGTGTGCACATTAGCTAGTACAAGAGAGTTGCTACTCCTGGCCTAAGCAAGTGCACTAAAACGGCCCCTTGGAGCCATAAACCATATGGTACTTTGTTAAATTTCGTATACAGTTGCTCCCTTTGTCTACTTCATCCTCATTAGTTAATTTGGTGTACAAAGGGGAAACCATATACTCGACTTCATCCAAAGGGTCAAATGGACAATTAACTACAAGTGTGACCTTGATATTATCCATAAAGAAAGGGGTACCAATTTGAACTTCTTTTGATGTGAATCTAAAATGGCAGAAAAAATATGTCTTTTAAGTTTGCTTGGGCAACCCACGGTTTCTGGTGTTGACCATAGAGAAGGAAGTCTGCAAATTGAAATTTCAAAGTTTTTACGTGTACGCAAGAAAAAGAACAAAGTGGGTTTGGGGTAGTATGAGCCTAAACTGTAAAAAAATGTTTAGGCTTATTTGGAAACTAAATTATTTTCACATGACCGCCGTTTGTAGACAAAGAAAAAAACTGTAAAGTGAAAAATTCAAAGTTAATACGTGTACGTAATAAAAAAGGACGGTGCACAAAATCCCAAGCTCATCAGTCATCACCTGCATATGGGCAGCTTATCACAAATTTTGCTTTCTTACGATCGACAAATTTATCAGGCTATTTTTGCTTTGGATATTTAGATTTAACCTTTTGATGCTTAACATATCAATTAGAACAGTTTTATTCAAAATCACGACATCTTGTTCATATTTATTAGGGGGAAACAGGTCTTACCTTTTTATTCCTCCAAGGTTCTAACTTGTTTCGAGGTTTAAATTTGATATTAAAATAGCCAAAATGAGTTTGATAGAATGATGCAAGAAAGATGATGATGAAATTATCTTGAAATCGTAAATATTGTCGATTGGTCAATCAGGGTAATGTGAAACGAACATATTGAACGCCCATAAGGTAGAGAATAATTTGTGGAAGACCCACATGGGGAAATTCTATGTTGCATGATGTACAAATGAGAATAAGATTTTCAGCCAAATAATGAGCAAAAGAATTGTTTAGAAGTAGATCAATGTGTTCCTCACCTGTTCAATAATATGTAAGTAAAAAAAAAAAACCTTTTTGTCGAATTGCCCACACGATGACCACACCTGCCTCCACCTGTTGTTTACTGAGGGGCTGGCCCAAAACCATGGTCTAAGCACAAAATCTAGCTAGTAGATACATATGCCCCATTGCATGATTTAATTAATCTACCAAAATATATATATAAATTGGGAAGCAAAGGATTCAAGTACATATAGTCATTGATATTTTTCAAAACTTTGGACATATAACTATTTTCTTTCAATTTATTTCTGCAATATTGTGATGTCATAACCTATATGCTGTTCGGAACATGTGTTCTCATGTGTTAGAACATGTAGGTTTGATTGTTCAATGCGCGCGTACGTCTTCGATATCAAATGAACAATAACTTGATCTACAACTTGTCTGAGAACTTTTTAATATCTCAATTTGCTTCAATTAATGGCAGAAATAAATTCGGGAATTGATTGCCCAATTCAGTATCAGAAAAAGTTCAACATGCTAGCTTTGGGCTCTCTTTTCATAAACTATTTCTTTTGTAGATCTTAAAATATGAGCATGGACACTATTAAATATGAGTATTTCTTACAAACTAATTTCAACCATCTGATCAATGTGCTGGGATAAATTATAGTGAATGAATGTAAAATATTTTTTCAAAAAGTTAACTAATAATCAGTACTATTATGAGTTGGCAGTTTCCTTTTGAGTTGATAAGCTTTTCATTGCTAATGAGGTACGTAACATGCTCTAAAGATTGCAATTAGTGAATAGATAGTCATCATGGAGTCAAGGTTTCGCATGTGCTTTGGCCCCACCTTAATTTTTTTTTAAATTTACATGTAAATTTTAAAAAATTTCACTTGTTCTATATAAAATTTTTGAAAAATGATATTTCAACCCTAGTCAAAATTTAGAAACTTTAATTTGATTTTCCTCATGAAAAAATTGTGGCTCCACCCCTAAGTCGTTAATATTCGTATTTGGTGGTATTCTTATTTTGACAACTAAAGTGTAACAAATTTTGTTATCATCTCAAAAGTTACTATATTTTTATGAAGTTTTCCTATTATCGTCGTAAACAGAGTTAAACAAAATATTGTCGTATAAAGTGTTCATCCCAACAACTAGGGTATCACTTACCTCCATTTGCAAACGCTATTAAGAGTAGCATCCATAGAAATCAATCTGATGACCAAGTTCAAACCAGCTATGTTGTGCCCCTCAAGGTACACATTTGACGCACACACAGAATTGATCAAGTGTTATCAGAAGGGGCACATTTTCATGGTGAGTGAAAGAACCTAACACCCGAGTGAGAGAGGTGAAACCTCCTTTCCTCCACCTTTCTCCTCTCCACAAGGTCTAGAGCTGTTTTGGGACCCTAGTGAACTTATGGTTACGCCTTTTACCTCGAGAGTAGTGCCTAGCACCATTTGAAATTCAAAAAACTAACTCACTTATGGTTAGGCCCTTCACCTCGAGAGTAGTGGCTAGCACCGTTTGAAATTCAAGAGACTAACCCACAAAAACGTGGCAACAACCACGGGGATTTGAAAACCAGACCCTCTTTTTGTGAATCACCTTGCCACCCGGTTAGGCTATGCCCTGATAGCGAGACATCCAAGCCCAAATATTGTAAAGCAAAGGTGATCAATTTTGAGAAAAGCCTATAGAAAACCAAATCGATGTCTAGTCTAGATTTGATCATCATCGGTGTATACTTTCAAATACCAAATCTTCCTGTTCGGATATTTATGTTAATTCCGGTGCAATGCCGCTGGGAGATGGCTCCTACCTTTTATTGATAAAGAATCAAAGAATGTTCGTTCGATGTGTATGTCAATTCATCACTGAATTTGTCAACCATGAAATCACTAGTAGAATCACTACCAATATTTCCATATAAACATGGCCAGTAGTACCGATAGCACACGGAAATGAGGACTTTAATAAGATTCCATCACAGTCATAAATCTTGATGATGACGAGAAGGAATCTTAGAATATCTTAATGGTAGGGTTTTAGTGAAAACGAGATAAGAATTTAGAACATAAAAATTAAATTAGATGTGATTTTTGGTGAAATATCATGTGAGTGGGACCAAGAAACAGGTTTTGACATATTGATGTTGCGTTAAAATTAAACTAATATTTTCGAGATCATAACATTTCTGAAAACCGTCTTTTTGTTCACTATCATCTCTGGTGTAATCTTGGAGTAAAAAAATTGCTTCTAACAACGATCGAATTTCACTAATATTAAGATATAGGTTCTTTTCAAATCCAATTCTGAGGATAGTGTGTTTATATATTAATTAATTAATGGGATGATGTGAGTTTGATTAGTCAAGTATATGGCATTAACGTCACGTTAAAGGGCGTAATTAACTATTTATCACTTTGGACTCCTACACGCAATTGCTTTAATTTGAATCTGAACCCTAGTCTGAACCAAATCCCGGGGCAGATTGGGCTTCAAAGTATAGTCCGGCTTGGATTCATTTTCTAGAAAGTTACATCCAAGTTGGAGTACATATCCTTGACCCATTAAATTATATTCCAGCGAGCATGGTCAACCCACTGCCTGGCAGAAGGCCGAAGCTCCCACTCAACAACTTGTCTCTCTATGCTCGTTTGGCAAATAAAATAATTATTTTATGAATCTACTATAAAAATTGAGAAAAATTCATAGAGCACTTTTTAAGGTGTTCCGTGAATTTGTCCTAATCTTTGGGCCATATTCATGGAACAGTTACATATTGTTCTGCTTGCAAAGCAAAAGAGATCCCTAAAGTACCAGGATGGCTTCTAGTGCCTCAGGGTAATTTGCTTATGCCGCTTTAATCACGAGTCTGAGTTCGGTGATGCAAGATTATGTTATATTGAAAAAAAAAAAAAAATACAACCACAACTTGAATCCCTGTCATTTAAATTTGTAAATGCATGGAAAGCAATTGGATTCAAATCAGACTGAAGGCCAAAATTCGCAAGACCCCTCTTCTCATTTCTCAGTCAGGTTTATGCTTTAATATCCAAGTACAACTTAATCGGACCCGGTCCACGGCTTGGATTCATCAACTCAGACTTGGGCACGTAATATCATTTCTAAACTGGCCTCGAATTCAACTAGCTTAACGTAAAATTCCCATTGGGGTTTGGACTTGGGATGCAGATCCAAGTTTGAAACTGAATGCACGACTTGAATCTAATTATTAACCAGCTAGGTCTCATCTTCTCTTCTGAACCCAACTAAACAGGTTTCGGTTCAAATTTATATTAGAAAACATCTATCCGTTGAAACACGACCTTCATATTATGTGATCTGAAATCAGAAAAGTGCTCCCCAAGTGGAAAGCACTAACATACATGTTTTATGTCATAAGGACATGCCACACTTTGGTGGTATTAATTTTAGTTAGATTCAATAAAATGACTTTTTATAGCATTAAGGCGCCAAAAATCTATTTTCATTTTAAAATTTTTTACATGTTTTATATTACTTTGAAATTTTTAAAAAATCCCAAGTCTTATGATGCGGGTTTTTCATTTCTTTTTTTATCTTTCCTAGATATTGTCAATGTCCTAGAAGAAATGGCAGACCTAATCTGGATCCAAGTAAGAGTTTAGTCAGAAATTTTCGGTTAAACAGCACTAATAATAATTTTTTTTAATTTTTAATCAGCATAAACAATTACATGAGAAAAATTGTCCTAAAGTGTTAATATAAAAATAAACATTTTTTATGGTTTCGCGTGAACAATGTTACATGCTGTCCACATCTGCCTCCGCCCCTAGATACAAGTAATAATAATAACGATAATGATAATAAATATGATGCTTAGGAGGCCAAGATTCAGCTTGGGCAAGGTTGGAACTTGAGTCGTCTCTCTTACCATGACCTCCACGCTGTAATAATTTATCAATGAGTGCGTCAGGATCTGCCTAAACTCAATTAAAAATATTCCCCTTGAAAGCAACCTCAACTTAAAAAAGGAAAAAGCATGCTAAAGAATGTTTCCATAAATTGAAACATCACATAAATATGTGAACCTTCATGCCAAATTGCTATGGATTTGATATTAATTGAAATTAAATTAAAATTAATTGTTCAGCACCACTATTCAGTTATGATTTTTAAGGGATTTATAAATAATTTTCGATAATTAATCAAAGTGCCCAGCTTGTGGCCTAATGCAAAATGAGCCCAATTATATATATTGAGGTTAACAATGAATCACTGATGAAGTATAGCAATATTACAGAAACCGTCAAGAATAGACAAGTGTCAGTGTTGCTCTTATCCAAAGGTTACCCAAACCAAGATTTTTAGTTTGCATGATCCATATAGATTTAATTCCGCCCATTCCCGTCTCTTCAAATTAGATTGTTTCACATCTTCAAATTATTGCCGCCCATTCCCGTCCTTGGGTAATGCAATGATTAAAAGAGGTGAATGAAAGTATGGAATAGGAGTCGAGCTAGAATTTTTTTTCATGTGGTACTAAGCATATAATTAGCAAATTTTTAATTGGTTACAAGACTCGTGGGGCTGTCCTATATAACTTGACCGAGATCCATCCAAGTTCAACCATTAATTTAAGCTTTCATAGAATGGGCTATGTGGAACGCCGCAAGTCACACCCTCATATACATGAGCAGAGTGGAGTAGTAGAAAGAAACCATCAATGCACCTTTATAACATGACCCAGATCTGCCCAAGTTCAACCACTAATTTAAGATTTCATAGAATGAACTCCGTTGAGATCCTGCACAACAAGTCACACCCTCATACACATGAGCAGAGTGGAGCAGCAAAAAGAACCATCAGTCTGTTAGAAAAACAAGTCTTGCCCCTTAAACATGCATAGTGGTGGTGTGTTATTGGTGTTTTCGACTTCCGACTTGCACATTTTGTACATCCACTTATTTGCTGAACCCAATTCCCAGCAATGGTCTTCATGGCAAGTCAACATGTAAATTTTGGTTTCAAAACGACACCCGGCTATGAGAGTGAGTTGCATGCATGCAAACCATTGGTGGAGCCACATGAACTGCCCACACCAATCTCTTAAAATTTCTTTCTTTATTTTTAAATGGTTATCTTTAAACATTTATCCTTATATATATATATATATATATATACCCCACCGGATATGAGTATTTTTAAACGAGTGTCCTTCTAGCCAATTTTTCTGGCTCCTCCACTGCATGCAACATACATGTAACAGAAAAAAAAAAGAAAAAAAAAAGGGTGGGAGTTGTGTTTTTTTGGGAATTTAAAGGAAATGTTTTTGTTTATTATGAACCTCCATAATATGATCTCTACACCCCGAAATGGGGCCCGATTTCTGAAAACCTGCTTAGCTATAGCATACCTTCTCCCCCCCTGCCCTTCTCTTCAAATTAGATTGTGATCAACAACCAAAAGCATAAACTGGAATGATCAAATCGCTACAGTGGAAGAAAGACAAGAACAAAGAAATGCAGTAGACTGATGGCACCTTGCAGTCCTACAAATCGAGATTAGTTACGAAAGCATACAATAAAATCGAAGGAGTAGATTCTGAGACATTCAGTCCAGTTGTCAAAAGCACCATTGGCCGAACTATAGCGTCTATTGCTACTCCTCTTTGATGACAGTTCACCAACTCAGTGTCAACTATGCCTTTCTATATGGTAGTCTTGTTGGAAATGTATAATTTCATGATCCAAAATGTTCTCCATACGTTTGCAAACTCTGCAACTCTCTATATGGATTCAATGAGACTCTCCGTAGTTGGTATCATCATTAGGTCGTGCTCTTATCCATGTGAGATTCAAATTCTCTTGAAATTCGAGTTTTATAAACTCAATCCGGTAAACTCCATTAAGCTAGAGTCCTTTTTGGCCGTATAGATGCATTTTTTATATTCACGGGACCTAAATATACGGACGCCAAAGAAAGGGCCTGTCGTCAGCTATGTCACCATAGTGTAGTGTGCGGGTGTCGGTGCCGGTGCGGGTGCCAGAACGGCACATCCCAAAAAATTTAAGTGCGGTGAGGATATTTTATTATTATTATTATTATTTCTCCCTCTCGCTCTCTTCATGTTAGCTTCATGAAGTAGTTAAATTATCGAGATTGAAAATCTACCACTGCCTTTTCATTTTTCTTCTTCTTTTCTCCATTGAGAAGTACGTCTTGTTCATTAACATCACGGAAATTTTCTGTTTCTACTTTGAAATATCGCTAGAAGGGATTATATTCCGAGCTATGGACCACATGGCAACGGCCTATATCCATGTCAAACTTTAGCCCGAGCGTCTACCCCTTTTCAATCGCCCTTTTCATTTTGTTTTAGATCTTTGGCATATTTCTTCCCCACCCCCGTTGCTTGGATCGAGCTTTGAATATTGCTATAAGTCATTATTTTCCCAGGTGCAGTTTACATGTCCCGCATCAGAAGTCAGATACGCTATGAAACTGGGAGCAGACATATAGGCTACGTCTTCGAAAAGAATTAAGCTTCAGACCTCTCACTATCTGTTAATTTAAGTTGTAAGCAAATAATGTAGTTAAAATCCCACCATTTAGAGGCACATTATTTGCTTACTACCAGAGAGAGAGACTGCTGGTCAGAACTCCAGGTAGGCCATAGATTTGTAGTTGTGACCCCCCCCCCCCCTTCTCATTTGTTTGCATGTGTGTGTTTGTGTAAGCATGCCGTTATATATCCACTGTACTTGATTTTTTATTTTCTCACAACTTAGTTTCATTATAGGGCTGTTCATTAGAAACGAACTAAAATGCTTCAGCTTTGGTATCTCACGGGTTTGTATGTTAGTATGTGTGTGCGCGCGCTTGCGTTTAACGCTGACAGTCTAATCTCTCGTTCAATGCTTAACCGAGAGGACTGTATATATATAGAGAGAGAGAGATTGTATGTATATATATATAGAGAGAGAATTGCCAGGGTCACCTCATCAGTGGGTAAAGGATCGACCCAGACTACTCTCCTGTACAGGAAAATGTTTAACCGGACAACTCTCACACTCTCTCTCCGCAGATAGTGCATAACTTTTTACTCTCACTATAATAATTGGCCATCAGATTATTTCAAGGGACAAGTCCAAATATTTAATCATTTCACATCAAAATATTACAAGGAAAAAATCCATATTTTCTGTCGTGCATGCATTTAGTACGCAGCAACCACCAAAGTCATGAAGGAAAGGTTTCAAACCCAGAATCCTTCAAATACCAAATAATACAGAGTCACATGATAAGGAACTGAATACAAATTTTGGCTCTATATATATTCCAATTCATGCATTTATACCCAGAATTCACACAAAGACAAGTATAAAATTGAAGCTAAGGTACAATTTGTTACACAAGAAGAAACAATCGCACTGGACATGTAAAGTAGAAACAGCAGCTAAAACCAACCATAACTAGGCAAATGCAGAAACTACAGTGATCCACTAGCTTGAGCAGCACCCAATTTTCTTCAATGCAGAAACATCGTCCTTGTTTGCAACATTTATCCTCTCTGCTTTGTTCGGCAACGTGGTTGCAGTTCCGTCCTCACTAGCCTCAACAGCTTTCTTGCTCACAATATGGTATATCTGTTTCAGAACTTCAGAAAATGCATTTTCAACATTTGTAGCTTCCAACGCAGAAGTCTCCATGAAATAGAGAGACTCACGCTCGGCAAAAGCTTTTCCATCTTGAGTAGACACTGTGACAAGGTGACGAAGGTCAGATTTGTTTCCGATCAGCATCACGACGATATTGGGGTCAGTGTGGTCTCTCAACTCCCTAAGCCATCTCTCAACATTTTCAAAAGTAGCGTGTCGGGTAACATCGTAAACAAGCAATGCACCAACTGCACCTCTGTAGTATGCACTAGTAATCGCACGGTACCTACATTCAGAGTAACAATAAGATTTACATCTTTACATTGAAGTACATATGCATACCAATCTAAGCATCTGCGGTTTTCCAACTGAAGCATGTGGTTTCCCAGATTTAAGCATACAAACCCATGAATGTATATTCAACTCGGAGGAGATACCAGAAAAGCAAAGTACCAAATTTGTGGAAGGCAACCATAGAAAGACAGGCATCTTGTAATTGATGGTTTCTGTGCATGAGTTTACTCACTAAGAGAAACAAGTCCGTGTCTGCATTATTAACTCTCTCTCTCTCTCTTTTTCACTGGGTCACACACACATCAAATTCTATCATCAGGTGTACTTGTTCCTAGCAGCATTCTATGCCCCTTACGTAGAAATACTGAACTAGGAGGTTGTACCATATTGTTATCTATACAGTCGGTGAACTAATCCTCCACTGAATTGGGCCAAGAATAATGAAAGTTTTGAGTTGAATTTGATCGGTCAAACCAATGCCTGAGACAAGTAATCACTAATGATCCAGAAGGGCATCCTTTCAAACTCCGCAAATTGCTACTAAAAGAGATTAGTCGCTACTAGAAGAGGTCAAGTCATTCCCCAAAAAATGCGACCTCTAACAGCATTTCATCACTTCACCATGCCTGGAAATGTTTCATTGGTTTTCACGGTCTTGCAGAGAACCGTATCAATACAAAGTTTAGTTGACAAGATTTTGTAAGAGAAGGCTTTAACAAGGGTCAACAAGATAGCAACATATTCTGTTACAACTATTAAAAAGTTTCTCAGCCTGGCAAGATTCAGAGTCACCAAATATAATTTCTGAGTTCCAAAAACTTTGTTGAAATGGAGGTTCAAACAATGAGGATAAAATCAATCTTTTGCATAATGACAACCAACATTTGGTAAAAGCAACTCCAGTTTTGTAGGCATATGGGACCCGGTTGATGCCATCAGTAAACTCAAAAACTTGAGAGCTATAAAGGATGAAAAGGGTTCCATATCAAAATGGTTCACACTGGTTTCCCTTTTAGTGAAAAGCTCATAAACGATCATCTGAATCCATTCAGGCACTTGCCTTGGTGATCACAACCTGTTCAAAAGATACTCATTTATCTTTATAATTTATATACATAGTGCCACTGGATTGTCAAATAAGCCTAGCGTGATGGAAAAAGGAATCCACTAAGTCAGGACGTCATACCATGAGTTAAAAAATTTAAATTTTCTTCACTAAAGCACATTTTTATGACATGTTCACCTATGCACAGAAACAACAACACAAACAAGCAGAAACCGTCCTGGAAGGGGTTAAAAAAATAGCTGGATGGTTAGAGCCTCACTGTCTAACGTATCATCTCAGGTTTAAATTCCACAGGGAGCAATAAGCCTGATCTCCACAAAGGAGCTAGTATCAACATCCTAACAACAACAAGAAGCAAGACATACATTGATGTCATCTCTTATCTGCGACATATCCCTAGCATCTCCTGCCTCAGACCACCCTCAACAACGAACAACAGGCACAGCATGAACATATGACTGTGCTTTTATATGTTTGCATGTATGCATAACCATTGTCAGAAATATCATAGTTTCTCAAGCTATCATGTTAAAAATGAAGACAATAGTTGAAGACTGTCAACCGGGAAAGGATATCAATTGTTGATGCACCCAGATCAGCAAAGTGCATGTGTGGGTGCAGGTGCAGCCAAAGATATGGAAATGTGTGTCTGGTGCTGTGCGCCACACCAGCTTATTTTTGTCAAAAGTTGTGTGCACCTGACTCTTGTTGGGTCAGGCACTGTCAACCTAAGTGAGGGGCTCACTACCCTATTTCGTCCAAATCACAGGCTTGGTCAATCATGACCGAGTCCATAACCTATGCGATACGGCCATGATACACAAAATGCATGTTATCATTAAGCCGTATCTTATGATACAGGCCCCGTATCGTATGATACAGCCGATACAGGCTGTACTTTATAATACAGCCTGTATAAAGGGGTTTGATGCCCCTTTTGCTGAGATTCTTTTAAAAATTTCCTGTCCCCTTTCATATTCCATGCTTCTAAGAGTCGTGGAAAGGTGAATTTTCACCATTTTTAAAAAGACATTGCCAAGAAATCATTGTCTTAAGGGAGAAATCAAAAGCTTGAAAGGATGGGGATGAAGATAAAAAAGATAATGATTATTGTATTGATTGATAATAATCACGTCACGATGTTATTTAATCATAGACATTATTTCAATTTTCATTTGACAGTGAACGACTACAGATTATACGCTTTGATGTGATGTAAAATACTTTAAATTTTAGACTTTATTTTATTAATGTGTTGTTAAATCGTAAATGTTCATTCTGTGTAATGAGTTTTTTATATAGAACACATTCTTCTTGATTGTTCAATATTTTTCTCTTTTTTCTTTTTTTTCTTGATCTTTTCTAAATTAAAAAATAAATTTATGATACATTTACGATATGCTTGCGGTACATAACGATACACGTGCAGGTCAACCCTACCAATACGCATTACGGTACGCCTTTTACAAACGAGTCGAGCCAACTCGAGCTTGACTCGAACTAGCTTGGTTAAGTTTGACTCAAGTTCAACTCGTATGTGAACGAGTTGAGCTCGAGTTACATGAACTCGACTCGATTAAACTCAAGTAAGCTCGTTTAATCTAGTTTTTTTTTTTTTTTTGGTAATTTCCAAACTTAAAACCAAGTAAAGAGATTAAGTCAAATAGGGAATTGGTAAACAAGCTTAAATGAGTTTAGCTCTAGCTGGGACTTGGCCTGTCGACTCGAGCTCGAGCCGAGCAAGATATGAGTCGAGTCTAATCGAGCTGACCAAGCTCGAGCTTGACTCAGCTTGTGTACAGCCTATTCTTATGTAGCTGATATTGAACATTATTTTAATTAAAACTAAAAGGTGAGCGGTTAAAACTGAACCTGTTTTAGTGGGTTCTACTTAAAACTGAATCTATTAACTAAAGGTTTAAAATTTTTAAATAGAGAGAAACACAGTATTTACGTTTTAGACTACTGTGCCCTATGATGCTTTATTATTGTAATATTTGACCATAACCCTTTCAATATTTGTGCAATTTACACTCCAGATTGTGACCCAAAATTGTTAAATTAAATTTACATTTTCATTTTGTTGTGCTTGATTAAGATATATCTTGTTCACAATCTTTCTCCCTCTCTCTCTCTCTCTCTCTTCACACACACACACGTCTATATATATATATACACACACACACACAACATGACAGTGCAAGCACCTAGGGTTTTTTGAAGAAGGGCAAAACATACCACTACCCGGCACCACTGTGACATAAGATACCAACACTGTGTCAGCTTTAGCAGTTAAATGCTACAAGCTATGTGCAACGACATTCTTAGTTTTACATATTGGATGTCACGGTCAAACCAACCTACAATATATAGCCAGATTATGCTTAGGCACAAGTGGGTCAAAGAAAGGAATGCTAAGCCATTTTGAAGCACACAAACTTCCATTCACAAACCATCGTTGGGCCATAATTTCAAATATAAGTTTCATGTTTCTCATTTTCCTGATATGGGCCTCACTTTTACCAAAAAACTATCGCCTTTATCGTTGTCCTTTACTTGAAATATCAGCTAGTATTTAACATAAAGATATCGGTGAAATGCATAAAGTTTCCCATATCTCCAACATAAGAATCAACTTGAGGCCTCTCTGTTATAAAAAAAAAAATGAGCCCTGTACAGGAAAAATCAGAAACACAAGACTCGTATTTAGGATTACACTTTACAGCAAAAAACTATGTCTTTACATAGAAACTCTCCCATAAAAACATAATTTCTCAGCCACAGGAACCATGTACCATAACAGGATTTCCCACACAGTCTACAACATATATACCAAAATATTAAAAAAAAAAAGTAGGAAATATAAGTGTTCCATGTCCAAGCCATGCCCCTAACCACACCTGTGTTCAACATGAGTACAGTGTGCTTCCAGGAGTGTCCATGTGACATAGCTTGAAATGGCAAACTACAAGGTGCAGAAATAATGACAAGGGACACGTTAACCACATGCCATTGTGGGGGAAAAAAAATTGTATCAAGGTATTCCAACATAATGCACTCGAATGATTTTGTAAATGTTATTCTATGATAATAAAAAAACCACCCTCAAGGCAAGAAACCTAGCCAACTGATTTAATCTATCATGCCTATAGTTGTCTACCCAGTAAAGCTCCAAGACGTAGGCCCCCTGAACCCCAGGAAACTTCATTTAATCAAGCATAATAAGCGCTCTGTCTGGAAGAGGCCACATGAAGGTCCAGTCCATACCCTCTAATAAGCAAGTTCCTCTACGTTCGTGCTAGCCACTTGGGTTTGTGTGAAAAATAAACTTTTAGAAATATATTATTGGAAGGAAAGGTAGATGTTGCATGTAATGCAACTCTATTTTGAAGGTCCATATCAGAACAAAACTTAGGATAACTGTGGAATCTCTGATGCCTTCAACTATTAGAAAAGATCAAAAAATAAAAGGAGAGATGGATATTAGTTGCCACTAGAATATCCTCACTAACTTCTCTCTACGATTTTGACTACAAGCATATATGTAGTTGCTGCAGAATAGTAGATTCAACACCTTGCACAAACACCTTCATCATTTGTCCAACAAGAAGTTTGAGTCCCTTCCATGCAGTGCCAGTCTTCAAGCTTTCTTTACATTTCTAGACCTACTCTCTCAGTTAACTCCTGATCCTTCACTTACTTGAGGAAGAAGGGGTTATTGCAGAAGCAACCAGCTCTCTAACCTGCACATGATCAGGATGAGCATTTTCTAATTGCAAAACTCCTTCCAGCTTCCACTCAAGAGAAGTTTAGGGTAGCAATGATATCCCAAACCTATGTCACACGGGTACTCCTCTTAAGGAGGAGTACCCGTATGGTACGGGTACGACCCTGGTGCGGTCAACGTAGTACCGGGTACGGTCAACGTACCCGGGATCATTTTTGTCCATTTTCGAACTCGGTCAAGTGTGACCAAGTCTAAAGTTGTCCAGTTTTTGAGTTGAAAATTAAAAATCCCCCTCTCTTTTCTTGTTTCCTTTTTCACTCTAAACCTTTCTTGTACATAGTTCCTCACAACTTTTCATTTAAAATATTCCATACAATGTTTCGAAAATCCATTCCTTCTCTATAACTTGACTTTTCGATAATAGTGTGAGCCATAACTATAGCGATGTCAATATATCTTAAAAGTGTGACCTGTTGCTCCTTCTAATCTTAATGATGCGACGGAGAATCAAGAAAGCTGATATATTTGTATGCTAATTACTTCCATACTGTGTTTTGTGAATATGTTATTCATTTTGAAATTTTTTGACATATATATATATATGTCAGCGTGTGTGTACAGCCGTACCCCCGCACCCAAATTTTTTGAAAATGGTCTGTACCCGCACCGGTACCCGTACCCGTACCTATGTGACATAGTCCCAAACCCATCCTTTGAAACCCTGCGTCTGACCTAGCTAGTGTAGTAGTTTTCAATAGTGGCATGGCACCATTTGAGAGCCAGCAGTTGGTTCAGGGACGCAAACTCACCAGGAACCATGTTCAAGAACTTACAAACATCTGGTCTCTCTGGTACCGTCACGACATCTAGGGGTGAACACGAGCTGAGTCGAGCTCGAGTTCAGCCAGCTTGAGCTCCGCTCGACTAATGAAACTCGAGCTCGAGCTCGAGCTCGACCAAAGCAACTCCAGCTCTACTCGACAGAATTTGTTGAGCTCGAGCTCGATTAAGCTCGACAAACTCGACTCACTACTTCGCCTTGAAATCATGGAGATCTACCACCGCCACCACTATCGTCTTTACCACTGCCAACACCAACTATTGGCATTTTCCTGATTGCCATTGGAACCCACTGTCGTCACCTACTTCTCCCCTACCCAAAACCCACCTCTACGCCCCTGCAATGGTTCAAGGGATTTAGGGGAATGTTACATCAACGTTGCACAAATCATACATCATGAGAAGGCCTTGCTCCCACCCAAGCTAGGGTTTCTAAAACCCTCGCCTGCCCAAGCGAGGGTTTCTAAAACGCACATTTGGGCATACCCTCGCCCAAGCGAGGGTTTTAGAAAGCCTCCCTTTGGCAAAACAAGAGAGGGTGTGAGATCGGAGAGGGAGAGAGAGAAGGGGAGAGTAGAGGGAGAGGCTTGGGCAAAACGATAGAGAGAGAGAGAGAGAGAGAGAGAGAGAGAGAGAGAGAGAGAGAAAGAGAGATGTTAAAGAGGGGAAGAGAGAAGGGGATAGTAGAGGGATAGGAGAAGCCGAGAGCAAGAGGGTGTACCTTAGCATTGATGTTGTAGCATGCAGTTTGAGAATCGATGGCCGGTCAGGGTTCATGAGAACGAAGGAGAAAGCCAGTGAAGAGAGAGAGTTGAGAAGCCAGTAGGTGATAAAAATGCGAATAGGAAGTGCGCAAGTGAAGCATCGACAAAACCGAAGAATATCCGTTACTCGACCTAACGAGCCAAGTTGGTTAAGCGAGCTTCATTAAATGAACTCGAACACGACTCGATAAAATAAACAAGCTGAACCATCAACTCGAGCTCGGCTCGTTGAGTAGAAAAGCTGGCTCGAATTCGAGTTCGAGCCAAGCTTTAACAAGCTGAGTTCGAGTTACTCGGCTCATTGTTCACCCCTAACGACATCCAAATCTAATAGACCAAGTAAAGAATCTGTTCTGTCACAAGAAAACGCTAAAGTCATTCTATAGCATTCACTCCTAGTATCAAATATAGCTTTTGGTTTTTATCAGTTGGTCCTCTATCAGGTATTAAAAATGAGATTTTTTTTTTTAGGAAAAATCTCCAGAATTCAAAAAATATAAAAATATAAAAAATAACTAAAAATTATGAGATCCTAATTTTTCTTTAATTTTTTTACAAAAACATTGATCACAATCCAAAACCCCTGCCGACCGTCTGGTTGTAGCCACTCCTGGCCGTCGAAAACACAAGTGTTGGCCACCGGCGGGTGCTTCAATGCAAGAGGGAGAAGACGGGAAGGGCTACTGTGGGAGGAAAAAGCTTTGCCGTAGGAAGGGGCACGATCGTGCCCTAGATCATTTTTAAAGAAATAAAAAATCAAAAAATGGACATAAAAGGCCATGAGACGGTTTGACCGCACCCGACTAGCGTCAAACGCATGATCGTGCCCTAAATCATTTAAAGAAATAAAAAATCAAAAAATGAACAAAAAAGGCCATGGCACAGTTTGACCGCACCCGACTCTCCCTGACTGCAGTTGGGTGCAAGTCCGGGTCGCACCAGCACCCGTGTAGCGTCGACACTGGTGCGTTAGCAAAAATGCAGCGTCCGTGTGACTTAGCTCCATAACAGTTTTTAGTCTTGTAGATTATACAATTACAGATGATGGAACACTGATGTCCAATGTATTGAAGAACCATCAGTAACATACTCTGCCATCTTCAACATGAGTCAAAGTCCCAGATACACCAAGTTAATCTAGAAATCAATTTCAGCATATTTCATTGACATTTCCTTGAAATGTGAGTCTGTGACTTACAGGGCATCAATTACACATGATTCCTTTAACTTGCATGGGGTGCCACCTTAAAAAGAAAAAGCTTCCACTGTGAAAATTTAATGGAAAAAGAAACCTCCGCCAGATAGATTTAGATGCTTAACTTGAGATTAATCATTTTTTGTACACCTTCCAATTGACGTCCCCATACTGTTTACCTGGTTGATTGTACAAAGATCAGTATAACATAAATTCTACTCCACATGTATCTTTCAAGTGTGCTGACAATACAAGGTCCTTCTACCAAGTATCCAAAACCAAATATTCTGATGTTTCCAGTTGCATGCATGGACAGTTTGCTGAATCAAATACTAATCATAAGAGAGCAATTTATTCACTTGACATGGGATGAAAATTCTGAAAATAATCAGTGAAACTTATTCTTGACGAGAATAAGTTAGGAAATTTAGTATTGTTAGTGTTTTCATGGGATCAGTGAATTGTACTGCAGAAAATCAATTTAACTAGAGGATGATGGACGTAAAATGTGTTGTTCTACAACAGTTGCAGTGATAGCACCACCACACAGACGCATGACAGTCTGTTCTTTCCAGAAGCTTTGTTAGACAATTTCAGTAAATCCACACAGGATGACCTCCAAACTCTCGATTGATGTTTGATAATCAATAGAGATCCAAGGCCCACATTAAATGGTGATGGGGATCAAAATGTATTGACCAGCATGTGACTGCTTAATACTAGATGAATAAGACAGACCAATGATGTACACAAAATTGCAGACCATTTAAAGTAAAACTAGACAACGAAGAACACAGGTATCTAATGCACTGAACCATTCCATTTATTGGACAGCCCCTAACATCCATAATAAAAGAAGAGAAAAATCACCGACAAACTATCAGCAGTTGTTTTTGTTTTTTTGAGTGCAATAACATAATAGCCTAGTAAAAAGTCCCAAGAAAAAATTACACCTTCATATTGTCAAAAATTACCAGACTGAATTATATTCTAACAGATTCAAACCAACTAACAGCAAATAAACAAAATGAAAGAGGGCGAAATCATGTTCTAACAGATCCAAACCAACAAAAAGCAAATGAAGGAAAGAAAAAGGAGGGGGAAGAATAACAAAAAGTAGCCAAGTTGGCCAACACATCCATCTCCAAACTCCCCGTGAAACGCGCGTTGGCTTGTGGACAAAGGCCTCAACAAAGAAGATCCAACAAGAATAAGTTCTCATTTCTTTCGTTCATTTTTCTAAAATTGGCATTGTTTGCCACTATGATTTGTTCATACTTTTTTAACTTCCTCCAAGCAAGTAAAAAGGCCTCGAAAGTTCATAGATACCCCCAAGTTTAAACTCTAAACTGCACATAAGCATGCAGGGGTTACCAAATTAAGTTGTTTCCACTGAAGCTCTTTCAAAGCATTCTTATTCATAACCTAAAACTAGTCAATTTTCAGCTGTCCAAATTTGAAAATGCAAAAAGATGATTCATGCCAACGTGTGACAAACTTAAATCAAATCCAATGTATTGAAGAACCATCAATAACATACCCTGCCATCTTCAACATGACTCCAAGAGTCTCAGATATACCAAGTTAATCTAGAAATCAATTTTAGCATATTTCATTGATATTTTCTTGAAATGTAACTTACAGGTCATCGATTACACATGATTCCTTTAACTTGCACAGGATGCCACCTTGAAAAGAAAAAGCTTCCATTGTTCACAAAATTTAAAGGGAAAAACGAAAAAGAACACTCCTGCTAGATAGATTACTCAAATGCCATATAGATGCTAAACTTGACCTTAATCAATTTTGTACAAACTCCAATTGACATTGCCATACTGTTTACATAATTGGTTGTACAAAATAGATCAGTATAATCTAAACCCCACATGCATTTTCAAGCGTGCTGACAATGCAGCATTTTTCTACCAAGTGCCCAATACCAAAATGTTGTGATGTTTTCAGTTGCATGTACATACAGTTTGCTGAATAAAATACTAATCACAAGAAAAAGAAATTTATTCAATTTACATCAGATGAAAATTCTGAAATATCAAAAAGCTGAGTGAAACTTATTCATGAAAGAGAATAAATTAGGAAATCTTGAAATTGTCGGTAATATTTTAGTTGGATCAGCAAATTGTATGGCAGAAAATCATTTAATAATCAAAGTTGACGATGATGCCTGTAAAACTTGTTGTTCTACAGTAGTTGCAGACTTGCAGTGACAGCACCATTATGCAGACATGTGCATAGCTTGTTCTTTTCAGAAAGCTTTGTTAGACAGTTTCACTAAACCCACACGGATGACCTCAAAACTCTCGAATGATAATCAACAAAGATCCATAAGGCCCAGATGAAACGGTGATGGGGAGCACAGAATAATGACCAACATGTTACTGGTTAATACTAGATGAACAAGACGGCCCAATGGTGGACACAAGATTATAAAGACAATGAAGAACGCAGATCTCTAGCGCATTGAACCATTCAATTTATCGAAACTACCGAGGCCTCAACATCTCTAGTAACGAAAGAGAAAAACCGCCCACAAACTACACCAGTTTTGCTCATTTTGTTAACTGCAATAACATAATACCCTAGTAAAACTCCCCAAAAAAAATCACCCCTTTCGTATTTTCAGAAATTATCAGACCGAATCTCACTCTAACAGATCCAAACCAACAAAAAGCAAACAAACGAAAAGAAAAGGAGGGGAAAAATAACAAAAGGTAGTCAATTTAGCCGACGCATCTATCTCCAAACTCTCCGTCAAACACACGTTCGCTTGAGGACAAAGACCTCAACAAAGTCAAAAACCAGGAATAAAAGGGCCTAACAGAATAAGGACGCATAGTCACTTCTACTATTCCCAACAGAATCGGTCATATTCGTAACATACCCCAACAGTTAGGAAAGAGAGGTACACATTGACACCCAATAAGTTACTGCTTACAAGTTCCCGCCATAAGTTCCTCCAACCACGAATCATGGGTACCCAAGCCACAAAACCCTCAAAGCATCCCGAACAGAACATACCCAGTTGAAATTTTTCCGATTACAGCACATTCTTTCACATTGGTGATAACTCCTATGCGGAGAATCCAAGAAAACGAAACCACCAAAACGACCAATAATAGCGAAGACGTAAAATAGATGATGAAGAACAATAAACAAATCCTATACCTCATACCTTTCTTGGCCAGCAGTATCCCAAATTTGAGCCTTGATGACCTTTCCATCAACGTTTAGGCTCCTGGTTGCAAATTCCACACCTATTGTGGACTTGGACTCCAAGCTAAATTCGTTCCTTGTGAACCTTGAGAGCAAGTTAGACTTGCCCACACCCGAGTCCCCAATCAACACCACCTTGAAAAGATAGTCGTAATCATCATCTGCCCTGTAACTAGCCATCTCTCTCTCTGTCTCTCTCAGACACACACACCGAATGAGACACTATGGACAACAAAGGCAGGATGCCCACGGAAAGATCAAACCAGAGAGAGAATCAAACTTCGGCATCGGGCTGCCATGGATCATGAATGCATTATTGTACACACCACCGGAGCCCCTTGTTCACCAGTAATTTAGAGCTTTTGTACTTTTGGTACTGCGTATTCTTTTCCAACGGTGAAAATGAACTTGCTTTTACTCGGGAAGGCAACAGCGAAAGTGCTTGCCGTATCCCGGTACGCCACCAAAGTCCAAACATCCTTCAAAAATTTTTGACACGGGAAAAGCAGGATACTTATCTTGTTTATAGGGAAAAAAGAAAGTCGAAAGTTTACGCTGTAAAGTGAAAACAGAAAACTTATGAAAAAAAAACAAAACAAAACAAAACAAAAAGAAGTCGAGTAGAACGTTCTTCTTTCTTTTTAACGTTGTTTTACTTTTAAAAATCATAAAAGCAGCTTCCTCACCACTTAATTTTTGAAGCCTAATCAGCTCTCTTACAATTTTCAAATAGTCACCTCTAAACAGCGGAGCAGTTCCAGTGAAAACCATAACATCCAAGTCGCCTTATGCTTATTAAATTAGAGAAATAATTTATAAAAATTACTTGAAATTATCTAATATATATATATATATATATATATATATAACTAATTATGCAAAGGTCTCTCTGCTAAGAATAGAGTTGTCCTTTTCGAGACAACAAGGCTTGATAGGATTTGAAAAAATTGAGCGCCCTTTGTTAAGCATCAAAAAGCTGTGATTTGTTATTTACCTCATTTGTTAGGTGGTATTTTGTACGTTTTTCATTAATTTTTTCTCATAATCGACAAATGAAAAAGAAAAATGGGACGTCTCTCAAGTGAGCAAAAGAAGTATTTCATCATGGTATTTCATCATGATATTTCATCTTCATCCTATCGCGAGAGCCAAAGCTCTCTTCATAAGATATAGGGTTTGCTTCTCCTATACTTATGCTTGTATGTTAATGGTCTTATAAACAAGTTGACGCTTTAAAAAATTCAAAACGAAAACCAGCCGCGTATCAACCCCCATCCCGACTGTTGTCCCAACCCCCTCAAAATCTTTAATTAAGAGAAAGCATAAACATTTGCCTTAAGCCTAAGCTGCTCTAAATTTAATAAAATATTAATTTCAAAACAGTTGAAAGTCATCAAATTTTGTCTCTCTAAGCTTTCTCACTTTTTTTAGGAAGTCTGCATTTTTTTATTTTTATCACTTATCAAACACGAGTAAGATTCAACAGAACTAACTAACTTACGTATGTATCCGTACAACATTTTAATATTAAAATGAAGAGAAATCAATTTTTGACAAACAACATGACGAACATTATCTTAATATCAACGTGAAGGGAAAAAAAAATTTCCCATAAGGTTTATGTTTAAATTCATCTAAGCCATCACACTCTCGGTGGGCTATCTTTTACAAAACAATTCCAAGTCAGCGTCAGTCCACACTCTTTATGATGATAATACCATGAACTAACACAATTGAACAAAACTGACACACATGATGAATTAATCTGTCAAATGATCATTAAAAGCACTATAAATCGTTGTAAAAGTGATATACCTAGTTCCAATAATGGATTGCTAGGAGGTAGTTCCCCTTTATTACCAAAAAACGATATTTACAAAAAGTAATAGGAGATGTTTAAAACACAAGGAGCAAAAACTCACCCTTTAAAAAATAAGACACACAGATTGATGTTAAAGCCTCTTGAGATATCCTAGATCGCCACTGCAGCAGTAGGGCTTAACTACCCAGCCTTAATCCAAGTGGTAAACCGGCCCCCTCTAAGCACCTAGGTTGAGGGACCAGGAGATGCCTTGCTCTCCAAAAGTAACATAAACAGAAGTTCAGGTCCTCGTGCCGCCCAATACCCTGTGGATAGTCCACTGCAGACAGAAGAGTGGCCAGCCACAGTCAGCTCAAGCCACACCAACACCTTATGGGACAAAACCATCCACTGGACCCCAGCTCATACTCCCATGTATAATTATCGTAGTCGGTGTTCCTTTATGCATATAAGGTTTACACCACTGAGCTTATTCTGGTAATCTCACGGAGTCCAACCTAGTGTACGATTTCCAAAGGCTAAACAATTGCCATGCCAACAATCCCGAGTAGGACTAGGATGTACCAACATAAAACACACATAAGAAGTCACTCGTGCACAATTCCTGTCAACCTTTCAATGTGCAAGCTTTTATACATACCATGTGCACACTCAACCCATAAGGGTGTAGGCAAATATATGTATATATTTCCTTCAATCATAATGTAATGTATTTATTATTTTTCTACTTTCAAATTTTCAATATAAGCTTAGACTTATATAATGAATGTACAACAGCTACATACCATGACATGGTACCATGCTGGTCATGAAGCTCACCTAGATGACCAGATCTTTGTTTCTGCACTTGTTGTATATGCGCTTGCATCAAAATATACATAAATATACCAATAGGGATGTAGTTATGTTGTGGGGGAAGAAATCTACATGCATCTTCACTTAGAAGATGGATAAGTTGTCCAATATTACACTTTCTTTATCACCCATCAAATGCATCTGTTTGGCTGTTATTGAGTTCGCTTCTTGACATGTTGAAACATCATGCATACAACTTGTATTTGGGTGCAGCAAAGAATAATGCAAACTTGAGGTGACTGTTGAATGCGCATCCAACTCCTTTGTGCAATACAACATGCAGATGTCATGCGAAAACATGAAACATAAATATCAAAACTTCCTTAAAACTAAAAACTGGCTGCACCATAATAAATAGCTAGTTGAACGATCACCAGTTGGCACTCAGCAGCTAATTGGAGCTAATGATGGTCTCAAGTAAGCTATCTAAATATCAGAACAAAAAAAGACGAGAGAACTGGTCCTTCCCCCCACCCCCACTCCTCCCCACCTTTATTCCATTTTTCACAGCAGAACAAAATGTCCATGTTTACATTCTATTTGAGATGTGATCCGTCCAGAAGCTAATCACTTCCCAGATAACTTTCACTTAGAAGCTGGAGAGAATAATAAAAGCATGATTGCAACAGGCAGAATTGAAGGTGACAAACAGGTGCAGTAAAGCATTAAGCAAGAATCAAGCTCACCTATCTGGGCAACAACATTCCTTGTGTAAACTTAAAATGCATTATCAAGACCATAGAAGAAGCTATTCAATTCTGCGAGCCTCATAGGCACTTTCAAGGCAAAAAACTGATCAACCGCCTACTCGTTAAGAAAAGAAAAAGATATAAGACATGAGGGCATGAAAAGTTCTCTCTCATAAAGCATGAAGTAAGAAGAACCAACATTGTATGTCAAGAAAGAATATGAAAATCCACAAGTGTTGGCAAAGAACATTCAAGAGCACACAAGTCAAACATAGGAGAAAATGATTAAACAGCTGCAAGCTGTCACCCAGAGGAAAACCTGCTGGAAGCCAGGGAGTTGATTCTTTCCATTAGAATAGGTCCGGTATCAAAATCCAGGGAGTTGATTCTTTCCATTAGAATAGGTCTGCTATCAAAATGAACTGATGAAAACAGATCAAACGTTCATTAGTAAGACATGGTAACTTTAGTATACATAAGTGTTAGAGGCACCCAAAGATGCGCCTGCATGACAATCCCATGCAGCGGTTCGACGACAAAAAAGAAGATACGTGAAAGATTCACCTCTAATGTCAACATATCAAGGAATAGAATAGAAACATCAATCCCATGACCAAAATCAGCTACAAGATTTTTTTATTTTTTTAGCCACTCCAATACATGCATCATGAGCAATACAAATTAGACTTAGTTGTGGGGTACTATTGATAACAAGACCATTGCATCAATACACTTCAAATGCCAGTAACTTTAGAAGAAAAAAAAAGAATTTGACTAAATGTAAGGTTGAAATGCTGAATTTAGGACTGCTAAGCATTGCCAATAAAGGACAACCTTTAACAAGAGAAACATGAAAGTTCCAAAATAATCAAGGCAAGCTTTGGAAAAGGTGTTTCGCAGTGAAGGAAACCTAAATTCTTTTCAGAAATTCTCAAGAACACACCAAAATATTTAAAAATAATAAAAAACATGCCTAATGCTATTCATCAAACCAGAGTTTTTGCCCTGTTAATAAGAAAGGCCTCATGTTAATTGAACCATAGCTTGTTCATTAATTACATTAGGTTAATGAGATCAAATTATTAAATAGCATCCATGTAAACAATAAATTTACAACCGACCACTCAACCTTTGGGCAATAACAAATGGATCATCATTTTTTGCACCACAATAAATAGGCTGTCTTCTTATAAAAAAGACATTAAAATATATACATAATTTGCCATTTTAACCTTTCTTTAAATTTATTTTTAGAAAATAAAATTTAAATTAAAAAATCACCAGCTGCAATGGGAGACAGTGGCCATCCATAGATCTCCACCAGATGCTGAGGATTGAGGCGGCAACATCCAATTCCTAGTTGCTCGCGAAGGGTCGATTGCTCAACCCTTGTTATCCCACTCACTCCCTTGTCATGGAACAAGGATGGTCAGGACACACAATCCTTGTTGTTCTGGCAAGGGTCGAACCATTGCCCTGCCCAACAGTTATGGTCGAGGACAGCCCTAATCTTCACTGATCCGTTCGACAACGAGGATCGCTTGGCTGAGGGTTGGGTCATCCTCAACCCTCATCCAAAAAGGGCGAGGGCTCGACTAGATCGATGAGGGTCAAAAAAGCAATCTAGATGCCGCTGCTCCGATCCTTACCATCCAGCCAAGGTTGACAGCTGACAGGTGGCTGCTCCTCATTCTTGGGGATTTAGCTAAGTGCAGTGTCTGTGTCTATTTTCTGCCAATATTCATTTGCTTTCTCTTCTTCTTTTTCTCCATTTTCGCTTCTTGTGGTTAATGTGTGCTGCAATACTTTCAGAAATGGGAACCTTTATCACCTCAACAGCACCATGGGAGTTCAATTGTTGAAGTATATCAGATCATAGAGGAGGTATATGCACAGTTACCCTTGTGTGTGTATGTGCATGCACACATGTGCATGTATACATGTGTGCTATGTGTGATAGATATTCCAATTTACAATGCCTACAAATAAGAAAGGTGCATTGTTGAAATACTAGAGACATTCGGCTTGGGTTGACTAAAGATCTCAAAAAAGTGGTAAAGTGTCGCATTGATTAGATTCAATAAAAAGTTAGTATACTGCAACTCACCTCCTGCTGAATTGTTCTTTCAACCCACCCTAAAATCCTTTCCATCTGAGAGTTTACCCAACGCATTACCAGCATTCCTGATATTGATTCGACCTACAAGCACATGCAAAAACCAAGGTTAGAAGGCATACAAAATAGCACATAAATCATTAGTTTAAATCATAAGCTAGAGTGCTCGTGTTGTGCAAATGATATGTCATTCATTTACCCTCAGTACCGTACAAGCATCAGGATGCATTTCGCATCAATATTGTTGAATCTCTAGAAGGGATGCCTTTCAATTTCCAAAACATGAACATAAAGGAACCATTCTCCACGTTTTAGAAAATCGAAAAGAGGAGTAGATATTGACCCAAGGATTGCACATCCACGAAAAATCATTGCATTCAATTCCTCTGAGTTCAGCCTAAATGCCATTCATCTCTTGGCACACCTTTTTTTGGTTTTCTTGCTTTTTTTCTTTTTTTTTTTTGCATTAAGCTTTTTGCCTTTTTCTTTTTTTTTTCTTTCTTGCTTTTGATTTTTTTTTAGGCTGACCTTCACCTTTGAGGGAATACCTCACCACCCCAAAGGGCAAAGACTACTAGGGAGCTCTACCGCTTTGGTGGTGATGTGAATCTCACCATTGTTCATTAAGATCCATGGTGCTCCCATATCTACAGCGAAAGAGACACACTCTTATTGATAGACTGAGCTTTGCTTTGAATCTATTTAATTTTAACTCTCGCTCAACAAACATATGCTGGTTCGACAGTTTTATTCTTGATGCTTGTATGGCTATTTTCTCTCCTTTCTAGATTGCTTGGTTATTCATATTTCAGATGCAACGGATGCCTAGAACATGACAAGGCTTTCTTCATGCACCCAATGGTAGACTTGGGAAAAGGATGAACACCCTCTCGGTGCCACTAGAACTAGTGTGTTGTATTTCACAGGCAGATTTTTCTGACAAAAAATCATATCTAAAATGGCAGAAAAGGCAGGTTTGTGGTCTGTAGATTCTTCATGCTGTAGTTGTGAGATCTTCTTTTCCAATCTAGGAGTGAACTTTTGCTTTTTCTGTTTTTCTTTAGTAGTTAAATATACTAGAAGAGGACTTCTACACCATCCTGCGATGCCATATGTTGAGTCAGACTGTCCTTTTGGCAAAGATTGAAGAATCTGAGGTATTGCCCCTGCACTTGCTTAAAGGCCTGCAGGTGGTGATCTTACAGGTGATGACTATCACTAGGCAGATGGTTACCATCTTAATGTCAAATTATATAAGAAGCTGCTATTTAGTGTTTTTGTCATATTGGACGAGTGAAATTGTTAGCAACGGTTAGCTAAGGGATACATTAATTTGTCTGTCAAGCGAAATGAATTGTGGGGAGAAACCGAAAGCCGGCAAAAAAAAAATGTAGAATTTATTTTTACAAGGATGGATTGTTAACAATGGTGCGGAGCACCAACTGTCACGTTTTTGGCCCCCTTTGAATGGTTGAGGGAACAAACGAGGTTTTGCACATAAGTCAGGTTTTTGAGAAATTAGATTTGCAAATAACTTGAACTTAACTCTTTCTTTTTGAATTTCAAAATTTGGGTTTGCAAACAAAAAAGGTAGACCCTAGTCAATTCAGTTTCCATTTTATATATTGGCAGTCCTCTGTAAAAGAAAGGTAGATCTTTTTCCTGCGTTTTGGCGAAGGTTGTGCAAATTGGTATAGGCATGATATCATTCTGATCGACTGGTGGCCGGAAAATGGTAGAGCTTCTCCCCCACCGTGAAGTGAATTAGATGGAAAGGGTGAAAACATTGCCCTCTCTCCCTGAGTTTCAGAAACCTGATCTTCTTATCATATCAGCTAAGAGAACGGGAAAGTATGATTTTATATAAAAAATTGGTTTGACTCTTGAAACCAAAATTTCAACCTGATTCCAGATGCGTTAGGCCTTTTCAAACCTCACGTAATCACTTAAAGGTAATAACATAACCAAAGTTCATTTAGCCTAAGATGAAAATTTTTTGCCTACCCAAACCTGGACCTAATTGTAATTCAATTCCCGCATGGGACTTTGTGGAAAACCTAGTTTACCTTAATGACAGTAATAATATCAAAATGTGACCAGACCAAGTCAAATTCAATGTAAAATTAAAATGGGTTTACTCAGTTTTCACCATATTCTCTTTCATATATGATTATATTTCAGTACAATGAGTTAAATTTATGTACCATAAGGCCTCGATTTGAAGCTTTTGAGTATTTTCAAACCTAAATAATCAATTACTTGGACATTAGGGATATGATATGATTTATGTAATCAATATTGCTCCTTATCCAAGCATATCGGCTGATAATTAAGCATTGTATTAGCCCCTATTGATATGATAAAAGACAGTACTAGTTCTTTTTTATTATTTATCTTTTTGTTTGTCATTGAATTTGAAATATTTTGGATTTTTTTTCAACTTATGAAGCAAAAAAAAAAGGTGATAGGCTTTAATCTTATTTAACAATACATTTCGGCCTTAAAGTGGCAAGATTTTCTATGGAAAGGGGACACCCAACGAGGAAGGTGCCTTGGAAATTTTCTTTGGTGACTTGGAAAAGGTTTTGTATGGCCTTATTAATCGCTACTTTATGAACTTTATAATCGATCTGCAGTTATCTTGGAAAGATCTCATGTGGTTCTTTTATGGTAGGATGAAGATGTCGTTGAGTTGAAGTTGGGTTCTCGTGCGTGTCTTACAGAGTGTTAAAACGGTTTTTTTGAGAGCTATCATTGGTTAAAGGTTGTCAGAACTCCTATATTCGTCTACTACTAAGGCTTGTTGACATGATGCCGAACTGAGGCAAGTATTAGAGACTGGAACTTTTGGAAAATCCGGTGCTGATCAGTGGGTGTTATAAAAAGTGGTGCACCTTAGGTATTTAAATTCTTTACTATTTCAACAAGAGAGGACCTTAGCTTGAGTTCAAATACCTAAGGAAGTCGGTCAATACTAGTTATATATTTTATTCTTTTACATGTTTCGATGGCTGAAAAGACAAAAATGCCTTCAAAAACATAGAAAGGAACTCCGTCTAAAGAAAAAATTGGAAGGAGAGTTCTCTTTTCATTACCATCAGGAACAAACGTAGCCGAGCTCTACAGATTTTATTGCACATTCTCTGATGTGGATCTGGCATAGCATATTTTAACTGATGTAGCACAAGGTCTTTTATAAAATCTATTCATCATAAGATAGGCCTTAGATCCAGATTTATGATTATATAGGAAAAAGGTTGGTTGGATCTAAAATCGAAGGGGGTGGGTCTGATCTGGTTTTCAAATTCTGATGATCTCGAAACGCCTACTAAGACATAAGGCATAATGCATTTGCACAAAGGATAGGATGACGATGCCTATGTCATACTACCTGTTAATTAGGTTGAGCCGGACACTTGTGCTGTTCTCAACTTGTGCTGGTTGCCAAGGAGTCAAGCAACTTGGCGGGTTCAACCCCCTAATTCATGTGCATGCAGGGTGCAGGGAAATGGTTTTGGGGGGTGGGGGCGCTGGCAGGGGCCATGCCCCACTTCACATTTGAGGAACCAAAAAAAAAAAATTAAAATCTCATGTACAAATTTTGAAATGTTATTCAACCCTCTCAACAAAAGATTTTAGGTGCGTTGAGCACTTTACCTTTCATTACCCAACTTTTGCCCTTGCTTTTGGGGATTCCTTTACAATATGACTTATCCTTTTTTTTCACATTTATTTGGGATATTTTGGTACCGCAAAGAGGAGGATGTGAAGTCCTCTCACCGTCTTTAGTTCCATCTAACTATGGCCGTTGCATCGGGCAGATGTGATTAAATACAGCCGTAAAAAGCCACTACATGTACTCACTGGGTTGCTGCCAGTTCCAACAGAGAGTTTTTCATCTTCGGAAGGGAGGGGCAGATTATGAAATGAACACATTCCCATCAAGTACTGAAACCATCTATCAGCTTCTTATGCTCTACATGATCCCTAACTACAAAGCAGAAAAACTACAAGAAGTAAACAAAAAAGGACCACCGGAAGTGGATGGATGAAAAATTAACATGGAAAAACAAGATTATCTAAAATATCAGATAAATAGATAAACATTTAAAATGATCATGAGTGAGAAGACAGAAACCTGCACAGTAGAATTTGGATCTGCCATTGCTCAATACTCTTACAAGCATATGGACTTTCACCAACTTCAAAAAGTTGAAGCCTTTTACTATTTCTGGACTGACAAATTTGGATGCTCAATACTATAGGTTCAACAATTTCAAGGCTTCTGACAAATATTGAAGTGGATAAAATTCCAGCCACCACTAGGAACACAAGTAGGAAAAGAAGAACAAAATTAGGTTAATGCTACATGCAATCTTCCACTCAGGTGGCCAATCTTTATAATGCAAAATCAAATGACAAAAGGACAGTAAAACTTAAAAAAAAAAATAATTAACAACACGTTAAGACATCGCTGAATGATAAATCACAGCAACGAGAAAAAATGATAAGTGATATCCAGTGAAACAATACCGAGAAATACCTCCAATGATGTTGAGTTTCAGTGTTCACATCACCATCTTCTTCATTGGCATGTACTATGACACCGGATGGAACCCTGACTAGGGAACTGAGCCTGGGAGTGGGTCACGTCGTTACAATAAAGCCTAGCTGTTGAAAAACCAACCAAAGTGTTAGATTATTAGTGAAAAGGGGGAAAGAAAAGAAAGTCTCTAACAGAGGGAGAGCGCTCCACTTTTTTTTTCTTTTTAAAATGGATCTGTTAAGAAGAGGCCACCCAGCTTCCCCAATATGCAAACTCATACTACTAGTTTAGGATACCGTTTGACAGAAAGTGGTGGATTATCAAATCATGGAATAAGTGAAGTATTTATCTGCTGCAATCAATGGTGGTAGAGGGGCTCTGTTGCACACAATCAACCGCACCTACAAATTTAGAACAAATACCCAACCAACTGAATACAGATAAACCATACCTTTTGCATCCACTTATAATTGAATTCGAGGCCCTTGTAAGGGCAGGGTCTACATGCCATGAAGCACCGCTTGTCTTTTTCTAGGATTTCAAAAAACTCTTCTTGGAATGGATGAGGCACGCTATAATCTTTCAACAAACTTGGTGCAACTTCTCTAAACTGCAGTAGGCTAAACAATAAATGACATTGAAGTGTCACATCAAAAGGACAGATTTTTTCTCTCGTAGGAAAAATATATCTGAGATATTTTAAGGCGAGCAAACATAGAGAATACAAAATCTTGGTAACGTCTGCTGCTCCAAATGTTCCTCTATCTAAACTTGATGGTGAAAAAATGAAACTCAGTACCGACAAATCGTGGGAGCACTTCAGTATGTCACTTTAACACGCCCAGATATTACTTTTGCAATGAATAAGGCTTGTCAGTTCATGCACCAGCCTACTTCAACTCACTAGATTCATGTCAAAAGAATTTTACGATACCTTAAAGGTACCATGCAGCATGGCTTTGAATTTTCAAAATCTAATTCTTTCATTTTATTTACTTACTCTGATGCAGATTGGACTGGGTGCCCAGATGATCGAAGATCCACTAGTGATTATGTTAAAAAAATTGGACAGAATATCATATCTTAGAGATCTACCAAACAATAGACAGTGGCAAATGAAAGATTTCATAAGTGATATGACTAATTAACTTGATGAAAGATTTGGGAATTCAAACTAAGGAAAAACCAGTTTTGTGGTGCGACAACATTGGAGCAACATATTTGGCGGCAAATCCAGTTTTCCATGCACGAACGAAACACATATAAATTGACTATCATTTTGTTAGAGAAAAGGTGGCAGACAATACAATTGAGATTAAATATGTTCAGTCGGAAAAGCAGTTCTGATATTTTTACTAAGCCATTACCAGGACCAAGGTTTCATTATCTCAAGGAAATGCTAAACATCCTTGAAATGAAGATTGGATCGAAGGAGCATGTTAGAGATAAGGTTGCTGATCCTATTCATCCATTATTCTTGCCAATCTTGCAACGTAATTCAAATTGCTTGGATCAAGTCAAATATGGAAGAAATGTGATTGACGCAACAAATGCTCCAACGTTCGAAGATATCAAAATCTATTCCAAAGGAAAAGAAATTCAATTTTGTAATCAAGATCCAAAAATATCGGATCGTGACAGACCAACTTGAAAAATCCTATTTAGCTTTCTTTCCTCTTCTAAAACTTCGGCCGTTGTGAAGAGAGAATTCATTTTCCAGAATTGTAAAGGAGAGAAATTATCATGGACGTAGGTCGATTTTGACCGAACCGTGTGTGCTCTTTCTCTCACTCTCTCTCTCTCTCTCTCTCTCTCTCTTTCTTTTGTGTCTATACTTTTACTTCTACAGCTACATATGTAAGGATCATATTAATTTCTAATTTGAACAAAGGCAGAACAAAGTTACATATTCACAAAGTTTTCACTCAGCCAAGGTAGTGAAAATAGAGGACCAAGAGATCCTACTGGACATGGCCTTACCTGAATAGTATGAATTCAAAGAAAACAAATAAATTTTTAAAAAAACGTAATCAAGGATGTTTATGGACAATAAATGGCTAACTTTTTTTTTATTATTCACACATTCATTCTCATGTTGAAGCTTCTTATAAAATAAATTGGACGCTTCCGAGATCAATATTAGTAAACGGCACACATAATACTAGAATCAGGCCAGAGAACAAAACTGTGGAAATATCTTCAAAAGAAAAACTTCCTTACTCCCCAATCAATTTTAGGGTGTTATTTTCCTGTACATAACCAATAATTTAAAATTTTGAAGAATGAATTAAATAGAGACTATTTGGCTTGGGTCTCTTCTAATCAAACGCTGCAGCTTGGAGGCCCCATTAGTAGTAGTGGTCACAACACGAGGTGATCAAATACAAACCTTTAGTTGGGTAAACTCCATTAACGTTGCAAACCAACCTTCCGATACTTTCGTATTTCCTGTACTTGAAGCATTAGATAGAAATACAAGAGCAGGTGCTCATCGAAGATCGACCATGAAGAGCCAGCAGATTATGCGCCAAACACAAATGGACGGCCAATTTATGTTGTAGTACGTAATGGAATTGGCATTCTTCAAGTTAGAAAAGAACCTCCTGTAAGCGGATACATAAATCTTGCTTCTGCTGCCATTTACGTTGCCACAACATCTCAAAACTGTACAAAACGGAAGAAAAACAAAAATATTTAAACACAGTTTTATTTGCCAAGCATCCTTTGAAAGCGTGCAGAGAAAAAAGAAGAAGAAACAAAGCAGCAACACTTGACATGGCAATCTGATGAAGGAAACAAAGAAGATATCCATGAGCTTGGGCAGAGACCACTCAATCCACAATGAGTACAATATTAATTCCTGAGTAAAGCTAAAAAGCATTGTGACAAGATGACATGGTTTTATTTAGCTGACCAAGCAAATAAATGGTAATTGAAGCAGTTACTTCTAGATGGTCCTTTCAGATGGTCAGCCATATTGAGACTAGAGACAGCCTGGTCAAAATGGGGCATGAAGAAACCTATATCTTAAAAAAAGCTGCTTCATCCTTATATTTCTATCCTAATATTCCCAAGATTGAACTTGTTCAACGTGCTATTGTCATTCAATTTAATTTTGACTTAGTTTTCTTGAATGGATTTCCTCTAATATCCTAAAGAACGTAATAATAACTTGTGTGTGCAGCTCAAGAACACTAAGTTAAAATTTTGCAGCCACACCCACACTCGGTTCATAACCGACTCAGGTAAAAGGCAGCCGATGTCAGGCTGCCGCATCCGTGTGACACAGGCTTCGAGAAATATAGCGATCCGCCAAATTAGAAAAAAGTTTGAAACAGCTAAAAGTAATTCCTCACAAAGAATACCCATCACAAATATCCAAAATTATTCTTTTAGTAAAAAATATGGACACACACATATATATATATATATATATATATATATATAGAGAGAGAGAGAGAGAGAGAGAGAGAAATAGAGAGAAAGAGAGAGCAAGGAAAGTTGGTAAAAACCAGACCACTTGGGTAAGGGAGAAAATCCAGGCCCATTATAATTAAATTTTAAAGTATTCTTTTTCTACAATTTAACTTTACAGATATGATCTGAAGAGTGATTTGGTGAGAAACATATATTAAGTTAGTCATTTTTTAATTTAATATTATTTTTTAACCAAAAAGTGAACAGCTCATATACCATCAAAATTTTGATAGTAGAAAAGACCGATTTTTTTAGAAAAATCACTTGAACTAAGACATGATTTATCTTTAAATTAGTGTCTCTAAACATATTAGAAAGTTTACATTTTGTTTAAAACACTTTTTAACACAAATTTAAGAGGTCTAGTTTTTATCCCTTACCCAAGTGGTTTAGTATTTACCAATTGATCATATATTTATGGGCATGAAGTTTTGCTTGCAGCGTTGCTAAGCTGAAAAGCAACACACATGCATGGTAACCAAAAATTTTACCATGTTGGAAAATAAGTCTAGTTCATTACGTGGTTTTTAGCAATTTCTAGAAGTTAATAATGTTCTTACTCTTTTTATTTGAGTAAGAACATTATTAACTTCTAGAAATTGCTAAAACCAACATAACCAACTAAACTTATTTTCCAACATTCCAAATATTAAGTTATCTCCCGAACGACTAAAACAGAACAATTACCTCATTGTCCAATTTATGTCAATTGAGAACTATGTTTTTCAAGCTTCCTCGTCCACCTCTTCTATATCATCAACAATGACATATCTTGCTGTTCCATTTTCATGTAATGAACCAATTGTCTTTTCATGTTCACTTAGATGGCCTTTCTGAAGCTTGTGGTACCTGAAAATTCAACATTAGCAGTCACAGACCTTGGTTTCTTTGTTCTCAAGTATCCATGTAACTGGTGTAGATATTGAAAATTAATAACTTCAATCTATGCTGCAGGTTGACCATCAAACATGCCGCAATTTAGAGCTTGTAACTAGACATTCAGCATGTTATAATCTAAGGAAGAAAGGGTTGGTAAAAAAGCTAAACAAACCTTGCAATCATGCACATGGGGTAACAAGTTACCCTTATATGGTTAGAACAAGTCAAAAAGTTTTACTTACTTGTACCAGTTAAATAAACTGACACCAACCATTATGATGAAGAGACCAAGTCCTTTCAACAAATTGAACTCATCATGGAAGTAAAATATTGCAACCTGAGTTAAAAATAAGTATTAGACTATATGTGATATAATTAATATTATAGCTAATCAAGATCTAATGTCAACTATGTAACTAAGACTTAAAAATCAACTCCGCAGATTAGGAAAACCGTTAGATTTATGATTATGATGAAAGACAGAAGCATAGATAAACTGAGGCTCATGATCCTTGCGACTGAATTTCATGACCGGAACTGAATGAATAATGCAGATGTGACAAATTTCTCTTGACATTCATTCGTATAAGAAAACTGAAATCATGAAGCAGGGCAAGAAAGACGTTTCCAAACTCAAAGATACAGGTCGAGATATGGTGATCCTGAAGATCTCACGATAAGATCATGCTATTGTACCCATTACATAATGAGCAACATAGATTGTGGTAAGTCCAGTGAAGAGGAGAACTCCCATGTCATTGTAATAAAGATGATGAAGTTTCTGATTTAATCAGAACAGGCAAGAGAGATTTTGTGTGTATAAATTCCATCTATCATCTAAAATGCATATCAGAATTAGATCGTTAAGAAACTGATCACATCAAAACTGTCAAAAGAGGGGGATCTGAGTGTGTTGTAATAATGTTCATATAAGTTGATTGCCGTGTGACAGTAAAAAAAAAAAAGGATTGTCTGCCATTTCTTAGAGATGCTATAAATCTGTTTCAATACAGCGCATGTCACATCAAAATCCATCTACATAATTAACATAATTAAATGCAAATGAGGCTGTCAATATTGGCCATGGAATTTTCACATTGGAAAAATGGAAACAGCCCACAAAAACCAAACACTGAACCATGATCAAAATGGTTGCAGAACAAGTTTTTTAATCTGATCGGCAACGGGCCAGGGAGATGAATCAAACATGGAAATAAGAAGGAAGTAACATGCGTATGCATGAGTATCAAAGAGAAGAGTGCATGAACTTGCAGCATACACCACCGAAGAAAACAAAGGACAAAAAATAGATTTTCAAAAACAACCAAATAAAATAATCTGAAAACAATAAGACTGGCCTTAAGTCCAACGGATCTTGTAACTTCAATAATCAGGTTACCGGACAAAGGGAAAAAAGGTTGGAGAAACTCAAACATGCACGATATAAACTGTCGTAAGCTTTGGAGTGGCAAAAATATCTCACAAATATATAAAGGCAGCACTTCAAAATATGAAGGGAAAATGTGGACCGTTAAGCCAATCTAACGTTTACAACTTTACAATGCCAGTATTTTCAAAATATCAAGACTACGTCAGAGTGATTATTTTTCTCAGAAAGACAACGGAAAGACAAAAGAATAATAATAAAGCATTACCTTTTTTTTCTTAATATTCATTTTAAAACTTTAGCGCATCTAATCTTAGCAATACTTCAAAGAAAAGTAAAAATGCCACAACAAATTAATGAATGAAAGGGCCGCCTTTAAGTTTTTATTATGATGAACTGGCTTGTCAATGAGATAAACAATTACCTTTGTCTTTTAGAAAAAAAAAAAGATAATCAGGGAAATAAATCCATAACATGAACCGGGCTTAAAAAATGAAAAACATGGAAACGCTTGAGATAAATTAGGATTTTATGTTGAGAAATTAATAGGGTTCAAACACGTAGGTGCTAGTCTCATAAGGAACCATCTCAACGTTTAATTTTTCCTGGATTAACAGTTGACAAAAAATGAAGGAGTAAAATGAGCTGGGGCATTTTGATCATCCAGTATTAATTCACATTTTTTCTCTTTTTTTCTCAACTGCCAATCAGGAAAAATCAAAAGCTGAGATGGGTCCGTAGAAATTTAGCACTTAAGAGTCTGGCACCTGCCAATTTCTCTTTATATTGTTGCTTCCTTTTATGGTTCTGAAAATGAATAGGAGTCAATAATTGACTCGTGGTCATGGGTATAATTAGTTTGGCAGGATTAGAGTTCCTTGTATAGATATGCAAGGTAAGTAAGGGACTGTTGGTATTAATAAAAGAATGGAGGTGCATCCTTTGAAGAAGGATTGCTTTTCCCTCCCTTTAGCTCGCTCTCTGCTTCTCTCCAAGCAGTATCCTGAAACATACCATCTGGTATTAGAGAAAGACTAACGCCACGTCAAGGAGGAACAAAACTTTCAAGTTGGACAATGTAAGGGATAAACAGCAAAGAATTCAGGTGCTCACTCACTGCTCACTGCTAGCATCAATTGGGTGGAAGCATCAGTTTAACAAATGGTAGGAAAACTTGGTTGATTTTTCCAGAGAAACCCCATTGACTATTGAGATGAGAACTCCAATAGCAAACGCCTCTGTGGGCAGGGAACAGCAAGGCATCCATGTCAGAATGGCGAGGATCAGTTTTCCATATTCAGTGGGGATAATTCCTTGGGTTGGGTTTTGAGGTTTGAGCAGCTCCAGAGTGCAACGCACACCTGACGACCAGAAAGCGTTGATAGTGACTATTGACCGGAAGGGCTGAAGTACTACTTAGTTTTTAGGAGGCACAAAGGGGTAGGGTGCCAGAGATTTTTCAGTTAAACCCTACGCTCTTAGACAGACTACAAGTACTTGAGACTTGAGAGTACATGTTCCGAGGACATGTCTTTGTTCAAAGAAACGTAATCTGATTACGTTCCGCGTTTGACTGTATAGGAACAACATCTATAATCATACCATATTTTCTAGAACTGTAACATGGTGTTTATGGAACGTCTTCTAGGAACATGTCTTCCGAGTTCAAAAAAATCTTCATATCAAATGCCCTCTTATGCACTACTTTGATCTTGCAAGTAAACGACTGGGAAAACTGGAGAGTAGTTCTCAAACAAAATCAGAGCCCTGTCACTTCAACAAGCAAATACATAAGAGGAAGCAAGAGTATTTTCAACCGTGGGAAAGAATTACTTGCCATCATTCTCACAGTTGCAAAAAGATGCCCATACATATTAGGATGTAAATTTGTCATTTATTCAGATTGTCGCAGCTTAAAATTCATCATGGACTAATGCATCAATACTCCCCTGCAGCATATATGGATCTTGCACCTTATTGCTACGATTTTTTAGTCAGATATTGCAAAGAAGCACTCTCATGACTAAAGGGTGAGAGTAGCCACCCTTTCAAGCATGCCAAATTCAATTTCAAATACTCAGCTACAACAGGAAATGGACTTGGAAAATCTAAAAAAAGTTAGCAACTGCAAAAGTATCCACCAAGAAAGAAAGAGCCAATTAGGATGGAACTCAATTTTCACAAGAGTGAATTCCAGTCTCCAGACCCTGCTAACCATGCAACTACACTACACCAATTGCATGATATGCCCAGTGATGTCACAAGGAATATATAATCACACACTTCATGGATTGAAGATTCATTTGGAAATGAATGTGGAGAAGCATATACGTAAAGAAACGTGTTGTACATCGATACACCAAAAAGGAGTCAATATAGCCATTAGCCCTATTGCAACCCTGCTCATTCCTGAGGGCATATGGTAGGAGATTTCTCTAGATATAGGGGAAAGGATTACTCCATGTTAGGCATAAGTCAGTCATCTTAGTGGTTGAACACCTTCCCAATTGTGGACCCTTCATTCCTCTAGGGTAGCCATACCAAAAAAAGGAAGTAGTTCCAATATTATGGACCATGTTGCAAAGCTCTACATCATAACAAAATTGATAATAGGCCACCAGAACTCGACTTTTCATAACTACAGACTGGGACATTCTCATGATTCCTCCTCAAAGGCAGCAATTATTTTATGGTAGGTTGCTAATTGCTAACCAGAAGTTAGCACACCAACATTGTGGCACTTTCAAGTCTAACTGCAGATCAATAAAGCAGCCTGTAAGTTTAAGTTACAGGCTACTTCTGCTATACACAATGTTTTCTATGCATCCAACTTCCAAGCTCAAGCCTATTATGGAACACCATCAAGGATGAAGTACTCTTTGAATGTAGCTGTAATGCCCATGCTCATCCCCTTGTATCTCCTAGATTGACAAAGGTGGATTGTAGCAGACAACTCACTTAAAGATCCAAACTGAATTACACTTAGGGGCCACAATTGAGATACAACTTGGGAGACAGAGGATGAGTTCCTAATGTTATCCCACTTACCATCACCTAGAGGGCAACATCTATTTCAGGCAGGAAGTCAGATGGTGCAGTCTTTTATAGTTTAAAAATGAATACCAGCTACATAACCTCCATTACCATTATAGGAATTGGATCATGGGTGTTTTCAGATATGTGGTCATCGAAACACAACCTGCCCTAGTAGGACCAGGATTTTCTTGTATAAACTCCCATTGTCATAGATATTCGCTAGATTTTCAAAAATCTCACAATATCTATGAGAAAATCAAATAAAACAAAAAAGGAAAAAATGTGAGATTTTGAAAATCCTGCCAAAAATAAAATTTTCGAGAATTTGTAGCAATTTTTCCCTATCTTTTAATTGTTAAGGTTTTTATTGTTTTTTTAATTTTTAAAAATTGTTGAGATTTTCCTGAGGTTTACCCGAGATGAACAACTTCACCAAAAAATACCGGAGAAATTTCCAAAATCATGGTGTAAACTGCATAAGGAAATGTACGTATGACAATATGCATTCTTGAAACAAAAACTGAGGCACCTTCCTTGGCCCTTGCAGTATGCCTGCTTCTCTCTCTCTTTATATCTATATATATATATATGTGTGTGTGTGTGTGTGTGTGTGTGTGTGTGTGTGTGTGTGTGTGTATAAAGAGATGAAGTGGAGAGAGAGAGAGAGAAGAGGAAAAGTGGGCTGGGTGGTGGAGGATAAGGAGAAAAGCACCACACTTCAAGTAACATCAGAGTGTAAAACCCACAGGAAAATGTCAAAGACAGAAATTGGTGGCCCTTGAAATATGGCATCACAGAAGTAAAATTCTATATAAGCATGTCTTAGAGGGTACTATACCACAATAGTCACAGCTTCCTTGACAACACCTGCAATTGTGACTGTCACAGCACTCGTTGCGGAAACAAGAATGTACTCCATTAAAACCTGCAAAGATAAGTTAAATCCGCAATTAATAGATAAAATACACGACGACATAAGGTTATCTTCACGAAGTTTCCGATATGTTGTCTGTGCAAGGGGATATCAATCTGTGTCAAGATGGAATATCAACATGACAGCCCAGAAAGCATAAAATTAAGAAAACAGCTTGAATTAGAAAGAAATACGGCATCACAAGCCACTTACCATAAAAAATGCAAGAGCACCTCCAATAATCATGAGCAAGCAGCTTCGAATGATGTGCCGTGAATCATCAAAGTAGCTGCTTTGCTTAAAATGGATCCAAGGATCAAACAATAGTGAGAGTAAGGCAGTGGAAAAAGCCATGATTGGAGCGATATAGCTCATAAAAGTAATAGGATTCTTCAACCCTGAATAACGTCATAAGAGTAGCTCATTATAAAGGAAACAGATGCAATGAATTCTACAAGTAGAAAAAAAAAAGAGAAAGAATTGACACGTACCATATGCTTCTCTCTTCAAGTTGTTGAAATTTTTCAGTTCAAAACAAAGAGAAAAAATGTGATGGTTAGGCTTCAAGGAAGGAAGAAAATTGATAAATGGATACCTAATGGGAGCGTATTGTCAACAACTGTAAAGGGAAAAAAGAAAACAGAACATGGGAGCCGTAATATCAGAAAAGCAGCCCTACAACAGACAAGCTACAAATTAAGGGATAGCCTCTGATTTAAGATCTAAGGTGATTTAAAATAATTGAGAATCTTAGATCGACAATCGATGAATTTTACAGAACCCACTCCCTCCCCCAATCTGAGGTTTTAGCCCATAAATTAAGATCTCAAATCCTTTTTTTCATATAATGGTAAAATTGTTTATACCGTGGGTCTTACATGAAAATAAAAAGAGTTTTAGATCAATCTCCCCTCTAAGATCGGAAGCTATCAAACACACCTTACTTTCCCTAAAAGCTTTCAGGAGATCCACCCATGAGGCACAGAAATAATCCCACATTCCAGCAGCTATCCGTATCCATATCGAAGGTTACGTGGTTCTTGGAAAATCCAGGTAAATCAAGCGTCATACGGAATAGTATAGGATTAAATAAATCCGTTTTGTTGGAACAACATGTTCTCATTATCAAACACCGGACTAGTAAACGCATTGAGATGAACCCATCCTCCCTCGCTCTCTCGTACGTGCGTAGGTTCTCTCTCTCTCTCGCCCCCTCTGTCTCTCTCCCCCTCTCTCTCACATCGCGGTTTGCGTACCGCAGAGAGCAGCTCTCCTCTTCTGCCGTCCACAGTGTCTTTTTCTTCACTTGCGTCTTTTCCTTTTGCCAACTAGAATTGCTATTGACTCCACGTCCACTTCCACCGTTTTGTGCCCTCCTCTTTTCCGCCTTCTACAACAGATCCTGGTATGCGTATTCGTTTCGTCAATCACCCTTCACAAAAGCAAAAGGAGGTTCAAGGCCATCTCCCTCTCTCTCCCAACAGGCAAAGGTGAGCCGCAAGCACTTCATCCCAAGCATCACTAGACCTGTCATATAGAATGCATGTTTGTGCTTTTTTTTTTCAAGAGCGGTTGCTGGAAGAGAACTGGCGCCTTAATCCGACTTTTTTCATGTACACCAAATGTTTGTCAGAATTTCCCGAAAGGCAACTGCTGTGAATATAACATTTGCAAATGCCCTGGCTTTGTCCTCATCATGCTCTGGCTTCTATTTTTGCCTTTGCATGTCATTTAGGTCCAGTGATGTTTAGGGATGAAGTGCTTGCAGCTCACCTCAGGTTTTTTGCCCTTCAGTTAGAGCAGGTAATGTAGTTTAAACTTGGTTATAAAACAAATACATTTCCCTGTGACAGGAGATCACCAAGATCATGAATGTGAAACTTGCCATTACATGTGTCATTTTTGTTACTCTATTCTGTTTTCTTTGATGCAGCTGTGGCCTTACAAGCGACGTAGCTTTTTAGAATTGTCAATTGATGTCTCTAGTGTGGTATCAGTTGCCTTTTGGTATTAGAAGCAATGTAAGTTTGTTAACGTTTGCCTTCGCTTAATTAATTAGGTAACAAGTCTGAGTTATCATTGAAAGGGTGCATGTTTGGTAGCATCATCCATTGATGGTACCATTCGCATTGGAGAACTTGACATAAAAGAGGAACCCACCTTTTTACTGTAGCTTTAATCTATTGAGGTTCCACGTAAAATCCATGTAAGAATGATCATTCCAATATAAGATAACTTGATAATTACTTAATTAGAGAGACCTTCTATATCATTTTATGAATCTTTTTTGCAGTTAGATTTTAGTTTCGAGTTATTTGACACTTGAATTGCTATCCATACTTCAACATAAAGAGCTAGAAAATCAAGCATGAATTAGCACATGCATTCAAACTGGAATTGGATAGATCCTTCGATACATTATTTGTCAACCAATTTGCTTCACACAACTATAAAAGATTTTCCTCATAAAACGTCCCACATAAGTGGTTGAGATCAAGTAACTATTATTTTACACATATTGATCTCGTTCTGTTCATACTTTACCATAGGACTACATAAGCCTTTACATGTTAATGGGATGTCATTAGAGAATCAGAAACCTCTAAATAAAGCATCGGTTGTAACCTAGTCGAATAACTTGCCTTGGCTACCAATGTAATTGCTGCTACATTTCTAGTATGAAAGCTTCATTGATCCTATCATTTGTTTAAAAGAGTGCTCTGGGAGTCTAGAAATGTTGTTCTTGTTCGGTTAATATTGTGCATAGACATGTTTGGGGCTATACAATTGTTTACCTAGCAGTAAGAGTTTTTTCTCTTTTAGTACGATTGCATGTGCACATTATAACATCCCATATGTATAAGAATGACTTGGGAAATAATCATATAGGCAAAAAATTGAAAGAGAATGATGCTCATATATGCCTAAGCGAACTACTTTCTTCTATCCAAGCTTGGAACCTTTAGGTGTCAAACAAAAACAGATGGTGAGGTGGGTTGATAGCTATGGAGCTGGGTGCATGGGTTAGCTGCAGTCTAAGTAAATTTATTCATTACCAAAGTGATGCTTAATTCTAGTGCCTATAGTCCGACATCTGATGAGATGTATTCCTCAGAGAGAGGACAAAATTTAACATATCGTGTGTAGCAATGGGTAGGGAATAGCATATTTAAGAAATTTGAGTGAAAAGTTAATGTTTCCCATATACGAAAAAGTCTAATTACTAGCTTGAATCCTGGTTCATATCCTTTTCAAGTGTTAAAAGAAATTAAGCTAGGGAGTGGGTTGAGTGCCATTAAGTCAATGCTTAGCAATTCTGGATCAGGTCATTTCACACCTTGCAACTTTCAGTTTGATAGACCAACTCTTCTACCCCTCCAAAGAGTCTAGCCTATGACAATCTGGCCTCAAAACAATTGAGATAAAGATCATGTCACTCAAAAGGTTGAGTTTCTCTATTGCAGAACAATCTACGACCAGTCAACCACACATATGACCAGCAATAAGTATATTATATACAATAATAGAAGGTTCGAGGGATCATAACATGCTTCTCACTACAAATCATAAAAAAAAAAATGAATTCGAAAAACAAGAAAAGAAACAATAAGAAAGCACTCCTGCAGCATTATGCTGTATAAAGTAAACATTTGGGTTCAAACTAATATATGTTATAAAACAGAATCAAATCGAGAAGTGGGAAAAGAAAAAGTAGAACATAGTACCTGTAATAGAATTTGAGTCATTGACCAACGAAATCCTGACATAACAGCAGCAAGCATAACAAACAAAAACCCTTGGAATGCAAACTCTGTCTCTTTGGCTACTGCATGTCCACAAAAGTTGTATAAGAGTCAAAAGATAATCTCAAAATAGCATGAGGAAGATCAAAAGTAGAATCTTTCAATAACTAACGAGGTGCTAACAACGGCTAATGCTTAAACAAATAAAGTAATAGAAGTTCTTCAGCCAAAATAATGTTTTATTCTAGGGAAAAAATACAAAACTAAGATATGCTTCTGGTAATTTTTCAACTATATAACCAAAGTTATGCTTAGGGTGCAAGCTTCCTTTATCATTAAGCTTTCTTTCAACTGCTACATTTTCTAACATTTTATTTGCAGTTATCTGACTCATTGTAGATGGTTTTGTACATTTTAAGCATGAGGCTAATTAAACTTGTTCACCATGTCAGTTGATGTTTATCTAGGAAAATACAGACTTGTGTAATCTAAAATAACCAATCTTCTCAAAGAAGCCATCCTCCCACAAAACAAGTTTCTTGTCAACCCATGCCACATCATACTGTTCTATTCATGATCCAATTGTAGGTAAGTAGTATGGAACATAGTTAATGCAATTGGAATTGTACCAAAAACTTTGTTTCAAACATTTTTGCAGAATTTTATGGTGAGTAAAATCTCAAAGCAAACATTTTATAGCTGGAATAGACCATCTGAATGTAAATTATCAACTCCCTAAAGAGGCATAAGGACTTAGCTAGCTAATTACAAAATCAACACCTCATAAAGCTAGAACAGAAAAAAGCTGGCTGAAGGATTGTATATCAAAAAGCCAAAACTGATGTACCTCGTCCAAACTAAAACCAACTACATTTTTCACATGCTTCCACTAAATTTAACATGAGAGCTAATTACCTGAAAGATTTACTTCTTTTTAATAGAAAAAACCAATTTGTATGGGTGATGCTTATCAAAGAAGCAAAAAAGCAGAAAGGTACATGACCTCCTGAAAGATTTTAATGTATGGAACAAGAGCAATATGTAGGTTTCACAAAAGCATTTTATGGAGTGATTGTTATGGCAAGGAACGAAGAACAAAATTGTGATAAGTTGATAGGGGGAATACTTGTGTTTTAGCTAGTTGTAAATGTAATAAAGGTCAACAAAGAATAAAGAGATCACCATTGCGACACTGACATTGCTTTGACAGTTCAAAATTGTTATGGTGAAAAGCAAGAAAGAGAAACCCATAAGGCCATAACATGCTACCTCACTACAATGGTATCTTTTTTTGAAGAAGTCAAATAAGCATGAGTTGCATATCGACAACAAAACTGTCTGACCTGTTAAGAGGACTCCAGTAGAGATTATGAATATGATCCCCAAAAGTTTAAGGCTTGGAGCTTCCAACCTTAAAAAACTAACAAAATTTTAGAGCACTAACATCTATAACAATAACCTTAATGAAGACATATATAGATATTTATCTAATGAAGCATGCAAACAAAGTGAATAGATCTAGTAAATCTTAAATTGATCTCATGCAAACAAAAAGCAAGTTTTATCACATGAAAATTATTAGAGTTGCAGTTTCATTACTTATGAACTAAAGCAACACATGCCATACATAGTCACTTTATTCCAGTGACTATAAGATATGTATCAGCATAGCTTTAAAAGTAGGGTCGTCGATTGAATTAATTTAGCTTTCATTGGTGTTGAATCTTCAATAAAACTTCAAAAAATCAAAGTAAATAGAAATTTTAAGTGAAATGACAAGCATCTAATGTTGAACAGAAAAATAAAAACCGCTTTCAGCCGTGGAGTGTGGAGCAAGCATATGAGAACCACTATTATACACTGCTGTCAGACAATGTTATCTGAACACAATAGGACTAAATTCAATTGACTCTTCCAAACTTCAAAGTAACCATACCTAAATAACTAAATGAGATGAAAGTCATTTCATATAATATAACGAAGTTGAAGATGTCAGATGGTGTAGGGAAAGACATTGAAGGCCAGATGAGAGTGCAATTGTGAAAGAAATGGCACTTACTTGAAGGAAAAAGCAAATAGAAGGAGAAATACTGGAGATGCAGATTTACACTGTACAACATGAAGAAGCAAGATGTAAGTCCTACTTACAATATCGTATTATGTTAAAGAAAGCTGATATGAAAAAGTGCCTGAGAGGTATGTCACCATTGTAGCAAATGTCACAGATATGAAAACAAGAGATGCATTGCTCAAATTTATGTCCAGTGCAGTTCCAAGAGCAGTTGGCACGACTAGAGAAAAGATGAAAAAGAAAAAAGGTTCAGTAGTGGGCGAGAAATCGAACCTAACAAAGTCTACATGATAAAAAAATTATGCAGATCATTGGTGCTTTTAGCCAACTTATCATGACTTGAAGTTGACTATAAGTTTTAACAAATTGACTTGCCAGCTTACTATTTCTGTTCCTATCAATAAAAAAGGTGGCTATCTACCAATCCTCTTTTCCTTGATGAATGGTTAAAAACCTAAAATACTTTTATGACTAAAGCCCGATAGTCGTCTTCATAAATACATGGACCACAAAGTAGACCTGAGTATGTATGCTTAATCATAGCTCCTATAGACAACAGGCAATGAACAAAATTTCCTGGTTTCGACTATTGACTAAGCCATAGAATGTAAAGATTTACTACAAAATCACATTCAAGTTTTGAACTTAATGCATCAAATATCAAGGAGCAATCTGAAACAAAGGAAGCCCCTATTATCATCACATATCAAGGAGCAATCTGAATGGAATTGAAGCCTAATTTTACAATAGTGAAAACTTTCAGCCAGCCAGTCAATTTTAGTGGAAATAAATATAAAAAAATGTACATGACATGCACCTCAATTGATAAAATTTTCAAAATTGAAGATTGCAACTTCAACATGTTCATGCAGCTTTTCTCGTAGCACGAATTGCTTGATTCAACAAATTTGCCAAACATCCAGTCAGGCTTCTCTGTTTGGACCCGGACAAAAAAACAAAGTTTATAGAGCAATTTCCTAGTAGTATAGAGCTTCCAAGTTTCCAGCAACGTGTTGGCACTTAATAAAGAAAGAGTTTTCTGTCATTTGCCTTGAAAGTAAGATAAAAGCAAACCACAATTGCTGATTTCTTGTTTCATGGGAACAGGAAAAGCTAAACTTCTCAAAAGAAAAAGGAAAAAGAGTTATTGCTCTGCAGAGAAAATAAGAAGATGAAAAGAAATGCTACTGTATGGTCATTACCCCTTAGGAAGTAGTTCCTCCAAGACATGACTTCACTTGCTTCAAATCTTTGAGACCAGAACCACATAATAGCCTTCGATAAAAGAGCTTGCATTGTAAAATGAACTGTATTCATCAGCAAGGGAGCTGGGAATTTTCCCAAGTGGTCTCCCAAAAGTGACTTGTTATATCTGCCCAATAGTTTTCTTATTAAGTTCATGACTTCATAAAAAAACTAATACAGAAGTATTTAATCTTTCACTCACACTGTCAAGCATGTGCTGGAAGTATACCATATAAGTGTAAAAAATAATGTCCTGAGCAACAATGTTGCAGAAATACAGCGCTGATCCTTTGGTTTCGGTTGAATCAAACATTCTACATTATCATCCTCAGTCGTGACTTCACGAAAACTCCTATCTTTAGGAGATGAAACCCGGCCTGGCACGCTGCCATTTTCATGCTCAACAAGAAACGGAGAGAAATTTTCTCCGCTTCCAGCAGAATCTTCATGATTGCGCGGCAAACTGACATCTTCTCCGTTTCCGGTACTATCTTCACGAATGCAGGGCGAATCATTTCCCGCGTCTTCATCATAGAGATGAACATTTCTATGGCGAAAACTGTTCGATCTGTTCAATAAGTGACCGATCTTAGCTGAACTGTTCCCCTCTCTATCCATGACCCCATTGTCAGCCCCATCGATCTGAACTATGGGCAGCTCAAAATCTCCATCCTCCCCCCCATTCCTCGAACTACTGTTCAAGCTATCAATCCCAACTTCACTGTACCACCTCGAGAAGGAAGGCTCCCTCCGAAGAACTGGGATCTTCCTAATTCCTTTATCTTCACCGCCTCCAATCTTGTTCAATACCGCCAGACCACCTTCTTCCTTTGCCATCTCCAAGTTTTTAACGTAGACCAACTATTCTATTATCTGAAACGATCAAAAAAATAGATTAAATAGATCAAAGTATCCCATTCTTGCCAATACACTCTTAGAATCAATAATTCCTTCGCCAGGAAACGGTCATTCAATTGATTTCAACCAGAGAACGTGCATTCCTACATCAAGAGTCGTTCCACAGAAACAGAAACAGTCTCACCAACAGAACCGAAACCGCAGCACCAGCTTCTGAATTCTCATTCAAAAAGAAGAAAAAGCCAAATCTGTAGAGGAACATAGTGGATTGATCATACCGCTAAGAAAGAGAACAAAGAGCATCAAAATCAATGAGAAAAAGTAGTCAGGATCGATCCAGAACGAGTCAAAATCGCTCTTGTTCGCGTATCCTTTAATCCACCAATCAAGCTTTTACTGGAAGGAGCGCAAACAAAAATCGAATTGTGTTGCAAAGGTCAGAATTGTCCGTGATCGTCGGCATGCATTGATTATTAGGTCGCATGTTCATGTTCTGGATCATGGGAGAGAGAGGGAAGGAGATCTAATGCGTGATAGTCGGGGTGTTCCCGTTACGTTCCCTTCACTCGCCGCTTTGACGGATTCGTGCATGCTATCCCTCATTCACAGAGCAACGTCCTTAAATTATAAGTCATGAACTTCATGAATTGAGACGACTTATGACATTGGTTCGACTCAGATCCCTCATTCCTTCTGCTTTTAAGGTTTTATTCAGCATTAGTGATGGTAGCTGTATACCCTTCAATATCTCACGTATAGCATTTAGGAGAATCTAATTAGAGACTTGCTTCTGCATAGACCTCACCCGCTATTCTCCTTAAAGCGATTCTTTATTTAGCATTTTAATCTTCCAACCCATGATTTCCTTGAAAATTACTCTTACTTTCGGTGGACGTGCCGAGGCAGTCGTTGGACCTCAATGCTGTCAGAGATGGCCGGAATGGCGTTGCAAGCGGTCACAAAATTATAATATGTAAAGGTAACGCTAGAATATGCTAAATGCTTCTCAGTTAGACATGAATTTAGTAAAAGCTTGTTTTTGAGACGAGAGTTTGATAAGAACAATTATAAAGTTATAAAATACTTTTTTTATGGACAAGTGTGCTCCTTCGATATAAATCTCCAACATTAATAACCTTCATCAAGGTGCAATCAAGCCGGTTTTCTGGTAGCGAGCAGCACAGCGAGAGAGGGGGCAGTGTGTTGCCTCTTGTGGTTTTCGGATTTGAGCGATTTTGTTGAGTGTGTCCCCTCACATGAATGTTACAGCATACTCTGCTAGTTTTTTGTTGGTGTGAGTCCTTGTCCTGTATGCTATTTTTGCCCTGTTGACAATGAACTCTTATTTTAGGTTGTGATTAGTTTGTGTATATATTCGTTGAATTTTAATTAAAGGATAGGTAGCCTGATCCCAGCGAACTTTCATTGGGAGTTGCAATCAAGCTGTAGCCGAGCCTCGACACCAACTCCGAGATAAATTACTAAAGTACAAAACTTTAACAGGCAAGCGAGTTTATTTGAACTACCCATACTAGTAGGTGATGACTATAACTTATAATCTGCTGATGGAGAGAGAGGAGAAAGAATATTGGGGTTCTTTAGCCAGACTACTTAGCCAACATGAATGCATGGGGCTGACCGTTTAGAATGTGCGAGCGCTGACATAGCAAAAATTAAACGACATGATGACATGCAAAATATGCACTAGTAACTCGTAGATAGTTGTTAAGGGTGTTTGGTATTGGATGGTAAAGATTAGGGAAAGAGCGACCAAATAGAAAGAACTTTTATTTCTTATTGTATAAGGATTTCCCAACGTAAGGTATTTATACACAATCAAAGGTTTATCTCATCTATTCACATGTATTTACAACAGAATAATAGATATGGCAAGATATAGGATCACGACCCAATCTGATTCCTGAAATCAGGATGTTGCTGATCCTGTGATGCTTATCCAAACATTGTCTAACGTCTAATACTCCCCCTCAAGTTGGTGCTCTAGGATCTAGGAGGCCTAGCTTGCTTCTTAATTTGATAAACGCATCTTTACCTAAAGCCTTAGTGAAAATGTCAGCAACTTGATTTTGAGTCTCCACATGTTTGGTATGAATTTCTCCATTCTGAATCATTTCCCTTGTAACATGACAATCAATTTCTATATGCTTGGTCCTTTCATGAGATACGGGATTTGCGGATATGTGAAGTGCTGCCAAATTGTCACAATATAATTTCATTGGTTGTTGATGTTTGATTCCAAGATCAATTAATAAATACATTATTTAAAACATCTTGCATGTCGTTAGGGCCATTGACCTGTAGTCAGCTTCTGCCGATGACCTAGAAATGGTGGTTTGCTTCTTTACTTTCCATGATATTGGATTCTCTCCAATAAAAATGCAAAAGTCTGAAGTGGATCTTTATGTCATTGGGCAGATGGCTCAATCCGAGTCACAATAAGCTTTGACACAAATTTTACTAGATGAAGACAAAAATATACCACAGCTTGGCATGGATTTCATGTACCGAAGAATTATAAAAGCTACATCTTGATGCATGTTGCTAGGTTGTGACATAAACTGACTTAGCAAGTGGATGTTGTGTAGGATGTTGGGCCATGTGATGGTGAGATAAACAAGTCGTCTAATCAATTTTTTGTAAAATGTGGGATCTTTCAATGGCTGGCCTGCTTCATCATCAGCTTTTCAAATGTTGTTCCATGGGGGTCTTGCTGAGTTTGGACCACTATACCCAGTCTCACTAAGAATGTCCATGTTGTATTTTCTTTGAGATAAGAATATGTCTTGTTTGGAATGGCCAACTTCAATACCCAAAAGGTATTTTAATGTGTCCAAATCTTTTAGCCGAAAATTTGTTGTTGATGACAGACTTTAATTTTGTAATGTTCTTTTGATTGCCTCCTACAATTATTATGTCATCCACATACACTATAATAAAGGTATTGGTATGGGCAGTTATGTTAGAGAATAACAAATAGTTTGCCTTTGACGGAGTGAAACTTAGTTGTATTAAGGTCTCAGTAAGTTTGAAGAACCAATTACGAGATGATTGCTTGAGCCCATATAATGACTTTTTGGCCGACATACCTTGTGCTCCCCCTGTCGGGTAAAACTGGAGGTACAGTCATGTATACTTTTTCGGAGAGGTCACCATGTAAGAAGGCATTATTGACCTCAACTTGGAATAGACTCCACCCTTTGATTTGGCAATAGACAAGAGACATTGTGACTTTAGCAACTGGTGAGAAAGTCTTCATGTAGTCGACACCCTCTGTTTAAGTATAACCTTTGGTGACAAGGCAGGCCTTATGGCGCACAATGGTGTCATCAGCATGGTATTTGAGTTTATTTACTCATTTGCATCCAATGGAGTGTTTGTTGGGAGGTAAATCAATGATGTCCCAAGTGGAGTTCTCTTCGAGTGCACGAACTTCAACCGACATAGCATCACGCCATTCTGGAAATTGCATCGCCTCGTGGAAGGATGATGGTTTGTGATGATGGAGAAGAGAAGTGAAGAAAGCTTGATAATTAGGAGAAAAATGTTGAAGATGAAGGTAGTTGGCGATGGGGTACCTGGTGCCTTTTGTAGATGCTGACGCCAATTCGGATGATTGAGTTGGATGAATGGAGTAGCATTGGAAGTCTTTGAGGTGTGAAGGCGGCGCACATACCCTGGTTGATCGCCGTAAGTGTGCGGCAACATCAGGCTGGACGTCGGCAGAGGCTGGTTGGGTAGGTATAGGTGATGTGGGCTGATATTTAGTAGTCGTGGTAGGAGGGTCTTTAGTAGGAATTGGGTTATTAGGGTATACATATTCAAGAGGCTCATGGATAGGGTGAGGTATTACAACAGTCACTATGGGTGTCCTTCATATTGTGAAAATGAAAGGTATCTTCAAAAAATTTAACATCACGGCTCGTAAAAATTTCTTGATTATTGAGGTCATATAATTTATAAGCATTTTGGCCAAAAAGATATCCTATAAAAATGCATTTGCGAGAACGTGAGTCAAACTTATGAGATTTGCCAATGTTATATGCATAGCATAAACATCCAAAGACTAGAAGATGCTCATACTTAGGTTTCTTTTCATAAAGAGTCTCGTAAGGAGTTTTGCCATGTAATGGTTGGGTAAGTAACCGCTTTAGCAAGTAAGCTACAGATAAAATACAATCTTCCCAAAACTTTATAGGAAGTCCAGCTTGAAAACGAAGGGCACAAGCAATGTTCAATAAATCCTTGTGCCTATGTTCCACCACTCCATTGTGTTGTGGGGTGGCAAAGTAATAGTGTTGGCGCTCTATCCCTTTATTATGCAACAATTTTTTCATGTGGGATGAAAAAAACTCAGTCCCATGGTCACTGCAAATTTATTTAACGATTGTAGAAAATTGATTTTCTATGAGGTTAAGGAATTTTTCAATGTAAAAATATGTTTCTGATTTTTAGCGCATAAGAAAAACCTAGGTGCAACAGGAAAAATTGTCCACAATAGTAAGAAAGTAATGGGTGCCCAATAGTTTTGGTGTTTGATAGCCTCTCTATATGTCAAAATGAACCAATTGAAAGATGTCAGTAATGGAAATAGAACTATTTGGAAATGGTAAATGTGTTTGTTTGGCAAGGTAACATGTAGAACAATGTTCATGCGTGTGAGAAGAATTAAAGAAATTAAAAATAGCCTTCAATCGGGGAAAAGAGGGGTGACCAAGTCGAAGATGCCAGAGATTAGCTGGTCTGACGAAGCAGTAGCAGCACGCGGTTCCTCACCCTTAAGGACGTATAGTCCATTTTCCATTCTACCCTTCCCAAACATCTTCATCGAGTGTCGGTCCTGAATAGTGCAAGAATCATTATCAAATATAACTCAACATTGATTTTCATTGACAAGTTTAGGCACTCATATAAGGTTAAAAGTAAAAAAAGGAACACAAGGAACATTATGTAAAGTAATGGAGGGGTTTAAGTGAATCTGACTGACATGTGTGATAGGTGTAGAAGAACCATGAGGAAGCTTGACCGGATTCGATTTAACTAGGGAAGGAGGAATAAGACTGCATAGTGAATTGGTGATATGGTGCATAGCACCAGTATCGACTATCCAAGTTTGGGAATTAGTTTGACAAGAAAGTGATAGGGTGGCAGTACCTATGAGATTGACTTCGGGAGTCTTGGAATCCATGAATTCCATAAATTGTTGGAAGAGGTCTGAATTGAAGGAAGCGGGTTGTTCTGGTAGTTTGATAGGGGTGCCGAGAGATGCAATATCATTGGAAGATGAGTTTGCTTGTGGTCGTTGTGATTGAGCACTAAAGATTTTCTTCTTAGCAAAGCCGTGTAGATGATAGCACCGATCCTTAGTGTGGCCTAATCAGCCACAATGGTCACATTGGGGTCTAGTGTAGCCCTTGAATCTAACGGCATTATCATGACTTGCATCTTGGCATTTTATGGCAGCTGCCGCTGGAGTGGAATATGAAGCTCTTGTTGCTTTTCTTCTTTGACTAATAATGCATAAGCCTTGGAGGTGTCGGGCATTGGTTCCATAAGAAGTATTTGGCTGCGGATAGAGCCATAACTTTCATTCAAGCCCATCAAGAACTGAATTAGTCTGTCATGTTCTTGTATCTCATTCAACTTTTTTATCACTCCATAATCACATATCAGTAGAGTGACATATGCATCATATTCATCCCATAAACATTTGATTTTGTGTATAATAGATGCTTATAGGAGATTGACCTTGTTTGCAGTTGATGATTTGTTGTGGAATTTGATATAAGCGATGAGCATTGGACTTTGTGAATTTGATTTTTAGCTCCTTCCAAACGAAAGCATCTTCTTTGGCATATACGACTGTTGTTATCAACGACTTATGAATGGCATTGAGCAGCCGGGAGAGATCCATGTTATTGCATCTTTGCCAAGAGATAATGAAAGATGACGGGGATGTGGATTTTGGTATGGAGCCATCGACAAAACCCAACTTATTCTTTGCTAAGAGAGTCATGGTCATGGCACGCCTCTACGTTTCATAGTTGTTGCCAGTGAGAGGTTGAGAAACAAGGCAAGCACCGGGATTGTTAGAATGATGGAGGTAAAAAGGATTGTCTTCTTGGGCAGTCATCTCTGATCTGGAAGAGGGCCCGATAGCTCCTTGAGTTTATGCCATTGATGGGGCTTAGGCTCCCTTTGGCCCTGATACCATATTAGATGGTAAAGATCCGGGAAAGAATAACCAGACAGAAAGAACTTTTATTTCTTATTGTATAAGGATTTCCCAACGTAAGGTATTTATACAGAATCAAAGGTTTATCTTATCTGTTATTTACAACAGAATAATGGATATGGCAAGATAAAGGATCACGACCCAATCTGATTCCTGAAATCATGATGCTGCTGATCTTGTGATGCTTATCAAACATTGTGTAATGTCTACCATTTGGCAATAGGAATACTAATGGAGAATTCTTGCTACTCAATGCTTCTGGTGGATGGAATGGATAGAAGTGTTCCACTTAGAAAAACCTGACTCAAATGTCGAGCAAGAGACACTCAGAATGGAGGGGGAAATCAATTGAGGACAGTTTGGCAAACCAATGAATGCTGATTGCAAAATAGACCCCTCCCCCTATGGCATTCTCTCTCTCCCCCTCTGCTGTTGCCCTTGTCTGCTCTTCACATGGTGCCATGTTTTTCTTCTTTTTTTCTCCATTGAAACACAACAATTGCTTTAGCAACAGCACAAACAGTCGCTAAAACATGTAAAACTATTGCTACAAGTTTTTAGCAATTGTTTCTAATGGTTGCTAAAACCATTGTGAACCATTGGCATTAATGTCTATTTTTCAGCCATGGTTTTCCATAATATGAAGTACACACAATGATATAGATATATCAAGAGAGAAAGAATGAGCGAGTGAGAGAGTGAGACAAATGAATAATTCACAAAAAAGAAATTACTGACAACAAATTTTTTTACAACTAAAAAAATTACATTTACAAAAAATTTCAATTTAAAATAGCTCTTAAGAGCATGAAGTCCCACAAGCAAGTGCCATTGACTAATGAAAGGTATGCTAAGATTGATAATCTCTATGTGTTATTTGTTGGACGACCCACAAAATCTTCATCCATAGACTGAAAAGTCAGTTTTGTTTTCCCTATTCCTACCAATCCTTTGATACCTTGGAGAAAAGCAGCCTCTATTGAGGGAATATATTCGATAAACATGCTCATAATTGTATATTTAGTCTGAATTTATGCTGTTGAACTTAGATTCTGCATAAAAGATGAGTCATTTTGCAACTGAAGAAATTTCTCTAAGACCTCTAAGAGGGGAAATGATCTTAGACATGAAAAGTGGTGAGTTGTAGACCCTAGAAAAGAATACTAGGCTAGCTGATCCTCGAAACAAAGTCATACGTGATAAAAGAGTGCAATGGAGATTTGGAAAAAACAACTCGTTAGACTCACACATGTTGTGAGCTGTAAGAATTCAGATTTATTATCGATATTGTCAGTTACAACATTGAGGAAAACATCTTTACGTATATTGACTTGATGTTTCTAGATTTACTCATTACAGCTCGTAACAAGAAAAGGATAATTTCTTATTTTCAATTTAAAATTCAAATTCCTTAAGTCATACCAGATTCCTTGAGAGGCTTACCTCTAACAACTGTTGATTTTTTGTCATCCTCAATTATTGCCTTAACATGCCTCGTCAATTTAATCGTGCTATCATGCATGTTCAAATTGGTCTGAAATAAAAGTGCTACTTCAGGAGAATTGGTTAGTCCATCAGTCAACCATTCATTTGATCGAGCAAATAAACTGAATCGCAATATAACCTTTGTTGACATGATCATGCACAAAATGAAAATCAACTTCATCATGTTTTGTAGGAGCATAAAACACTGGATTTATAGCAAGATAGAGAGCTCATATATTGTCACGCCATAGCATAGGGGCACGTTTGACCTGAAATCCCAATTCCTTAAGTAGTTTGTAGATCCAAAGGAGTTCCACTACTCCCCCTACTAATCCTTTCTACTTCGCTTCTGGATAAATCAACAATTCTCTACTTCCTAGGGAACCATCAAATTGGATTTCTTCCAAGGAACACCACACATCCCCCTATAGACTTCCTATCATCGATGCATCATGCCCAATCAGCGTCAATGAATGCTTGAAGTGATAGAAGATCATTTGAAGAGTAGAAACAAAGACTATAGTCAAGGGTACCACATAAGTATCATACAATGCATTTTACTGTTTTCCAATGGTCTTGTGATGGATCATGCATGTATTGACACACTTTATTAGTCGAGAAGACAATATCTAGACATGTTAAAAAAGGATATTGGAGAGCACCAACAATGCTGCGATAGAGGTAGCATCGTTAAATGTGGCTTCATCTTGTTGAAGTGTAGTCAAAGAGCTTATTGGGGTGGCTGAGGGGTTGGCTCTATCCATCCAAGCACAATGGAGCAAATTATAGTTTTTTTGACTGAGAAGAATCAAGTCATCTCAATAAATGGCCTGCACACCAAGAAAGTAAGACAACCAACCAAGATCTTTCATAGAAAAAGATAATTTGAACTGATATATAATTTGGTTGATGGTTGTGGGAGAACTTGTCACTAAGATAGCATCCACGTACACAAGAATAAATGTCTGAGAGGTAAATAGCAATAGATCCAAGGCAGAAATTTTGCATCCCTGTTGAACCAGGCAATCACTGAGTCGAGTGTGCCAAGCACATGGGGCCTGTTTAAAGCCATAAATGGCTTTAATTTCACGAGCTTGAAAACATGATTCAGATGTTGTGGATTTATGTACCTTTCTACCGTATTGCCCATTTGAAATATGCTCCAAGGATAATAAAATGTGGATAGAAGTAGGTTTGATAATTGGGCTAAACATTTCTAAAAAGTCAATGCCTCTTGAAGATACCCCTTTGCAACTAAACTCGTTTTGTGATGAGCAATCTGTCAGTGTTGTACTTAACATTATATAAGCACTTGGATCCGATGGCATTGTAGTGAGTTTGAGGAGATACTAGAGTCAAAGATCAGTACTCCTTGTCCATGGTAGCAACCCACTCAGAACATTTAGAGGCACCTCTACATATAGAGGGTTCTATGATGTTGGATTTGGTAGTAAGTCAGGTTAAAAGGACCTTGGGTTTTAAAGATCTAATCATGGATCTTGTGATTATTGAATGGGTATGAGTTGGCAACGGAAGGTTTACTAGAGTGGTGGTGATGTTGGTGGTAGTGGGTTCAATCATGGTGCTAGAGTCCGTGGTGGTGGGCTCTAGATTGGGTGTCGTGAGAAGGTAATTATAGTGAGTAAGGTTCGGTGGAGTGCACAATAGGTTCTGGTCCTGGATGTGAGGGAAAGGTAGTGGGTGTTAGGGATGGAGGTTGTAAGTTGTTGGAGGGGTTCCTAAAGTAGATGATGTAATGAGGTAGTGACTGGTGAAACATGTAGAATGAGACCCATTCTTCTAGACTTGCACGTTGAGAAGAGTGATTGGTAGCAATACCATGCTTGTCTTCATCAAAGAGAACATGTCTGTTGTGGGTTCAAAACACATGAACCCCATGTGCCTTACTCCATAGCCATATGAAAATTCAGGGCTTAGTTGTTGGCTCAATCTTGTATGAATAAGAATCAGTGAAGACCATATAACATGTGGAGCCAAATATTGTAAATTTAGAACAGTCCAGTTTATGGTCAAAAATAAGCTCAAAGGGAGATTTTTGGCCAGCATGTTTCCTTGGCAACCTGTTCATGATGAAAATAGCAGTTCTAAATACTTCAGTCCAGAACTTATAAGTTAGTTTGGCATGTCAAGCATAGGAAGACCCATTTCTACTACATACATATCGGTGCTTTCTTTTCATAAGACCATTCTATTTGGGAGTCCATGGGCATGAGAAAGGATGAAAAATTTTGTTTCAAACATGATAGGATTCAAGTTGATCGGTCACAAACTCACCACCATTGTCGGTTTGGAGGGTTTTAATCTGGCATCAAGCAAATTTTTCTCAATAGTCTTGAAATTGACAAAACATCTAATTTTTCTTTCGAGCGAAAACAGCTCAACGAAGCGGAAAAAATCATCAATGAAAAGTAGATAATAAAGAAAACCTTCACATGAAGCATGAGGCCAAGGACCCCAAATGTCATCAAGACTGAATATCCTATGAACAACTGGTTTAAAAGGTATTTTATGCACCTTTGCAACACAGTTCTCACACAAAACATCACTTTTATTTCCAACCTTAATAAGCTGTTAAGAATGAAAAACACAAATCACTCTATCATTAGTATGACCTAGCTAATGCTGCCACTTCTCATAAGTTGCAGGCTGTTTAGATTTGTTTGCTTTGAAAGGTTCATGTTGATGCTGATCCATGTTCTTTAACACTCAATTAGACTTTTTTATATAGTTTGGATTAACTTGATAGAATCCCGCTCAGGTCCTGAAGCACGATTACTCAAGTCTAAAGGTCCTTAACCTAAAATCCAACATGTGTGAATTCAAAAGAGCGATTATGATCCTTAGTGAATTGTACAACAGAAAGTAATTTGTGATGTTCGAGACATGAAGGACTTGATTCAAAGTGAAATGAGAATCACTTTGCACTTAATGATCCGACTTGAGAATCACTTGCATTTGCACTTAATGATCCGACTTGAAGAGCTGAGACTCGTCCATGCTGATGTGATTGGTTATTCCCATATCAGTGTTATGGTTGTTTTTTTCCCAACAAACTTGTTTCTAACTTGAAAAATAACTCACAATATGGATACATTCTTGTAAAGAATGATTACCGCTACAAGCGAATACTTATAAAGACAATAACCAGCCAAAAACAACATTAATATTGTCACAAACGCTCTCAAACTTCAAGCATGCATATATCCAATAATTACACAACTAACAACAGCCTTGAGCATCAACATACAATCCAAACAAGCCGATTTCATAAAAGGGATTGCACAAAACTGCTGAAAAACAGAATCACTCGGCTGCTGGCACAAGATTGTGTTCCCAACACCAATATTGCAGCAATATATGTCAGAATATATGCTAGATAATACAGAAAAAAAAAGACACCAATATACATAGAAAAACCTCCAATAATGAAGTAAAAAACCATGGGCAAGATATATATATATATATATACATATATATTTCAAAGAAGCAATACAATCACATCAATATGTGTTGTTATTCTTGCAGAGAATAGCATAAATTATCTTAAAGAATGAATGCATAAGAAAATTACAAGAAAAGAAATCACTGCATGTTCTTCTTTTCTTTTCCTTGTTTTCTTCACTTTCTCTCTTTACACTTGCACCCACAGTCGTGTTCTTCTTCCTCTTTCCTTCTCCCTTCCTTCCTTCACTGTTGGTAGCAAGGGGCACGTTTCCCCCTTTCTCTTCTTCAAGACAGTGGAGAATAGGGTACCATCGGGTGCCCTTCCATTACTCACCCGCTCATTCAAGAGCGGGTTGGGTCCTCTCTTAAGACTAGAGCCGGCCCAACAAACTCCCCCTCTAACCTTAAGAGATTGATCATACCTGCAAAATGAACAAAATTAATGCACCGCCTTAAAGGCAGTCATCCCAACTAGGTTTGTACACTTGTCGTGTTTCTCTTTAGGTAGAGATTTCATCATCATATCTGCAGGATTCTTCTTTGTATGTATCTTCTCTAATTGCATTAGTTTTTGCTCAAACACATCATGATTCTCATGCATAACAATTGTTGTGCATGTCTTAAGTCTTTCATATCAAAGAACTTGCTTATGTCCTTTTTTAATTGGTTAATCAATCAACATGTCTATCCAACATTAAACATGTATCTACATATAACAAGATAATGAAGTTACCTGATGAGAACTCTCTGATGTAGACACAATTATCTATAGGCAACCTGCAATACTTTTGATTTATCATAAATGCATCAAATTTCTTGTACCATTGTCTAAGTGCTTGTTTAAGTCCATACAAGCTCTTAACTTGCAGATCATATGTTTCTTCTTAGCCATTACAAAATGTTCTGGTTGTGTCATGTAGATTTCTTCCTCTAGATCTCCATGAAGAAAGCAATTTTTACATCTAACTACTCCAACTCCAAGTCTAGACATGCCACCAAACTAAGTATTACCCTAATACATGACATTTTAACCACATGAGAAAAAATTTCATCAAAATCAATTCCTCTTTTCTACTTGAAACGTTTCACCACTAACCGAGCTTTGTATCTCAACTTGCTTTAGCCTTCATTTTTAAGCTTGCAGATCCACTTGTTTTTCAATACTTTCTTACCTTTTGGTAACTCCACCAAATCAAAAGTGAGATTCTTATATAAAGAAATTATCTCTTTTTGCATAGCTTGAATCTATTCATCTTTATGCACATCATCTTGCACCTCTGCATGGGACTCTGGCTCTGCACTATCTGTAAACATAGCATGTTCATTAGCTAGTAGATGGTATACATGTTCTTTTACATCTCCCAAATTGTTCTTCAATTAGCTTTGAATGAGGAGGAAGCCCCCCCTCCAACTCATGCTCATAATCAGTTTGAGTTTTCATAGATCAATCATTTGTATATTGTTCATCTGCCTCTATTTCCTCTTCTCTTCCTCTACATTTTCATCAATCTTCACAATGCTCACTACTAGCATTCACACTTGATTGTTTGTCTCTTACGACATCTTCAATCATTTAATCCTCTCTGAGGTCAACATCACGACTCCTGTAGATTTTTTCATTTTTTAGATCCTACAACTTGTAACCAAATTCATCATCTGCATAACCAAGAAATATTAAAGGAATAGTTTTATCATCCAGTTTAGTTCAATGTTATTTAGGTACATGCATGAAAGCTTTGCAACCAAAAACTCTATGGTGATCATACTTAACCTCTTTATCTTACCAAATTTTTTGTGAAATATCCTCATCTAGAGGCACTGAAGGAGATCTGTTTATTAAATAAACTACAGTGCGCATAGCCTCTTCCTAAAAATACTTGGGTAACTTAAAGTTAGATAGCAAACTTCTGATTTTCTAAATTATAGTTATGTTCATCCATTCTGCAACTCCATTCTGTTGTGGAGTATAGGGAACTGTCTTTTCATGTCAAATACCATACTTAAGACAATATTCTCATAGAGAAAAAACTATGTACTCACCACCATTATTTGTACGTAGTCTCTTGATCTTCTTACATGTCTCATGTTCAACTGCTACATGAAAAGTCGTGAAGATATTACTTACTTCACTTTTGTTTTTCATTGTAAATGTCAACAGCTTCCTAGATACATCATCAATAAATGTGACAAAATAGGATGTTCCACATTTAAATGCCACATTTATAAGTCCACACACATCTAAATAAACTAAATCTAATACATCTTTAGCTTTTAAAGAGCACTTTTTCTGAAAAGAGATTCTATACAACTTACCAACCAAGCAATGATCACAAGGAGATAACTATACACTATCTCTTTTTGGTAACAAATTCTTCTTGACGAGTAAATTGATTCATCTTTGACTCATGTGACCTAACCTCTTATGCCACAAATCTAACTAAATACCATCAGTAACTGTATTTACCTCAACACTATTGATTCGAGACTTCATACCATACAAAGAGCCAAATATGTTACCTTTAGCCAATACTAATGCCCCCTTTGTCAATTTCTAGCCTATCTGACTAAACAAAGTATAATATTCATCTTCACTTAATTTTCTTACAGAAATCAGATTCATTCTAAGATCTAGAACATGTCTTACATCTATCAAAGTCAATTTGTATCTTGTGCTCGTCTCAATACAAACATCTCCTACCCTAATAATCTTTGAAGTGTTATTGTTGCCTATGTGAACTACTCCAAGATCACCTGCTCTATAGGATAAGATCAAATTTCTATATAGTGTGGCATGATAAGATGCCCCAATATATAATATCCATATAGAATCATCATTCTCAATAGTAAGACGATCATTTTTCTCAAATAAAAGTAATACTACCTCATCATTTGAAGCAACTTCAGTATATTCTTTTGGTTTCACACTCTCTTGACTCTTCTTTTTCTATTCTTTTCCTCGTTGCTATTTCCTGCAATCAATCTTATTGTGACCTGGAATACTATATTGAAAGCATTTTCCTATCATATGGGGCCTTGATTTGGATTTGGATCTTGATCTGTCATGTCATTTGTTACAGTTCTTCTATCTACCCCTGTCTTCCATCACTAGCTCTTGTGAGCTAGTAGTACCAAGAGACTTTCTCGTTGTCTTTTTATTTAGAATATTGCTGGTTACATGCTTCATCGTTAGCACGTTATCTGGAACGGAGTTGCTCAAAGAAACAACTAAAGTTTCTCAACTATCTGGAAGAGAACTGAGAAATAAGAGTGTATGTAATTCATCATCTAATATCATTTTTATAGCTGACAACTGATTGATTATGCTCTACACTTCATTCAAATGCTCTGACATAGGTTTTTCCTTTCTAAGTTTGAGATTTACCAATTGTATGATCAAGAAAGTCTTATTTTCAGTTGTTTTCCTCTTGTAAACATCATGCAACTTCTACCAGAATGACTTCACGCTCGTCTCTGCGGATACCAAATGAAAAATGTTGTAATCTAACCATTGTCTGATGGTGCCAAGAACGGGTGGGTCGGATCGGGTCGAGTCCTCTTTTGAGTTTGGACCCAACCCAACAATAAGGACACCAATACTCGTCATCAATTACATCCATAGTCATAGCTGGAAATACCTGAAGGATATCTCAATTGTTTGTTGTGGTGTGACCATTCCAGCAACAATCATAGGTTTTTGACTTTTGCTATGGCATCGTTCTTGTTAGAGTCTCCAGAGTTCTGAGGTGTACCTGATTTTGCTGAAATGGACTACTTGATTTTGTTGGAACCAGGCACGACCTCCTTTAAACCCTCCTCTTCCTTGATCTTTGAAGACTACAAAGGCAACTTGAGCATTCTCACTTGTGTCTGGTGCTTTGGATTTTAAGATTTGTACTCTCTTTTCTTGATTTAATAACAAATCATATAAACTAGTAAAGTGAGTGTCTCTATGGTTGCACTGGTGGTGATAGAAGTAACAAAACTCTTGTACTCACTTGGAAGCCCGTTCAGAGTGATATGGACTAACTGCAGCAAGAGTGTTTGACAAAGTTTTCACTTTCTCAAGATACAACACCATGTCCATTGACTCTTGTTTTGTGAAGTTTAATTTCTTCTTTAAAAGCATAATCTTCAATGGTGATAGAGAGCCATTTGTGCACTTGAGTTCAACCCAAGCCTCTTTTGCCATTTCAACACGAAGAATTTGCCCAAGGACTTGGTCAATGGCAGTTGTGTTGATCCAACTGAGTGTCAGCTGATCTGATTGATTCCATCTTGCATATTCAAGATTTTCTTCTTCACAATTATTCTCTTTAGTGATAGTTTTCAGTGGTGCCTTGATTGATCCATCTACAAACTTCACAAGGTCTTTTGACCAAATGGCAGATTAAATCTGGGCATTTCTAGAGGAGATCGTTTCCCTTGTCTAATTTGATGGACACAAAACAAGCAACAACATTCCATTGTGCTAGGTGAGATGATGACACCATTACCAATGAACAAGAAACATGAACAATAGAAGTTCTGACAAGACTAAGGCTTCACAATGCCAAAATGCTTCAAAAAGCCTATGGCTTTGATACCATGAAAGAAGATGAGAGATTTTGGAAAAACAATTCATCGGACTCACATTTGTTATGAGCTGCAATAATTCATATTTATTTTCATTTTTGTTAGTTACAACAGGGAGGGAAAATTTTATATATCTTGACTCGGATGTTTCCAGATTTACTTACAACTCTTAACATAAAAATGATAATTTCTGATTCTCAATTTAAAATTCATATTCCTTAAGTTACACCAGAATCATTGAGAGACTTGTCTCCAACAGTTGTTGATTTTTTGTTGTTCTCAAATATTGCCTTACCAATATGATGGATTGCTGGAGTTTGGGAACAACCCCGAATAGTTGGTGCATCATCTACAACAAAAAGAAGAAACAACCTTAAATTTTGTAAAAATGACACAAATGTTTCTTGTAATGCCTCCATAAAAGCTGAGTTATTATATATTCAAGCATCACCTAACTTGCCCCTCTCAATGTTTAAAGATGTTGACTGGGCCAGATGCTCAATTGATAGAAGGTCTGCTGGTGAATAAGATATGTGTCTATGTCAAAATCATGTGTCATGGTGTTCCCAAAAGCAACCTCTGGTGTCTTGGTCTTACACAGAAGCAGAGTGCAGTTTCTTGGCTGATGCTATTTTAGAATCTTTATGGATGGCATCTACTGATAGAACTGGGAGTCCAACTTCTTCAAACACCAACTATTTGGTGCGCCAATATTGGCGCAACATACTTAGCTTCTCATCCAAGGTCTTGGCTAATGTTATTTCAGAAACTTTATGGATGACATATTCGACTAGTAGAACTGGGAGTCCAACCTCTTCAAACACCAACTATTTGGTCTGCCAATATTGGCACGACATACTTAGCTTCTCATCCCATGTCTCACAAGAAAAGCTTGCTAGAAAGAAGTTTCAAATTCAGCATATGTCCACGAAGGACCAAATAGACTATATTTTTATGAAACCCTTAACCAAGTATACATTCATGAAAAACAATTTGAATGTGATACATATCCCCATGCACTTGAGGGTTGATGTTAGAGATATTGAAGATAAGGAAGGTGGTGGCATTCATGATGTGCAAGGTCAAGGTCAGGACAAGGTTAGCAAGGGTCCAAAGTTCATAAGGTTGCCGATCTCATATCTGCTGAAGGAAAAAATTCATGAACTATTGGCTACACTGCAAGGGCTAGTAATACAGACAATGTCACGATGGAGTGACAAAAGTAACCAATGTTCGTCATTGTAACACATAGAAAAATTAGTGCGTATTGAGAGATCATCTCTTCCAGGACATAGCCTTTGCCTAACTTGATCAATGTTGGTGTTTGCATTCTTGTAAATTTCCTGCTTGATCAAATTCTTTTAGTTCAAAACTCTGGTTAGGAGAGGAAGATAATGTGACTAAGGACACTAAAAAACGTGCACTAAAAAAAGTACAGGTTTTACTCATGCGAGAAAACCATCGGTGAAAGTCAGATTAATGTCGGTGAGATTATTTCTGACGTTTAAGAAAACGCGTTGATAAAGGTGATGTCGGTAAAAGTTTTTCTGATGTTTTTTTATAAATGGTCAATGTACTGGTGTCTTTGCCGGGCGAAGTATTTCTAAAAGTGCATCAAGTTAAATTGGTTGGTTTAAATGATTTTTTTTGCTAAGAAATCGTTGAGGTTTTTTTTTTACTTTTTAAAAAGAGGACACGTCATCTCATGAGCAATGAGACTTGGTCACATTCCTAGTAGTGTATGAAATCCCCATAAGTAATATCTACCGAGTCACATCGATGAAGTGTTGATCAGCTGTAAGTTTCAGGACCACAATGAACACATGCATTTACACAACTTCACCATAAGATCGAGTCGAAACAAATTGGATTAATTAAGACCTAAAGTAGATTGTTTGTAAAAAAATGATGTGGGTGGGACTGCACATTTCTGTGCGTTTGTGTAATGAGCGGAAGAGAGAGAGCGAGAGTTGAAATGAACCTTATTAAACAAAATATGAGCATCCGAAGAGAAATAGATGCAGGTACGTAGACAATTACAAAGAATGCCCATCAATAAATTAGGAAAGGGACTCAAGTTGCCAATAAGCCTTGACCACCGAGCACATTGTACAGTAGGAACAGATTGTAATAAAAAAGCTCTCATCTATATTCTTGGTCAACCAAGTTTTGCCACCAAAGAGTACACAACCGGGTAATTCTGAAAAGGAATTGTCATTTTTTGGATCTCCTTATAGTTATAGCACCAAAGAGAAGGTCTCGAGCAAATAATGTTTGTTTAACATCTGAGAGGGCCGGGTAGTGCCAAGAATCATGACATAATTTTTTCACGTCCATGTATGCCTAAAAAAGATGATAAGTGATTTCCTCGGCTTGTTCCAAGCACATTGCGGTAGGTCTGGATCTTATTTGTAAAATGAATCATGCGTGTAGCTTAATTAGCCTTAGGTGGAGGGCCCTTCCACCAAAGAAGACGCTACTCGATATGGTGTGTGTATATATATGTGTGTGTGTGTGTGTGAGAGAGAGAGAGAGAGAGAGAGAGAGAGAGAGAGAGAGAGAGAGAGAATACATATAGACAAAAGTAGAAAGAATGGCACCAAAAGGTAGAAAGAACGGCAGAAATAAAAGCATCTTTTGATAGGACGAAAGCAGCTCGCCTTAGCGATAAGGTATCAAATAAAGAAATGAGGAAAGGTAACAGAAATTCCAAAGCATTGATTCTTCCTTCTGGGAGTAGCAAAAGATGTCAAAGGGCATAAATGCCAGCCCTGATGACGATCATGATATATACTTGCGTTCCACTGTCAGTGACAACCAGATGTTCTTCATCGTTTCCGGTTAATTGGCGTCAACTGAGAAGTCGACCATGAGCAACGACCATTACTCGTCCGTCGAGATCCCCGTGATCGCCGTTTCCCGGCAACGGCCAGCTTCTTCCGATAACCGTGCCCTTTCTTCTAATAACCGCGGGACAGGGAACTCCTTTTTCCCTCGTAGCTGGCCATACCAACAAGTAATGTGCTCTAATTCCTTTACTATATATTTGGTGCACTTCGTATTGATTTTCGTGACAAATTGACAAAAGTATTTCCAAAAGTATTTCCAACAAGATCGACGGTGGCCTAGCTAGTGTACCATATTTTTAAATGGATCTGACATCCCTGCCGTCTGTTGGGACTCACCCAACACACCATTAATGCTCATAAAGTTATCCTTTACCACCAATTAAAAGTATACGGAGACTCTAGATTTCTTTTTTCCTCATGAGTTTTCCCATACACTAACTAGCAGTAAGAATTATCTAAGCCCTTCCCATTTCCTCATTTTAGGGTTTTTCGTCCCATTTCCTCATTTTTGGGGTTACTGTTGGACTACCACACTGACAGTCCAAATGAGAAATGTCCATAAAAATCAAAGTGATGATTAGGCTCTCATTGACCCGCCAAGTTGACTGGCTACCTTGCAGCCCTCAAACCACCAAACATTAAGGAGACAAAACACAAGAAAACATATTAAGGGGTGTTTGATGAGGCCAGAATTGTGGAGTTCTAGAATTAAAATTCTCATTTTAATGAAATCAGAATTGCGTTATCAAACAAAATATCTTGCTTGTGGAATTCATAAACGTATAATGCTGAATTATGTATTTGGTACTGTTTCTTAGCTAGTTCTTTTGAGTCCTCATTTCTTTTGTACGAAAATCCAAGTTAAGGTTATCTGAATTAGTTGATAATGGCAGGAAATAATGATGGATCCTTGGAGTCTGTTTGAGGAAAGGGTGAGAACCGGCCCGTTCGGCTTAACAGGGTATATGTTCTATTTCCTTCTACGTCATTGAATATATATTTCATAATTGACAAAAATACGTCCAGTTTATTAAAAAGGAAAACTTTTTATAAAAACAAAAATTAAAATTAAAAAAAAGTAAAAAGTCTAAAAAGGACATTCTTTTTTAAAAAATCACTAAAATGTCCATCCGCTCTGACGGCGTATATAAGTTGCGCGTGCCACGCAACCCACTCCTGATCACACAAGGTAGGCTGTCAAATCCACACTGCCTGTTCGTTTACTCATTGTATCTCATACAAGGATTCAGGTCTGTTGTCGATGCATCGACATCGGTGCTTTTGATCACCCTGATTTCAAAGAGTAGCGGGTTAAGATTTTAGGTGGCTAATTAATTTTAACCGTTTGATTTGACAGAGCTAGTGATCTATGGGCCTGGCGGCCGCATGATTGAGTCACCGGTAATCTGGGCTACTGGTCTAGGTTTCAGTGTATATACTCACGATGACTAACTCAGATTGCTGTGTTTGAAGGAACTAAGGGGGCGGGGTTTGGTAGGCAGCATTTTAAGCCTTAAAACATCAACTCTCTATTTTCTATGCTACAAAAGAGATGCCATTGACTCAAGTTGTTGAAGTGGGGCAAAGGCATCACTTCAAAGCATTGAAAATAGACACTATACCTTAGGGATGAGAAATTGAGTTTTAATTTAGGTCTTTAACTGAGTAGTGGGTCTCTTCTGCTCACCCGGAGTGACCCAAATTGTTGGGCTTATGACAGATGATTAAAGTGTTTACAGAATGCCTTCCGATACAGGGAGAAAATATTTCAAAACTCGACTAAGTGCTAATTGATTTTGTTTTGGTCGAAAACTAAAATAAGATCGTAAAAGATATTAAGAAGATGCCATGCAAATTTTCGAATTTCGAGAGAAACAATCCATGAATTGTGTTGTTAAGGGCAAATAAATTTTCAAAATTTTTCACGTACATTTGAAAGGGAAAAAGATATTATTGAGGTGAAATTGAGAGAATAACGTAATCAGTAATGTGCGGTCCAAAAGTTGGCATGCGCATGCAATGTGAACGCTAAGGAGCTGCTTTGAATCGAGCAAGTGGTGGAATTTGGAATCTATTCTGCAAATCTTTAACAGAATTAGGTTCTTCTTTTCTAATGAGCAGGAAGAGTATTTTTTTATATACTTCTTTTCTGATGAGCAGAAAGAGTATTTCTTTCTATACCACAATTGAGAGATGAAGCCCCTACCTTTTCTCTCATCGCCTCAGGGTAATAGGCTACTTAGGTGCTTGAACGGATGTTGAGCTTAAGCTTTAACTTATGGTTCTTCATTTGTTACTTACATGCATCTGTGTGCAGTTATCAGTTATCTTCATAACTGCACACGCACACATACGCAAAGAGAGAGAGAGAGAGAGAGAGAACTATCGAGCTTAAGGGAAAGGAGGAATTTCTCATGATGGCTACAAAAAGAAGTTACATAAGTATAAAACTACGCCTTATGACATGCTTTTCATAATTCTCGTTCTAGCTACACAACTATGCCCTATTTGGTAGCTAATTAGATCCATTTATAAACCTACGACAATTCACGTAGGTAGATACACATGCCTGTACAATAAGCTGCTTATGATTCACATATTAAACCCCAATCATGTGATCCTTTAGTAGATAAAACTACTAACGATCCCATATTTTTTGGGTTTTGGTTATACAAGCGTCCCTCATTTAGTGACACAAATTTGTGCACATTGGCTGCAGCTTTCCTTCTCATCCTCATTCACCAGTCTACATCCTCACCATAGGAGATCCGACAGCAGAGGATTTGAACCCGAGGCTCTTAAACTTTGTTAGGGAGTCCCAACCAAGAGCACTCGCAGAACACTGGCACCTCACTTTGCCCACGGAAAGACCCGTCGGAACCCTAAGGGAGTCCCAACCAAGAGCACTCGCAGAACACTGGCACCTCACTTTGCCCACGGAAAGACCCGTCGCAACCCTAACCCAGGGAGAGTTCAACAATGTAATGAAGAAGATGAAGAAGAAAGTGTACAAGCCCAAGTCAACCGGCATGTTCTTTAAGAGTAGCAGCAAGCGCAAGAAGGACGACAACATTGAAGATGAAGAGTGCACCATCTGCCTAGAGAAGTTTGTGCCTGGGGAAGATGTGCTCATCACTCCCTGCAACCACATGTTTCATGGCGACTGCTTGCAGCCGTGGGTGAGAAGCCACGGAAAATGCCCCGTTTGCCGTCTGGCATTCTCCGAGCGCAGCGAAGAACTATCGGTCGCAAATGCACATATGGGCGACGCAGACAGTGACAGCATCCTGCCACTAATAAGGGCCATGGAGGAGGCCTTCAGCTGGATAAACCGTCGCTATTGATGAATATGTGTAGCTGAATACGATGGAAGGCAATCTTCTTTTATATATATATATATATATATATCATGATTTCATATGAAGCTGGCAATGAACAGATTACTTAGCTTTTGATTCCATTGGGCAGGATTTTAATAGTTTCTTCCGTGACAAAAACCTCACTAATGTTATGTTATCCTCATATCAGTCCAGCCAATTGGGGCGCACGGTTAACTTCCTTCAACCAAATCAACTTTTTAAATATGAATAGAATATTGTGATAGGAAGCAGCTCTGCCTTTTGAAAATGATTTTTCCGATTTTCATATCCCTAACCACTAACATACAATTAATTTTAAAATGAATATGTAATCAATCTAAAGTGCCTTTAAAGATTACATTTACCCTGTTAGTCACTTGAATCATGTGTTTTTTGTAGGTAGGAAACGGTTCTACCATAAACATCATATATGTTTATGCAGTTAGTGAATATATATATTAAGTCCTCAAATGTTATTAATCTTTACAACTTTTGACTTCCAAACAACCTATCAGATAGGGGTGATTACAAGCTCGGCAGCGGTGCTGGGCTAGTTCAATGTCGATTGATTCTCGAAACCCACAGGTGGAGCTCGGCTCAAGCTCGAGTCTACCTCATGTTGGTTAGTTCGATCTAGGCTTGACTTGAGCTAGGTTTGCTCAAACTCAGGTCCACAAATGACAAGGACCCACCAAAGCAACTCTTTTTTTCTTTAATGATAACGCACAACACCTTGTATACATATTCAAACCATGAGCTTAAACGAGTTTATAAGAATCAAGTCTGTCTAGCTCCAGCTTGACTCGATCATTGAGTGAGTTCATTTCTTAACTTGAACTCGACTCATTTATTAAACTAAATGAGCTTAGCCAAGTGAATTCCAGTCGAACCAAAGTTGGCTCAACTCCTTAAACACCCCACTACCATGGAAGCAAAATTGAGAGCACAAAAAATTGCTCTCCAGAGAAGCATTAGAGAAACAAAACTAAGAGTGACAAAAGGACAAAAGGATCAAAAGAACAAAAGCATGAGAGCAGCACAGTAACCACTTCTGCCACCTGACCTGCCCCTCGTCAGTAACCATGCAAAGGCTCCCAAAGCATCTGAATGTTAAAGAGATGACGTATATATCTCTCAACATTGTGCATTCAGTTCCTGCATTAACTTCCCTTTTCTTTTGTACCCTCATAAATTATATTTCCATTCCAAGATGGAAATCATGAGGCAAACTAAATGGCTGCAGATACGAATGTATACCAGCGTTCAATGTTGAATCTAGATCCTACCCGTAATGGGCAGATAAAAAAACTATAGAAATCCAACAGCTGCGGTACTCAGAAATGAAATGCTATCCTCCTCCCCATGTAATTCCAAAAGATCCTTTCCATCTGCTCAGAAAGAACTACGTGGTTCAACTGATCACGGTCTACGTACGCATGACACAAAGTTTTTTCTCTCAGTCTCTTGAGAGATGAGAGGTTCGGTTTATCTAAAGATAATGAATTGCATGCCCTACTTTGTCATTATCTTTATCAATACAGTCTCTTGCTTTAAGGAGAGAAATCTCCTGTCCATTATGCGCGCACAAGTCTTCCTTATTTGCAGTGGTATGAGAATCTTCATTAACCGTTGGGGATGTGTAATCTTCTCATTTGTAGCTGGCAGTTTCTCGTAATGGAGAGGATTAGAATGATCAGCAGGAGCAGCAGACATGATTGCCTTAACAGAACATCACCTTTTCTTTTTTCTTTTGTTTCATGTAAAAATTCAATTTTGATAGGGAAATGGAGAATAGAATGAAACGCTTGTGAAATGCAAGCTTTGAACTTTCTGGCTTGGCTCGGGCAAAATAAAATCCAATGCCTTCATTTTCAGTTCAGCAGAAAGAAAGCAATCGTAAAGTAAAATAGCTAGAAGGCAATAACAATTATGTTAACGACTAGATTTGAATGAAAATGCATGAAACCAACTGATATTGTGGTGAATAATGAATTATAAATCAGCCTACTCTCATGAGAATATTGTACCAACTCTCTAATGTTTTTGATGGACAAGGGTTTGGAGCAGGGCGGAGCCAAGGCAGGGCCCACATGGTCACTGGCCTCATATTCTGGTTTCTAGGTCCATTTTGCAGAAAAGTGGAAGGGGAGATTTCTTAAATTTGAGGTTTCATGAGTCCAATCATTTAAACGTATACTTTGGATTAGTTAAGTCACATTCACTGGCGGAGATATTATTTTTTAGCTGATGGGCGATCGAGTCACTAGCATAGATCAGAGGTGGGCGCCCCATATAATTTTGAAGTCATGGCAACGTGATTTTGAATTTCTCCTATAAAACTTTTGAGTGGCTCGTACCAATCCTTTTGTATCTTTGCCACTGGTCACGTTCTAGACAAAGCAAACAACCTGATGTCTAAAAGGACATTTTATCCAATGAAATGTCAATTTTATGATGTCTTCACAACGAATAGAAACTCCATAACCTACCCAAAGAACACGTAAGGCAGGCCAGCACACGGCCAGAGCTAAGATGACGATACCAAAACTGACACTAGACTGCATATCTTGTAAAATGTCATGTAAGTGGAAAACATAGTCAGCAAGCAATTTACAAGGTGAGGTTTCTTGCTTATAGAATACGTTAAAGTTATTTTTCTAGAGAAAATTTCGGTAAATTTCAAAATAAAAAAGAAAATGAAAAACCAACAATAAAATGCAGTAATAGAAAATGCGCTAAAACACCAAAAAACGTAAAAATAGATTTTTTTTTTTTTTTGGAGAAAATTTTAAGTAACTTCAAGCGCAAAATAGTAATTAAGGTGAGTCAAGCCAAGGGTTTTGTTACTTTGATGCATGTGAGAAAGGTAAACAAAGCTTTTCCTTTTTCTTTTTTGCATACTTCTAATATCAATCATATACATAAATAGTTTGCAAGAATGTTATCCTTGTTTTTACGGACAAGGGAATTACAACAGTGATAAGTTCCTAGTCAAGAGAAAGGGCAATGAGTATAAAATATGTACTTCTACAAATAATCAAAATCTATCACATGCTTTTGACTCGCTAACTAACTCATTATGAGCAGTAATTGGAAGATGAAATGGTAGGATGGGTCATTCTTATTTGTTCATTCATTGTCCTCCCCTTTATTGTTTAGTAAGACGAACTGTAACCTTTTTAACACTTCAGCAGATTGATAGACAACCATAAATGTGTCCAACAGAATAAGGAAAACAATCTGAATAGTCTTTTACAATAATCTCATACATGTACATCAACCAAAATTTTAGGCATGGTGGCATGAAGGATCGATATAGTTCTTTTGCATTGATAAATCTTGATTAGAAGAGCTAAAAAGCAGGTTATCATTAGAAAATAATAAAATTTTTAAACTCGACCTCTACCTATCTTAGGAGGAGTAATTTGTTGGGAGTGAACCATCATGTCATTTCATTTTTTTCACAACACTATTTTTTTATCACATGTATGAGATTTGTTTTCAAAATATGACAATTAGAAGTGAATTTTTGTTAATGAGAAAGTACAAAATACTTTTTATCTACTTTGCTGAACCAGCTCTTATTTTTCAAAAAAAAGTTGATTCGATTTGCAATTTTATAAGACTGACATATTTTCGAAGTATAAAAAATATTTTTAAAAAATGACCCTCGCTATTGAACCAGCAGTTTTCATATGAAAGATCTAGGATCAATAAAATATTTACTTGGGATTGAATTAACAAGAGTTAAAGGAGGAATGTGGTTGTCCCAACGTAAATAATGTCTTGACATCTTAGAAGAAACTGGGCTGCTCCATGCAAAACCTGCAGAAACTCCCATGGAGTTGCAATCAAGTATAGCAGCACTAGATGAAAGTTGCATTGAAGGAGCCATTGAAGTATAGACGTGTGATCGGTAAGTCGATTTACTTGTCCATGACAAGACCAGAAATTCTATTTGCAGTAAGCTTTCTTAGTATATTTAAGCAGGCTCCTCGACAAAGCATTGGAACATGGCATTGAGAGTAGTCAAATTTATCAAGAAAGATCCTGATCAAAGGGCTTTCTCATTTCAGCAGATAATCAGTTGCATATCAGGGCACTCTGTAATGCTAGCAAACAGTCTCGATGTCATCAGCAAAAGCAGAATACAGGTCTTCAGCAAGTGTTGCTTGTAAAATAGCATGGCTAAAATCATTCCTGACAGATTTCAAAATAGAGAAATAGCATGGCTAAACTCATTCTTGACAGATTTAAAAATAGAGCTTAAGAAATGAACACATGTTTACTGTGATAGTCAGGTAGCATTGATTGCTGCAAATTCAGTGTTTCATGAGCACACGAAACACATTGAAATTGATTGTCATATGGTGCAAGACAAAATTAAATCAGGTCTATTGCAAGTTCTATATGTTACTTCAAAAAGCCAGCTACCTAACATGTTTACAAATGCTATCAGAAAAGAACGGTCCAGGTTCATTAAATTCAACCTAGGCAGACGAGATTTGTAAGCGGTGTTGAGGATTTGGATCTCATCTTCAACCCAGATTACGCAATGCAAATCCCGATCCTTACAGTTCTCAAATGCTCGCATCCCCAATATACCCAAATCAGAATCGTCTAAATCAGAATTATCTAGAGGGAAAATAAAATCTATTCTGTTGTAACAATTTTTTCGCTGCTGCACTGTAATTGGCTGTACAGAACATCTTCACAGAAACGTCTTCATTTTTCTATTCGTTTATTGTATCTATAATATTGTAAATAGTAATGAAATCAAGTGTTCATTCTATTCCTTTCATTTCATCGGGTGTCTCGGTGCTGGCCTCTCTGTTCTGGTCTGTGTACTCTTTCGTTAGGAGGTAGAAAGTGTAGGACATGAAGCCGCGGAAGTCACTGCAGCGTCTGATAGTCGTCTCAGCAAGTCACCAGCAAGGCTTCGGATCTGCTCACGTATGATAGGAAACAGCAGCAGTGACTGAAAGAGAGGAAGAAGGAGAGAAACCGGCTTTACTTCTGTGAGGCACCGACCAGGGCAATCCAACCATAACACTAAATCGTGAAGTGCTGGGCATATCTAAGCCGCCTCACAGGTTTTCCCGGTTAGTGTCAGTGAGAGATTTATCGGATAAAAGCAAGAGATTATCGGAGAAAAGCAAGTAATGTAAATCTTAGATTTTATTTTGAAAACGGTTTGCAAGTTGATCTCGTAACTGAGAATGGGCCTTTTAGCAGTTAAGAGATGAAGGGATAGGGCTCATGGCCACTATCCCAACAGAAAGAATATCCAAGATTTTGTGAGGTAGGACCATCCTTCATACATGTGTGTGTGCACGGGTGCGCTGAGAGAGAGAGAGAGAAAGAGAGAGAGAGAGAGAGAGTTCTTTATTTACGTTAAATAATACTAGGACTACATCAGATGTGATAACATGCTTAAATCATTCATCTGGGAGACTTAGAACAAGCACATCTTCCGCATGGAACCAGTTTTAAGAGTGACCGTGTTCTCCTTGGCCGGCTCTTGAGACGTGGGAGCTGCACACACAGGATCACAAAAAATATTAACAGCAAAGACATTACCAGAAAATAAAGGAGATAAGAATGAAGACGCTGACACTTGAATACCCAACAGTAAACTTTCCCAACTCTCAGAAAGTACGATGACGGCAGCCTGAAAGGCTGAAGCTAATACACGAAATTCATCTGCTTAAAGTCCTTGAATTCAATACGGCACATAACTGCTGCTTCTGTGATGATTTGCCGTAAGCAGCTGTTTCGTATCAATGTGTAATCTCACTCACCAACTCGTGCTATTTAGGTCAGGGAGAGTCGGAAGAGCTCTGACAGTTCAGAAATGGGGGATTGAGCAGAATCAAGAGTAGTGAAGAATAGTACAGCTAATGGCCAAAGCACACAGGTATTCGTTCAGCTGTTCCTAAGTTCAGCAATGTTCCCATAAACAACATCTTCAAAAAGAACTGGAACGGATGTGGGCATTCCAAAAGTGGAAAAAGAAAAGTGGAAATGTTTTTATCTAAATGCAGTTGATCGAGCAGGAGTGATGCAGTGGGGGCCTGCTAGATGGGCAGTTAAAGGCGACTGTCATGTCATGTCACTCTGTGCAGCCCATAGTTGTTGGTGAAGGTTGGAGAGGTACATCAAAGAATCTTAATTTACTGCTGCTCCTGAGAGGGTTGAGGTTCAGATTACATCTTAGGATCATTTGATCTCTCTCTCTCTATATATATATATATGTGTGTGTGTGCGTGTGTGTGTGTGTGTGTGTGCTGATCATACCATCTATGCTGTCTACAATTTTAAATTTTCTTTTAAGGATCTGACCATACACATGAACACAGAATACCCAAAGAAAAGTACAAAAATTTTAAAAAAATGATGAAAATTTGACGTTAAGCTCCAATTTTATGAGCCAATAAAATTTAAACTGGTAATCTTAAAAACCTTATAGCAGTGGGAGACACACTATGCTCAAGGTAGGTGGAGAAAACTAAAACTGCTAATCTTAAAATCCTTTGAGCAGTGGTCGAATGGCACCTTGCTCGAAGGTAGACAACCGCTATACCAGACTCGTTATTTTTTTTGTGCAAGGTACTTAATATCATTTGTTTGGCATACTCTAATTGCCCCATTCTGTATAAAGTGCTCTTTGAAAAAACATGTTTTTATCACATTTTCCCCTTTCTGGAGACAAGGATAGCATTAAATGCAGTGTAGCAGTTTTGTAAAACTTAAGAACTATTTTTGTATTACTTGAATGGGTTTAATATTTTAGTGATAGACAAATATTAGCTTAAGATATTTTTTAGAAACTCACTGCTTTATGTTTTTATGTTCTCCAAAAAGTACGAAAATTTAGTGTCAGAACTGAAAAACATACACAATCTTGAAGGAAATATAGTTGTCATTAGAAGTTGAAATAAAAGAAAAGTTACATTTTTTTTTACTATTGGAAATCATAAAATTTATTTATTTAAATATCATTTCAAGGAAAATCTTAACAAGGATGAATCTCACAATATTTTCGTATTTTTTGAAGAAACTTTTGAAAAGTATAGATAAGTATGTATCTTAGAATGAATAAAACGTAAAAATGCAATTAAAGATTAAGATTACATAAATAAGTATAATAAAATTTCAAATTATTATTAGGTTTACCAGGAAATGTCATATTCATAGATACTGCTTATACATAACATATATTATCAAAACTTATATTTTATTTGTTGACAACCCTAATACCTTTTTCTGCTTTTACGTAAGACAGTTGATTTTTAAATCGTTATGCTGATCTACATGGAAGAAGTCAGTATTTTTCTTAATTTACAGACTTGACTGGATGACGACAGGTGGCCAGTAAAACCAATCTTATTTTGAGACAGGATTTTCAGGCCTCTTCCCCTTCTTAGGATCCACCAACCCAGGGTGGCGAAGATGGTTGTATATACAGGAAATAAGTAAAACCAATCCTGTTTCAGGACTGGATTTTCAGGTCTCCTTTCCTCCTTAGGATACACCAAGCCAAGGGTGGGAAAGATAGTTATGAAAAAGAAAAATGAGAAGCAAGAAGGGGGAGAGAGAGAAGTGAGAGAGAAAAAAGGGCTGCAGAAACCAGTCCCAACCATTGGGACTGGTTGAACCCATTCCCCATATATGTAGCAGCAACAGCACCCACCATAGAAGTCACTAAAACGGTTTAAACACCCACTAAAGCGGTAAGGTGTATGAATGACAAAAAGAATGCCCATGCAGATAGTAAACTGCTTGCTGGTACCTCCAATTTGAAATTCAAGTATAGAAAGCACGAAAATGTGACACTAGAGATTGTTGGTCCATCATACCTTCCTCAGTGTAACTTTAGACGCCTTCCAGCAAAGCATAACTCTTGAGCTTGGCTCCAGTCTCCTATAAGTGCAAAAGACAAACAAGTTATGATCACCCAGATGACAAAATATAACTGAACATATCACATTCACGTCACATATACACCCTAATTGAACTACTAGTGTTGGATGGATGGTACATTATCATGGACTTGTCCATCTCAAAGCTGCATTAAGAAGAAGAATGTCTCGAAACATCTTCAGAGAAAAAAAACATGCATCAACTTTTTCTTGCGGCTAACAAAGCTATCAAAATGATTGGCTTCCTCAGTCAAACAATTGAGTTTCAGACTCCTACCTGACCAATATTAACTGCACAAGTTACCGTGTAACCATAGGGCTCCCAGTGAAGTCAAGGTTCAAACATCAAAATGTAAATTTACACAAGCTTGAACCATATTAACTGCACAAGTTACCATGTAAGTTGTAACCAACCATCGGGCTCCCAGTGAAGTCAAGGTTCAAACATCAGAATGTATATTTGCAGAAGCTTGAACCACTAGTTTACAATATTGCTTTGGGAGCTAAAACTTATCCTAAGTTTAATATCTGCGCTGTTTTATTATTTTTTGAATTAATTATATGTAAAAGATAGCAAGTCCCATGTTGGTTGTGCTTCTGTGGCAGTAGAAGCCAAATTAGCTGGCTTTCACTGATATCTAATCATACGTGATAACCACATGAAAATATATCTGAAACTTGAATAAAGCATACAACAATTTGAAATACTTACAAATTCTCCTGTTCAAGCTTTTCAGCAATTGATATCCCTTCACACCTAGACCGTCCACCATGTTGAGTAGATTCTGCCTGTTGGATCACATGAGCAAGAGAGACTTTTCCCTTGACCAAACTCTTTCTCAGCGAATGGTCCCTTGATTTCACTTTTCTTGCGTGAACAGAAACTGATGAAGATTGATGACGGTCAGCTGCTTCCTCTACCCAAGCACTTTCCATATTGTTCTCATCCAGAACATTACTTTTCAACTGAATAGGAGATGCTGTTATTTCAACGATTTCGTTTTTGGTTGTCTCTTGAGAGTTGGGGTGCAGTTTTCTTCCCTGAGAGGAGCTGCCAACTTTTGTATTTGTACTCTTTGAAGACCTCCTGCCATCACTTTGACCTGCTTTTGGAACTTTATTATGGGCTCTTAATTTCTGGTCAGATATTCTGTGTGATGTATCATTCTCAGCTATTACGGCAAGTGAAGACTGAACATCACCTTTTTTTTCTTTTGTTTCATGCAAAAATTCAACTTCGACAGAGAAATGGAGAACAGCGTGAAATGCTTGTGAAATGCAAGCTTTGAACTTTTCTGCCTTGGCTTTGTTAGAATGTGAGGTGAACAGCAGCTTCACAGTTGGAGCTGCAAAATAAAATTCAACGTCATGTTCACTTCAGCAAAAAGAAAGTAATCATAAAGTAAAATAGCTAGCGGGCAATAACTATTATGTTAATGCCTAGAATTGACTCAAATATGCATGAAACCAACTGGTATTGTGGCCATTAATGCATTGATAAATCAGTTTACTCTCATAAGAATACAGCACCAACTCTCTAAAGTATTATAGCCAAGGGTTTCGAGGTCCATCTTGCAGAAAGTGAAACAGGAGTTTTTCCAAATTTGAGGTTGCATGAGCCCATTCATTCAAAGCATAGCCAGAAATATGGTTCTGGGGTTTTTAGTGGCCTTTTAGGTATTTTTCAGCAAAATTGTTGTTCTCAGAAAAATCTTGAAAAAATCTTCACAAATTTTTTAAAAATGAAAAAAAAATCCCCAAAAATTCGGTAAAAATAACAAAATGAAAACTAATAAGAAGACAGAAAAACTAGTTGAAATGATAAAATAATGTCTTAATGATGATAAGAATGATGACAAATAAAATAATTTAAGTTTAAAGGTGAATCCATGACGTTATTAATCTTAAAGAAGAGAACAACGAAGAAAGGGAGAAACGTGAGAAAAACGGGATAAATATATTTCTTCACATTTTATTCAAAAAAAACTTTTTTTTGTTTTTTCATTTTTCTCATTTTGTTGTTTTACTGCGATATTTTCAAAAATGTTGGCAATGTTTATGGCTATGATTCGAACATATACTTTGGATTGGTCAAATCACATTCCATGCCAAACAAACGACCTGACATCTACAAAGCCTTCAACCGCAAAGATGTCAAAGTTACGATTATCTACACAACAAATAGAAACTCCATTACCTACTCACAGGATTCATAAGCCAGGCTAGCATACCAGTGCCCATGTGACAACAAAACTGACACCAGACTGCATATCTTGTAAAATATTTTGATATGTTCCAAAATACATGAGACATCATAGAATACATAATTCAGGCCAGCATACCAGTGCAAACATGATGACACCAAAAATTCTGTAAAGTATTTCAATATTATTATATCTTTTGCATTTGTGCTCATTCAATTTTGCTGGCTGTTGCTGTTGATTCCTAGTTTTTTACATTAGCATTGTAGACAAATTTGATTTGTAACTCGCTCGAGCCAACTCAAGCTGGATACTTAGTAAGTCAGGGAAACAAGTGGCTCATTAGTCACCTAAAAATTATCTGAGTTATAAATGTTATTTGAAAGGTTCAATTGGATTATGTCATGCTTACCACCGCCACCTATGATTACAATTTCAAATTAAAACAAAAAAAAATAAAACCTATCTTTTCCTAACCCTACACCCTTATTTACTCTTATTACATATCCTTTCCCATGCCAGTGAAGAAATGACCTCGAAGGTATGCACATTCTATATCAATTCAGAAATCCAGGTTATCTCTCTCTCTCTCTCTCTCTCTCTCACACACACACACACACATTTTTTGTAACATCCTTTTTTGTTTTTGATGAGCTTTCCTTAATCCTGTCTAAAAGAAGAGTTTTTCTTGATGATTTATGAAATTGGTTTCATTTTTCTGGGGATTGGTTGTTTTCTATGACATATGGGTACAGGTGCTGGTATGGACCAATTTCAAAGAACTTGAGTACAGGGGTACGGCCTTATATATTTATAGCTGAAGAGAGATCATTATATATATATATATATATATATATATATATATATATATATATATATATATATATATATATATATATATATACTTAAAAAAAGAAAATCCTAATTTTCAGACATAAATGGACTTGGTCAACATTTACTGAGTCAAGAAAAGGCGAATACGGTCCCAGCTACGTTGACCATACTTGGTATGGTTTTAACTACACTGAGGATGTACTCATGGGTTGTCGTACCCGTACTGGTACCTTACCCACATGGTAAAGCAGTACCCATGTGACATAGGTTGTCATTTTCTCGATTTGGGCTCTTAACTTCTTTTATACATCTATCGGAAAGAGCTCAACTCCTCTTCATATTTTCCCAATATATTGATGGGATATTTGGGGATGAGTGCCCCATTTTTCTTGAATGTTCTAATATTATTTGAGATTCTTTCCTCTCTATCTCACACACACACATAAACATAAAGACAACAATCCACTCCAAAATCTATTAGCAGCTCAATTAGGGCCTTTAAGGATTTATGGATTCTAATGGTAGATGGAACCCAAAGAGATTGCCATATCAGGATAAACAGTACAAAGCTCGATGTCTACCAAGAATCCCAACCCTTAGGCCTCTCTAGGGGAACAAGTTGAAGGATTACCATTAGCTCAGGGAACAAGTTTTGATTCTACAGATTTTGGGTTTAAGGATGGGAACTATCTAGTTTTTATGTGATAATGTTGAAGTAATATTTTATTAAGGAACTTTTTATGTAAGTTATACAAAAACCTTGACTTGCATGCAAACTTGACTAATCCAAGTCAGTGGATTGGCATGCACCTGGTCCAAGACCAACTGCCAAACATGCCAACCACGATGGGCAAACTTTACATATTTTCAGAGATGTTATATGTACATTATAAATTTATGCAAGCAAGAGAAAGAGAGGGCGAGAGAGAGAGAGAAATTGGCACAAAGGATAAACATTCTTCTGAGCAGTGAACTGTGAAACTAAGTTTGAAGTCAGTGTGTGGAACCCAAGGAACAGTAGCCTGTAACAAGATCAAATATTTGCAGTTCATACTAATGGCTTATTTTGCTATGGACTGTAATAACTATGAGTCTGCTAAATAAACATGATTAAACGCTTCTCTCAGTATGAACTCAATGATGTAATGATGGTTACTTATATCCCTTTGAATAGTAAAGTGTTGAGTGTTCCATCATTAATGCATAAGGAAGCAAAGAATACACATAGCTGTGTCAAACAAGTTTACATGGTATTGACATAAATACTTTACCATAAATATGCATTTATTTTGCAGACAAAGAAAGAGAGAAAGCCAAATCTGGGAGGAAAAGTTGATCCCAAATCTGACTAGAGGAAGAGGCTAAGATTTGTATGCACAATGCAACCAGCTGGACGTGGTTACAGATTATATAACATGCCACAACCAAGAAGAAAGAAAAAAAAGATCAATGCATGATACAAGTTATGGGAGATTGATGCAGTGCTTAGAGTTCCTCCTGTTTTAGATACAATATTTTAGATAGCATATTTTAGATAAAATATTTTGGATATTTTGGGCAAGAAAATATCCTCCTGTTTCGGTGAAAGAGAGACTCGTTACTTTAGGCAGAGTCTTGCCCTCCTCTATAATTTATCAAGTGAGAGAGACAGAGAGAGACTCCTTACTTGGAGCAAACTTCTCTGTTTTTCTTTCCCTTATTTTGTTTCTTTAAAGGTTGTCTGATTCCCGTTCCTGGAGCGCCAACAGGATATGCCATTCTTGGTATTCCAGAAATAGCACTGCATGTCACAGAGTGCTTTTGGTCTGTGTTTGTGTGCAGCAAAATGGACACCACTATTTTACACTAGAGGTGTCCATTCCTTGGCGTTCTACCATTTTTACTGAATGTACATAAAGTTAAAATGGGATACGGGGTTCAAAGCAAAATGTTGTAGTCATGTTCACTGTTTGTGGGGGCATGGACCCGACATGCTATGCAGCACGTGGCAGAAATACCTCGTTCAGAGAATATGGAGAGACACATTCACGGAACATGACATTCCAGCATTAGAAATTATAGAAATTTATTTACATTGTTGTTTTATTGGATAAGGAGCCTGTGCAAGGTGAATCTGTCGATTCAGGCTAATTCTCTACTGGATCAGCCAATTTCTTAAAGGTCATGCATACTCTTCTGCATTGTTTCCACCTGGGGCTCACAACGCATATTCACAGATTCAAGCTGACACAACCTGATAATGTACTGTATCCTTGTTAGCTTGTTCTGGTACCTAATGCAACAAAATTATTGTGTACAAGCACATAACAAAAACAGCAAGCTCATGCAACCAAGTTCAACACAAGCAAGAACCAGAGTTCCTATTAGTCTTAAGCCATAAGCAATGTCACATGGGTCCCGTGCAACATGGCAATGTTGAACGTGTTTAAGGATGTGAGGAGACTCTCTCTCTCTCTCTCTCTCTCTCTCTCTCTCTCTCTCTTTCTTGTTTTCTTTTGATTTGGTTCCATGAATCAGATTGAAGTTCAAAGGGGGTTGAGGGCATCCGGAACAAGGCAAATGAGAGGTCAGAAGTTTGCCCTGAGGGAATGAATAGAACAGAGCTTCACCAAAGTTGAAGGGATTACCAGTGCCAACATTAACTGAAATCAGCTGTCCTTCACGATCCAAAAACTGTTTCAGGGTATTGGATTGTATCTTTTCCAGCACATTTGCCCATATCTCTTCCATATCTTTATGACTTAAACCTGGAATCTGTCCTGCACTTTCTTTAGTGGTGTCAAAAATGACCAAACTCTTGGACCATTTCTACTGAAAAGAAAACAATACAGTAACTGGAAAACTTCTTACCTACACCATGATCATCACTGGTACTCGCGACATGGAGGTTAGACCTCCTATTTTTAGATAACTCAAGATGAATGCTGGTTCGGGTCCTTGACTCATCCCTACTGCTAGGTCTAAGAGGACTATGATTGAAACTCGTGTCTGCAGAAGAACTTGGAACAATGTATTGCTGCTCTGGAGCAAGCTGAAGGAGAGCGGCTGTCAACCATGTTAATCTGTCATTTGACATCCTTAGTTGCTTCTCTGCTTCAGAAAGTGTCTTAAGAGCCTGCCTCAGTCTCTCCATTTCTTCTTTAGATACTACAAAAAAGCAAAATTCACTTGTCACAGGAATTCTGGGCTGAAAGGTGCAAGATGGAAGATAAGACAATGAAATGGAAGATAAATTGGAAACATAAGCTATGAAAAGGGCAGAAGAAAGTGCTCCCCGGAAGGTTATATTTAGCTAACAACAAATAATCTCCCTGGAAACATTTTGGACAATTCGAAAGTGAAACTTCTTACATCCAATGAATCAAAAATCGGCTGGATGTCATTGAACCAATCAATCACTTTTAAGAGCATTGCCAGCACAGGTATATAGGGTTTGTTTCACATAAAGTTAATGATGATTTCTTCACGAACTTAACATGACAGCTATTGGTGCTTCGGATTTCACTAAAATAGTTCATTTGCACATCTCAGTAGCTTTGGCTTCTAAGTAGTTAATGACTATATTATCGTCAACTACTATCCTATCCATAACACATGTTTTAATCTGATGGATTAATGGGTATAACTTATTTTTAATGTCATTTCAGAACAGCATTTGCTTCAAATCTATGACCTCCACAGTTAATAACCTGTTTTGGGTTTTGAACACACAGTAAGTTGTTTCTTCCTTTCAAAGAAACCTTAACATCCACTGGATAGTGAATAGAGACCGCATTTCCTTTCTAAACAAGAGAGGGAGAAAGAGAGAGAGAGAGAGAGAGAGGCAAACTGTCGAGCTATATGACATAAATATGTACTGAGCATATGATTGCAAGTATAAGAACTTTTAGAATATAAATAAAAGGTACTGATATACACTTATCCACACATACATCAAGGAAAATATGTGGCCCATGGCCCCATATACATATCAAGCCAGCATGCAAGTTATGCTTGTCATTGTATATGTGCATGCAGGTTCTACACCTGCATGTGTGCAAGTGTGTGTCTGTGGATGGGCACGTGTGTTTCCGATGCAAGCTTGCGGGAAGGTTAGGCCGTCCAACCTTTATTAATGAGGAAAATGTGCAAAAAGAGAGAATACTGTACGGGAAATCAAAACCAGTACCTGCTCAATTACCACCTAATGCTCCATAAAATAGGGAGCAAAAGGCCGATACACAAAATTGCAAAAAGCTTAAAGGTAAGAACAGTTTGCTGTCTGTGGGCAGGCGTGTGTGTTTCTGTACAAGGTTATTATGACTGACCTTTTTCTGCTAGATGTAGTGCGCCAATTTCATCATTTTACACATAAAAGGGCTCTTTATTTTCCATTTTATCAGGAAAAAGTGTCGTTATTTTCCACCATGTTCTGCTGTTATTGTGGTGATCCCTAAAGCTATTTTGCACTAAGATCACAAAAGATTTCTCATTTCTCATACAATAAGGGATGTCTTAACTTGTTCTATGAGTTATCTTTCGCTCCACTACTGTGCTACTTCACCCAGTAGATCATTGCATTGTTCAAACCATAGTTTCCAGAATGGGAATCAGAAACAGGAAGCAATATGGGGACTGCTTTTGCAAAGCAATCAATTCAAATTGTTGAATGGCCCAGAAAATAGAAAACAAGTAGCAAGCAATATGAAGAAGCATTTTAGGAAGTGATATATGTTGGACATGTAAAATTCTAATAAATCGATATGCATGTGTAAAACTTTATAAAACAAATAACACAATGTAAGAACTCAGATCCAATATCAGTCTACAGAAAATGACATCGGAATCAGGATTGACATGACCAGGAATCAGCCTCAGTTTTGCGAATCAGGATTCTTGACGGATTTGGTTTCCAATTTTTAGTATTTATTTTCCTACTTATTGTAATTGATTTTGGTAAATATGGTTCCGATTATCAAGCAACGTTATTCCATCAATATTGGTCCTCTTGATCCAAATCCCCTATTTGTTGAACCTTTTCTTTAAACCCTTTCATCTTCTGGTTCTTGAGAACTTTTGGTTTTCTTCCCAGATTTCTCCTTGTTTATTTTTACCTCGCCCCACTTCTCCTTGCTTTTGTTTCTTCTTGATCAACCTCTCTTCTTTGTAAATTTCACCCATCTTAAATTTAACCATTTTGAGGAGGGAATCCACTTATGATCGAAAAAAAAATCAGAATTGATCAGATCTATGGTTCAGCCATCTCATTATACCTTCAGCAAAGGAAAAGAAAAAAAAAATGCCAGCTATTGCATTTGCGCTGTCCTACATAATATATGGGTGTACCAAGATCATGCAAAGTAACAGCTTTATTATGCTTTTCAACTTCCAAAAACCACTTCAATATTCAGCCTAAAACAACTGATTATAAATCATCTGTAGTAAATTAGTTTTGCAGAAAAAATATACCTAAGAGGTAAACTTTTTCTCATGAAGGTTCAGCACGGCATTGAAAAGGTGCTTTACTACATTAACATTAAAAAAAAAAAACCAACACTCCATAAATAATCATGATAAAACCTAAAAATCTGCCACAAACTCACATGTTGGACGTCGAAAAAACTTTCTTCTTAATCTTTCTCTAGTAAACACATAACTACCAGCAAGAATATCAGTGATTATTGTGGCAAGCTGTGACATCAAAGCCAATGGCTCAACACCGGCTTCCATAATCTCTCTCAATGTCTTCACTGTGCTCACAGTGTCAGCTGACAATGCTAAGTCGAGAAGATCAACCAGCTTATCATCTGACACCAACCCAACCTTAAAGTAGAAGAAAATGGAAGTTAGAATAAGAAAAGATATCATTGTCAATTCTAAAACCTACATATACTGAGTCTTCAAATATTTTATGTATATGCATGTGTAATTGTGTGTGTGTGTGTGTGTGTGTGTGTGTGTGTGTGTGACATAAAATCTATATATAACCCTTCTATGTTTAAGTTAAAAGTTCAAACCTGTTTAGGTTACCAATTCCTCTTCAGGTAATGGCATTTCACCAATTAATTTCTCCTTATGTAGCAACACAAGTTGACAGGCCAAAATCACAAAATTGCTGGGTCATCTTTTAAAAAATTTGCCTCCCAATCTTTTTCAAGAAAAGCATGTAGACCACCTAAATATACTACGTGTATAAATTTCAAACATACTCTCACTCTCACTGGAATTAGAACTTAAATACAATTTCGCCCCGAGTCAGAATCGGGATGGGAAGCAATACAGGAACTGGAACTGGAAGCAGAGTTTTTGGAATTATTGGAAGATCCAAGAAATGGAAAACCAAGTAGGACGTAACTATCGTGAACTGTCTGGAAAGTGATACGGTGGACATTATATAATAGTAATACTAATGCTAATCAGTATATAATATATTGCTAAAATCCTCAAAAATAAAAAAATACAATGTTTGAAAGTTGAAACAATCTCCAATGTCAATTAAAGTAAAACAACATGCAATCATGATTCTCATAACTGGGAAACATGCTTGTGCTTGGGAATTGGGATTATGGATGCATTCCACTTTTGAGTCCTGGAAATTAGGATTCCCACTTACTCCAAGTGATCCTGCTAAATACAAGTTGAACATCTTAACCATAAATGGAAATAGTGTAAAACTAGACTTAACTCTATAGATTACACTACAAATACATACTCATATCTGTGCAAGCACAAGAACTTAGAAAGCAGATGCTATTTATGCCCTTCCTTTTATGGATGCTCGAGAACAAGCACAGACAAAGTAAAGCTATAATAGGACCTATAAAATCATAGTCTAACATAGCAATGCACTGCAAAAAAATTGTCCATGTCAGAAGATCAGATGGCCAACTAGGTGAAACAAGTACTTACAAGTTCCTGAACAAGAGAAACTGATATTCTTTGGCCCAGCAAACTTAATTGTTCTAAGGTCATTTCAGCATCTCTAAGCGATCCATCAGATCTTGTTGCTATGAGTTTCACTGCATCTCTTTCTATTTCAATATTTTCCTGAGTTGCAATAAAATGCAAAGTGGAAATAATATCTGCATCTCTCAATTTTGGGAAAAAGAATTTCTGGCATCTCGATATGATCATATGAGGCAAATGGTCAATATTTGTACTGATAAGGATAAAAACTATGCGCCGAGGAGCACGATCAATAATCTTTGAGATTGCACTCCAGGAATCAGAGGGCAAACTGTCACAGTCATCGATTATAAAGACTCGGTAGAGAGAAGATTTTTTAGATAACACCATATCCTCAAAGTGCTCCATAACATTTTCAAAGTCAAGACTACCAACTGGACCTACCTCATGCACGCTAGAGCTCTTTCCTAATTCATGAGCAATGCATGAATTGCAGGAACCACAAGGTCTGGGGTATTCCAGAGACTGGCAATTCAGAGCTCGTGCAAAGACTCGTGCACATGAAGTTTTACCTGTTCCATGTGGACCATAAAATATATAAAGAAGCCCAACCTTTTTTTGTGCAATTGCATTTGAAAGAGCCTGTGAAACCAAGTTCTGTCCCACCAAATCCATGAAACTTTTTGGTACATATTTCTGTGTCAAGCTCCTATGCCTTTCACCAGGTATCAACTCGCCAGATTGAAGATACTGCCTGAATGTCTGCTGATCACCAGACCTTCCTTCAGAAACAAGGTCAGAATCTCTATCTTGCTTCAACCTCTGATTGCCATAGATACCCAGTTCCCCTGAGTAATCCCGAACCCAAGCAGCACTTTGGCTACTTGCTTGGGAGCCTGATGGCTCATTTAAGAGTGGCAGAACCTCAGAGTCAGATCTTGCAGATGAATCTGACTGGTTGGACGTGGCAAGCATATCTGGAGAAGCCGGCACTTGAGAACTAGGCCCTTCAGCTTTCCTTAACCTAGAGTCTGACAATCCACATGAAAAACTTCGTCCTGCCATGTCAAGAAATGTTTTTCCCCTGTGATGTATCCTAGACCAGTTCCATGGAATTCCACACCCATTCCGTGGAGCATGGGTAAGCTCAGTTTCATCATTTTCTTCATAACCTGAAATTCCATTCCACTCAGACCGATACTTTGCATGAGCAGCTGCATTAGCTAGTGAATCTGAAACTAAAGACAACTCATTATGACCTCCACCCACTCTGGAACCTGGTAGTGCACGAGATATCCTTGCACTTTTCAACTTGCGCTTTTTGAATGCACCGAACTCTGCACCTAAATTTGATCGATCTATGTTGTCACTCCCCCTTCCACTTGTTCCTGGTCTCTGAATGACCATTTTATGCCTGCTATGAAGGTGAGACTGAGAAGGTCCTACGTCTTCACCATCTAAGTATATCTCTTTCACTTGTTCTAAAATGCTTTTCTCATGGTGACTTTGGCTGTGGGAATCCTTAATCACGAGCTTTCTGCCTTTAGAAACAGTCTTCCGTTTCCCCAAATCAGGATGCAAATGACTATAATCAGCCAATGCAGAAGATCTTTCTTCAACCTTGGATGTACCTGTAGCACCTGCCAAGTTTCGCATCTCAACATTGGCTTCTCTACCTTTCGGTGCAGAGGCTTCACCCTTACCTTTTCCAACTTTCTTCATTCTCCCTTGAATATTTTGATAGACTACAACCCCGCTTCCATCATTCTCCTTTCCTACTTCTAAACAATTTTTGCTTTCCCTTTCCACTACCCTTGATGCTTCAAAACTTGCAAGAAGTGGTGAACTGGAAAACCCTGTTCTTGATTCAATTGTATGATCCGGTCCAACAGACCTGCGGCCAGCTTGTATTGCTCCCTTTTCAAGCCTCTTTGCTAAAGAATCTGCAATAGGAGAATGCCAAGATGGGCTGGTTGAAGGGTCCCTTAGTGACCTAGATCTCTGAAGGACAATTAGGTCTCTTATCAGTGCACTCTCAGCAGACATAGGATTTGGGCTGTATTTGTGCAAATGGTTCTTTACGTGGATACAATTTGTCAAATGTACATGATTACGAAGATGATCCTGAATGTTGCAGTCTTCTTCCCTCAGAATCTTGGAAGAGGCACCATGAACAACAGTCCTAGTCATGACTGGAACTGAAGTTGGTTATAAAGCTGAAATACCAGCCTGTCACTGTCAAATGAGAATAAAATACAGTATCCCCCACCTTCAATCAAGCAGCAAAACCACGAAGCACATAATGTCAAAAGAAGCCAAAACCACGCATAGGCACAACAAGAGCCAATATCCAGGGCAACACAAGTTTTAAGTGATAGTGGAGGAGATATTCCTTCTAGACAAGCTGCACATAATTTTAGACCATGTCTTTTACCCAACGACCAAGTCAATACGGGCAACATTCCTTGTTTAAAGAGTGATTTGCATCGAGAAGTAAATTAAATTACAGAAGAATGAAACGCCTAAGCTGAATGATGCCGTGCTAACTATGCATCATAACTGATCCGCTGTAACTTCTTCATGAACAGTTCCTCAAGTAAGATTACCTGCAAGAACTTACACTGACCAGGAAGCAAGCCGGACTCTGCGCACTTCTAGTCAAACGGCAACTAAAATAACTCCACTGGACAATGAAGAGTCGAATATAGTTGGTCTCTGGAAACGTATATGGAACTACCCTCGACGAATCAATGACTATACTAAAAAATTCACTTCGTTGGGAACAGGACATGAACACTTAGTCCATTTTGTCCATTTTTCGCATCGAATCATCCATCATACTCAAATTGCTACCAAATAGTTCCATTTCAAAGAAAAGAAGGTCTTCTATCGTCACATTTTGAGTATATTCAGCATTGATTCTGCCGCGTTCATTTGCGTTCAATAATTAACCTTCACCTAACATGTTTGCCTCACCAAAAAAGCACGACCTAGTGCGTCTGGGGGTAGACACGTTTGGGCGATTTTCAAGAACCAGCTAGAAACTAAGCTCACCAAACATCGCAGAAGGCTTCCACAGCTACCTTCCGAGTTATTCTTAGGCTTCTCTTGATTAGGGAATCAAGACCTTTTCTTCAAAAGACTACAAACTCAGAAAAGAGTAAAACCAATACTTACACCGCCAAAGTCAGTCCGCTCCTTAAAATCACTCACAAAGTTTCCCAGCTTTGCCAAATGAAAGAAAAGAATCGATGGAAATAAGTTTAGAACTCCTTCAACAAAAACCAACTCTCATGAGTTCAGGGAAGCAATTCCAGGACCAAGATTCCACTGTTTTGCACTCGGAATGCTTACACTCTGTCTACGGACCTACAGAAGCCGATAAAAACGAAAGATGATCAGTTCTAGCACATCAAACGCAAATAAAGACTCGCTTGCCCTTCGAAACGATTCGTCATACTTACAGGAGAAACTGCGCTGTAGAGCCAGCTTCGGCCAAAAGTAAGCTTCGAAAAACGCGAGGTCTACCGGCTGATCTGCATTCAAAAGACTGAAACCAAACTGTTTCAGCTCAATCAGATCTTCCATCTGTCATTTATCAGAAAGACGAGATAAAACGATCTCTTCCGAGTTGTCTACAACAGAAGTCGTCCAAAAGGAAGCCGGGAAGCTTGAAACTTGAAAGCGGTAAGAAAGCGAGGCAGCTAAGAGCTCCGGCCGTCGGAAGCCTCAGCTTCACCTTTCAGCACGTAGTTTTTGCCCTAATCCTGGCCCTGCAGAAAGGAAAAGGCAGGACGAAGGGAGTACAAAAAGGAGGAAGAAGCAACACTTTTAGAACATTCCCCTCCGTAAGAAGAGCGAGCGAGTTCCCGTTGCTTTCTAACTTTCCCTTTCTACTGCAACTCCTGGATCTCTCTTCGAAGACGACGATTCCTCGGCCCCTCTCCCCCTCTCTGAGTGCTTGCAGCTGCTGTTTCCAGTCGTTCACAGAAACTCACGAAGGTGTTTATTATCATTTCGTTTTGGGATATGGGAGATGCTGAGCGGGCTTCCATAGAGTAAGATTATCATTTTACCCCTACCTTCTAGGTCAAGGACGGGCTTATCATTCTTTTACGGTCATGTGTTTTGACTGTTCGGAACTGCTAAGCAGTGAAATCTTCCTATATGGTCCAATAATCTTGTATTAATTTCAAAAAGCCCCTTGTTTCTTTTAGGTTTTTGCACCAGTGCCGGATAGGAAAGTAGGAGTCGTCGAGCAAACTGTTCGGTGGAAGTGATGAATTTGTCGCTATGTTATTTCGACCGCTGGGGACTCTGTTAATTACCGGAAATTTCACAAGGGTGAACCTTTTACGTTTAATTTCCGCAGAACCGATTGGCTCTTGTGATATTTCAGAGGAATACCTTTTGTCCCTTTCTTAGCGGTAATAATAATATTGTAAAATCAGGTTTCAGCCTTTGTTCTGTGAATTGGCTGTGATCTAGAGAAAATATTTAAAAAATATTTTAAATATATATATATATATATATATATATATATATTATTAAACTCTTAAAACCATTTTTAAACCTGTTGAATGGCACATTGCAATGTTGGCTTGCCAAGCCAATCGGTCGGCCAATGGGTCAAGAATAAACTATTTTTGTAATACAAAAATAATTACTTTAGCCATAGTTGAAGTTTTTTTTTTTTGTTCAGGTCTAGTGTTGATTTTGGTAATGCTTTTATGATGATTCAACTTGCATATCATTGTCTCATCCTTTCTTTTCCAACCACTCATTTTTTTCTCACCCTTTCTCTTTTTACAACACAATGTCACTCTAATTTAAAATAAAAACTTGCCACCTACCAACTATTGTCTTGTCCTAATGTTTGCACCAAACTCCACGGAATTACAAAAAGAATTACTTGTTGATTAAAAATTTCCTATAAACCAGCTTAAGTAAAGATGTGCTTTCTAAGTAATTAGTTAATTAAACATAAGAGTAACTTTTTATGTAGATGTATTCTCCCTCATCATATATCAAGGAAGAAAGGTTCGGACCAGAGAATCCTTGTGAAGATTCATCGCAATCTTCTCCGTATCCACCCCTTTGTGATTGGCATATAATATTTGAGGGCCCCACATGTAAAGCGCAAGGCAGACAATGGCATGTGACACGCTTGGCATGTGTTAGACAAACTTACGTATTTTTCTAATTCTACACATATTCCATTTGTTCTCAATAATATTTCTAGTAAGAATGCGGTAAATTTTTTGGTAGGTTATGTTTGTACCTTATTTTTGCTGTTAGCTACCATTTCTTATTTTGAATACATTAAAATATAGTCTTCTGAAACATGAAAAGAAGAATCCAAAGAATTTGGATGCCCTTACAAGAATCACACCAACCACTCAAAAACAGAAACGAAGCTCTGTCAGGGGGTGCATCATCAACCGGATGCCACGGCGCACCACACAAGGGCTTTAAAACACAGAAACTGGTTTTATGATTCAAACACAGAAACCAGTTTTTTCAAAACGAGTTAAAAAAAACAGCTTTTTTTTAATTAGTTTCTATAAAACATTCTTTTTATTGTGTCATCCAAGTAAGTAGTCTTTACTGGACCTCCGTGAAACCAATATGTTCACGTCAAGAGTGGAGCCAAGAGGGGGCTGCATGAGCCCTGGCCTCACTTCGATTTAAAAAAAAAATTACATCTAAATTTTAAAAATTTTTACTTATTTTACATAAAAATTAAAAAAAAATGATATTTCAATCCGTATCAAAATTTAAAAACTTTAATTTCATCAAAAAATTTCTGACTCATCCCCTGGTGCACGCCACACGCCAGACTCATATAACCCACTTCCTCCGAGTCATGTGGTTGGTTTTGAATAATCTCATCCCTCTGCTTATGATCGGATACCTAGTCCTATGATCCAAGGTCAATGCTAGTAAATACTCTGGAGTTGGATTCGGATCGAGGAGATCCAGTATTGGGTCCCCCGCCGCTTGCTCTTTTGGCCGGCAATGACGTGAATGGAGACAATGTGGAAACTAATAAAGAGGCGAGTTGGAGTCGGACATCGATAAGGGGCCAAAAGCACCTGGTCAACGTGGTTAGGAAGTGATTATCAGGACGAGGGCGTTTCGGTAAGTTCGGGGGAGACAGCCATCCTTTGGCGCGAAGTGGGGGACATAAATGTAATCTGGAAGGTAGTGGAGCAGGGCCCATGGCCGTCGCCCATGTTAACGGAAACTATGAGACCCCTGTGCTCTGCTGTGGCCCGTCGTTTCATACACGTCTACGCACCACGTGCCAAGCCCCACCTTTCTCCTTTCTTTTTATTTTTTTTTTTTTTAATTAATTATATATATACATATACGTATCTAATACTGAGCCAGTTGAGTATTGGTAGGCAAGCATGGGGCGTATATTCTACGGAGTCTACTTTAATTTTTTTTTAATAATTGAATCTAAGTAGAATTATATCCAATTATATGTATCAACTCCACATGACCAAGGCACTGTTTTAAAGCTAATTGAAAATTTTTTACCTGTATATGTAATGTCTAAATCTGAATCTATATTTTGAACCAAATTTGTTTTTAAGGGTGTTTGTATATATGATATTTTTAAAGTTAAACCAAATCCAAATCTAAATCTGAATCAAATAGGATATTTATGTATATCCAAATATGAAACCAGTTGAAAGTTATTTCTTAAATCTGAATATGAACCGATTTCTTCATTCTATATTAAATTTTTCTTCATATTCATTTTTTTTGGGAATGGCTCTTTGCTAAATTTCCTCATTTAATACACTAATTAATCGATATATAGGATTCTTTCAAACGATTAACCCCTCGTGATATCATTGTGACGTCAAGAAATTAAGAAGCATATTAATTTAATTTATATGTTGTATTTCCTCGTATATATTTTGGTTTGGAACATTTATTTGTCATAGAAAAAAATGGATAGTTAATACTGTCATTTAACTCGTTTCCTAACCGACAATGAATTTAGATTGACCAATGGTAATTCCAACGTACGGCAACTTTAACCATAGAAGCTTGAAGAATATGTCGAGATTTTCAGGTCTAGTTGGAAGGTTAGATGCAAAAGTTTGGTCTCTAAATGAAAATTTTCTCTTACAAGGGAAATGTTAAAACATGAAAACTAAAAAGACCTGTTTTACCCATTTAGGGATGGATTCTTGGCAATTTTTTTACCACAAGGAACTACAGCCATTTTCGCCCTTCCTTGTTTTCATGATAGTTACAAAAAAGCTGTTTTTTTAAAAGAATATATATCGGATAGAAATGTTAAAACAATGAAAACTAAAAAAAAAAACATGTTTCATTTTTTTTTTTGAAAAAAATTCTAAATATTTTTTTGCATCTTTCTCGTTTTTTCTCATTATTTTTGCTTCAAAGTTTAAAACTTAAGTTAAATGATTTATCAATTATTTTTATGTTTTATGTTTTTTTTCATTTATTTACTTTTTCATGATTTTGAAGTTCTTTTCTTTTCTAAAAAATTACCAATTTTTTTTAGACGTTTCAGATTTGGCGAAATAAAATCCATTAGCAAAAAAAAATTATGACTATGGTTCTAATTATAGATGTTCAAGATAAGTAGGCTATGCTTGATAGCCTGGATCTTAGGTATCAGTTAGATGAAATTAACAACCAAACCAAACAGTGGATTTCACAATTGCTGGTACACATTATATTATAAAAACTATACATCTATAGTTCTAAGGGGAATGAAGCAGGTTATATGTGCACTATGAGTAATAGGCTGGAAATGACTATGATGTCTCTTTTGATCAAATAGGTGGGACTATAAATCTGCATTTTTAATATCATGTAGATTTGGGGCAGCCTTGTATATCAAATCCAAGGCTATCAAATATACTCATTCCGTTGCACCACATCAAAGCACAATCAATATCCCAGTTTATCCTGTTTTTGTGTGTGAGAAAAGTGGACGTAATATTGGAAATCGTAGAAGTACCGTCACCTTTTCTGACCGCAAGATACAAGTAGGAAGCAATAGGGATGGCAGTTTCATGTCCCTATGAAATTGTGAGGTTTTCTTTAGCCACTGGTTGTTGTCCTCTTATGTTCCTCCCCATACTTGTTTGTCCTGTCTTCTCCAAAACGTCACGATCAGAACAGGTTTATGATTGGTTTTCGTTAGTTCAAAATAAAGCAAACATCACAGAATCTTGATCCCTCGAAAATTTAATGAGCGGAAACCTATTTTGTTTCCAACTTTTTGGCTTTTGCAGAAAACCTCAAGGATCGGTGAGCGGATACGAATTCAAAGAAAAAAAAATTCAAAGACACACTTAAATATTATCCGGAAATGAAAGTTGCACTGAACTTTTTGGAATTGATGGCACATCAACTTTTCTCTTAGCTAATTAATTGAAAGGCTCTGGAGTGCTTTCTTCTTTCCCTTGTCTTTGGAGGTAATTGCTGGAAACAATTAAAACTTTGGCTATTAACACTTGCGAAGTACGCACGCATAACGTTGGGCAGTAATTGACAAGAGCAGTCGACGTTTTGAAATTGATGAAAGTGCAGCTAAATTGTTCAGTATGATTTGACAGCTACAACCAATAAATATATTTTATATGTGATAAAGTGTTGCATAGCTTTAAAAAAGGCTGACGATGAACAATGTACTGATGAAACTTAGGTAATATATGGATGAGACATTATTTTTTTTTATAAAAAAATCATTTAATTAATTTTAGAAAACTGGTTTATGTGTTTGGTTAATAGGACCAAAACACTTTTTTTTTTGGGTGAATAACCTGGGGGTTGCTAGATTATTCATTCTCTTCTAGGAAACCGTTTATGCCTAAAACTCACGTTTGATGTCATCTCAACATGCGTGAAATGGAGTTTTGAAAAGAAAACTATTTTTTAGTTTCAAAAATTGGTTTTGAGGTGTCATCCAAATGCCTCTTTTTTCTTATTGTTTTGTTCATTTTAACTTATCGGCTGGAGCTAAATTGAAGGAAATGTGATTTATTATTTAAAAAAAATCCCGTTTTATATGCAAAGAATTACATGAAGCATGAAAAATATCACAATTTATTTGAGTCAATCCACATAATAAGCATTGAAAAGTTATCTGCATTATCATATTTTAAAAAAAAAATCCAAAATATAGGTAACTTTTTATATAGAATTTGCTTTCCATGAAGGCAAATATTTTCAATGTGTTTTCATGAGTGTTTTTGGTAATTTCTTCTAAAGTAAGGTTTAGATAGATTATATGATTTCCTGGTAAGTAGGACTGTAACAGATCAACATGCGTGAAATGGAGTTAATAATTCTATGGCCAGCCGCTTCTATTCACAACTAAGTATCGATCCCAACTTTCCTAGTCTGCGCTCCTCCCTTCGTGCCATTTCTCATAGATAAAGCAACGCAAGCCAAACTAAAGGAGAGCTTACTTCTCAAGGAGAAAACACACACACAGAGAGAGACTGTGGTTGGATTGTCTAAATTCTTACTGACGTATATTCTAGATTTTATGACATAATCAATTTTAAACATAGTTGTGGTGCTTTTATGAAATTACATAGACATATTGGGTTTTCAGTAATTTTTTTTAAATGCATATAGCTTTTACTTAAAACCACATACATGGAATTGGATTTGAGAAAAATGACCAAACAAAAAAACATTTAGATGGCCAAATTCATATATTAAGTTGAAGTCCTCCTGTTATCTAGACTTTCAGCAAGTGTGATGAAACATACTACCTGATGCAATATATTGAGTAGTGTGTTGTGAGAAACTAGTTGATTTCCTCATTCAAAACCTTGACAAAGAAATTCAAGTATATATATATATATATATATATATATATATATAGAGAGAGAGAGAGAGAGAGAAATGGGATAATTTTTAAGGTGGCGCCTATCCTTTTGTTTCAACGATATCTACCCATGGTTATTAGATATTTATTTGCTCTTTTCGGTAAGGAATAAGAAAAGGGTAAGGACTTAATTTGCAAAATCTACCAAGTGAAAGCGCCGTCTGGCAAAAACCCTGCAGGGAATTGGCAGTCATCTGAACTACAGGACAAAACGGTAATTTTCAAGAATATTCCCCCATTTCCAGTCCTTCATTTTTTCCAACTAAGTAACAAGTCGGGCGCCTGACAGTCGTTGATACTTATAAAGCATCCTTTCTCTTCTTCCTTTTAGTACTAAAATATCATTTCTCTAAGTCGCGAGGGATTTGCTTGATTCTTTCCTGTTTGAAAAAGGAGACGATTCATGATAAAAATATAAGAAAAACTCAAGTGGTTGGTGTATTTATTGACTTCTTCCTCCTGTGGTGGATAAAAATTTTCCACGCTTTTTTGTTTTTATAAGGCACTCGTCCTTGGGATGAGCTCCGCTTGTCCCCATCCCAAGCAGTGTAGAGTCACTTTTTTGAGCAAGCCCCCTCGAAGCAGGCTGGTTAATGGTGGTCCTGTTCTGGACCTGGCTAGGGTTTTTCTCATGTGCCTAGACTCTAGGGTTCGAAAGCTACAGCTCGATCATATAACTAGGATTCCCTTCATGCACCTGGAAAGCGAGGATGTAAGTGGCTCAGATTCAAGTCAGATATTTGATTGATTGTGAATGCAGTCGTTGGCTTCACAAGTGGAATTTATAGCTGATTAGAAATGTCATGCATTTGGCTCTTTTCCACCTCGTCATATGCGGATCAAATCTGGTTGGTTGGATTTGATTGAAGGTATGGATCCGGTTTGTTAACAACTCAAGTTTGATATAGGATTGTTTTCACCAGGAATTTTGGTAGGTGGACATCCAACTCTAGTTTTTTTCTTTCTTTCTTATTTCCCTGCCTTGCCCTTTAATATATATATATATATATATATATATATATATTAAAAGTTTTTTTTAACCTACATAAAAATTTGAAATTGTATTTCGGTCTCTGTCGTAACAACAAAGAAGACCCACTTTTTAGCTTGAATTCCTAGTTTGACGGATTCCAACCCGCTTTCTAGCAGTTTCGGTTTCAGACCCCAAAAAACTAAGAACCAAGACAATCATATTTTTTATAACTATCTTTATAAGCCTAATACGAGACTAAATTTTTAGGGTGTTACAATCCACCTCCTTAAGGCACACACGTCCGTGCATGTAGGACCCTAAGTCCAAGTGTTAAACCGGCTTTGATACCACTATAACAACTCAACCTATTTTTAGGCTCGAACCCTTAATCTAGGGAATCCTAATCCGCCTCTTAGCAGTTTTCGGCTTCAGCTTCTAAAATGATAGGAACCAAGACAACTATCTATTTAATAACTCCCTTTATAAGTCATTGAAGATCCCTCACAACCTTCAATACGAATCTAAATTTTTTAGATGTTACACCTACTGTGAATAACTTCTAGCTCTAATCATGGCTAAGAGACTTTGAACGCTCACCTAATAGTATAAAACCCGAATACTAACACTGCCGGTTTATAAGACACATATTCTTTAAAAAAAGGCATAGCACCCACAGTTGTGGGTGCGCCTTCGACAATCACTCTAACTGTACCGGTGTACCCTCTCCCTATTCAGGAGCCAAACCAATGACTGGAAGTGGCCTTATACCAACCTGGCCCAACCAACTATATAGCAAACTCTTAGGAGCATCTGGTCCAGTTACATGACAAATTTTATACTTGAAAATTCAATTATGAGTCTGAGCGGTATCACATCTAGTCCGGTATGACAATAAATAATTAATAGCTGCATCCGCCATGAATCTGAATAAGTTTTCGCCAGCAGATCTCATTTATATTTTGGGTTTGTGACGTAGGAACAAACTCCGATCTGAAGTGTTCCTGGCTTAAGAGCGCTTATGGAGAATTTTGTATTGAAAGTATTGTTTAGAGTTGTCTGGAGCATTTTGCCATGTTTTGGACCTTCATCTGTATCCCAAATCCAAAAAAGATGTAATTGGATCCAAAAAAATTCAAGTCTTATTTACATGGATCCAGATCCATGGTTCATCCCTCCTTCTATATAAAGGGACGTGGACCTTATACTCTACGTTGTTGGAATGGAAAATCGAAAGTTTACCCTTTTCCGTCTGTTTTAAGTTGAGTTTTCTTTAATTAGTATTTATCTTGGTAGTTCTTATAGCTACTAATGTAAAATTGCAGGATTAGGATCCAAAAACCCTAATCGCTTGGTTAACTGGGTTTCGCCGTTTCGAATAGTGTTAAAGAACAATCTTTAACATAAAATTAAACTAACTTTGTGAGGCATGGCCGTCACCATGCGGTTCTACCACTTGTCTTCAACGTATTTTATGTCTGATTTTGAGACAGATCCATATAATTTCATTTCTTTAAGTTGATACATGATTCCGTCCCATGGGTGATGACAGATTTCTGCATTTAATAAACCAAGACGTTGTGTCAAAAGTACATTAATGTGACGCGCGCACTCAATCTACTTATTCAAAAGGAGCAACACATATCAACTCACATTGATTTGATTCAACTCACTATCAAAAGATGATTAGCCTCCAATGACCTACCCCTACCATTAACCACAAACAAAGCTAACAGGTCTAAGACAAATTAGCAGGGGCCTATCAAAGCGTGGCAGTCTTCACTCCTCCCATTGGAGGAGAAGCCAACAATCAACAAAATGCATGCAGGCGCCACATGCTTTGAATAGACCTTTTTGATATGTTCAGCCACAGCCACTCGGGTACGTGTGCTTCACTTCTCAAACTTTTCCAACCTCTTCATGTGCCCGTGCACGCACCCACATGCACATACATATGCAGTTAATGATTCCGCTCCACATGCATCACATTTTCCAATGTTTATTTTATTATTTACTAGACTTATATGCCCATATGATAAGGGATGGGCACCTCATATATTTCATGATTTGTTGTCTAAAACTTAGTCTGCTTAAACTAAGGGTCTAAAACCAAGTTAAGTTCAAGAATTGTTTAATCGAAAAAGGTTTTAAAATCAAGTCCAAGTTCAAGAATTGTATCATCGAAAGAGGTTCTAAAATCAACTCCAAGTTCAAGAATTCATTCATCGAAAACTTCATATGCTTTGGTGCTTTCTTCTACCGTCATCATCTCATTACCTAGCAAATTCTCAATCCGGAACTTTTCCAATCTTCTAAATTATGCTGGCCTTAATTGAACTCCAAGGTTTAATACAGCTCCTAAAGAACCATGATTGCTTAGGATGAGGTAGGACTTTGGAGATGCCTCTAGGTGCAATATACTTATTATGACTGATCCTTGATAAAGTGAATATCGTGTCATTTGTTTCATTCCTCCATGTTGGGGGAGGCCTTATTCTCTTTTTAGAGGTCAGCCCGCACACTCATGGCCGAAACTAGAAATTTTTCATCAAGAGCACCAAATTAAAGTTTTTAAATTTTAATTGGGCAAAAATATTATTTTTAAATTTTTTTTATATAAGACAAGTAAAATTTTTTAAAATTTTACAAGTAAATTTTTTATTTATTTTTTCTCTAGTGTGCCTACCTCCACCCCACAAGAACTTTGCCATTGAGGAATTTATTTGGTCCATGATTTACTTAGGCAAGACAAACAACACCAAAAGCCAACCACACTCTAGAGAACATGGTTTCATTAGAATAAAACCACCTGCATAAGAGAGTGACTAGGCCTGAACAAGTGCAACTTGAGCTTGGCCCAATAAAGCTTGGCTCGACCTCGAGCTTGAGCCCGTTCTTTTGTTAATCAAGCTGAGCCCGAGTTGATTGTTCGGATCGCCCTTTTTTTTAGTCGAGTTCAAGTTCGTGAACATGACTCATTTAGCTCGACCTGGCATGGGTAAAAACCATTGACAAAACAATGTTTATTGTTATGCATTGCTTAAAATTTTCATTTATCCATTTCTTTTCTCTCTGCTCACCTTTTTTCTCTCTTCGATCATCATCGACGACTGACAGCAACGATGACTCTTTCTCTTCCATCATCATCGACGATTGGCAACACCGACAAGTGAAGTGGAAGGGACTCTTATTCTCTTTCTTTCTCTCTCTCTCATAATATGAAAAAATGAGGGTTTCTGAAAACCCTCGCTCCCTTGCTCGAACAATAGTATCAAAAACCCTTACTCGAAGGTTTCTGCTCCCTCATATCTGAATTCTGTTGCTCAAACACATCACTTCGGGTGAAGGTTTTGTTTTAGCAAGGGTCTCAGGCACCCTCACTCAAGTGAGGGATTGTCTAAAATATAGAATTGATAAGAAGTTTTCAGAAACTTATTTCAGAAGTTGAAGAAATAAAACAAAATCCAGATTTTCAAAACTCTTTTATGTTTGCTGAACTTGGGTTTATGTTTCAGGAAATAAAGTTTTTAGTTTAATAGGAATGGAAGATGAAAAACAGAATAGTTGAATTAAGAACTCTTTGAAGAAGCCAACAGTTATTTTTTTTCATCTTGAAAATTTTTTTCCACCACTTGCGATGAGACTAACTTTCCAGAAAAAAAAAAAAGTTTCTAAAAACTGACGGTAAGTTTTTTCATCCCAAGTTTGATGGGCAGAAAAAAATTTAAAGAACTTGAATTTTATTTACAGTGCTACAAAAAGGGTCCTGCCCATCAAACGAGCCCTGAACAAAAAGGTCTTAGACACCCTTGCTCCAGTGAAACCCTGCTAGGGTCCCTGAGGGTCTGAGAGTTCTGGAGGAGATCGAAAGCATGAAAGAAAGAGCTCTGATGTCTGAGTTGAGCGACCGTCTCTGATACCCTCACTCAAGCATTTCTGAAACCCTAATCCAACGCTTTCAGTTGATCGAGGGTAAACCATCGAATCATGAAAATCATGACAACTTGAAGGTGTCATTAGAAAACCACCTAAGCTAATTTAAAATGTAGGCTAAATAAGTGGTTTGTAGAAAAAAAATGTTTTGAATATTTAAATACAAATCAATTGGGGTTAAATGGATGTTGCGCCACCTTGTAGTGCAACTAAAATATAAAATAGATATTATAGGTTAAAATTAACGAAGTGAGGGGAAGTTCAAAGAATATCCAACTTAGGCGGTCGAGTGAGTGGAAAAACAAAAGTTATGAGAGAGAGAGAGAGAGAGAGAGAGAGAGAGAGAGAGAGAAGGTTACACGCCATCCCAAATAAGAATTTTCATTCTTTGTATTCATTAAATTATGAGATTTCACATAAGGGAATGAAGTCTATGTATGGGCTAAGTTAGACATTTAGAGTTTATATTAACATAACCACAATTAAGGTTAACGTGAGTTATATTAAACTATTAGGAAATGAAATTGAGCAATTGAATAGAATAGGTAGATTATACTACCCCACTTACAACTTTACAAGTTGGAAAAATCTATGGGATAATTCAAGGCATGTGTCGTGCCCCATTCTACCTCATAATGTGTTTGATAAAATTTTCATTTCAGATGGTTAACTAAGTAATGTATGAAGTTAATTTCTATTTAATGTGTAATGCGTTAACTTAGTGCTAGTACAACTACTTTCTGAATTATTTGTCAGATTTATCATAAACTTGAGATGGGTTCTCAATTATGTGTACAATTTTATTTCATACCTCTAAAATGCTGCATATCTATAGTACGCATTGCTTGGTGTATGTGACATTGAATCATATTGACAATGGATGAGATCAACGTTAGCTATAATGTATGACGACTACCAAAGTTACGTATACCTACCCATTTTGTTTAAATTATTAAATATAACATAGCTTGTGCTTATGGTACAGTACCCTAAGAGCTTAGGGGATGTAATTGTATCCGGGACCTAATGGTCATGCCATCTTCATCCATACTGCATTCAATTAGTCCTATATGTATATGAACTTATTTAAAAACAATCAAACGAGGGACAACCTATATTTGAGGTGGTCCCAATACATTCTAAATGCAGTAGAGGCTTGTAGGTACCGCAGTCCAGATCTATGGTTCATAGACTCATGCACAATTGAGATTTTGATGGTTATATTTCAGTTTTATTGTTGTATGTTGTAATGCTTATGTTTCAAAGGCTGGTTCATTTGTATCTTGGGGCTTACAAAGTAAATATTAAAGTTTATTTTAGTTCCTAATGCATGTGATATTTCTTGTATACTTCGAAATTCCAATATAAGACTCTTAGAACCATTTTCTGCTTAACGCAAATCGAGCCATGCCGTAATTACGTAGGCAACTAACTTAATAGCTTTCATGTGTATGTGTGTGTGTGTAAATATTGAAAAGCCATAGCTAAAAGTAAAAACCATAACTAAAAACTTTTAGCAACAGCAACAATAGGCATGGTTTTTAACCTTTTTAGTGAGGGTTCACATCGGTTGCTAAAGACACCTAGCTATGGTTTTTAATATTTTTAGCGACCGTTTTGGCCATCGTTAAAACCATATTTTCTTGTTGTGAGATCATGTTGTATGCTAATTAAATAAACTTTGCATACTTGTATTGTGATGCATATTATCACCAAAACAACAACAACAACAACGGTAATAATATAGGACTAATTTTGGGGCATTACGGTGGCGCTCCTATATAAGAAGAAACTCCATGTTCACAAGGTTGGAATCTCCATTATCTACCTTTTGATGCAACCTCTTAAGGTTCTCTCTAAGGCCCTTATACAAGCAAGCGCATCCCATATGCAATCTCTGCCACATAGCTAACTTTTTCCTACTGAGCTCCAGCTTGGATATGGCCTGAATTAGTGGACACCCTTTAGCTGAGGTAGACCAGACTTTAGCCACAGTTCAGTTTCTCTCTAACCTTGCAGGACCAACTGTTGAAGAATGTGAAGAGTTAGGTCTATTCTCCATGCACGTCAAGAGGACAACATAGAAGACTAGAAAACAGTGGTTGGATGTTGTGTGGGAAAACACACCAAGCCTATTGCTATTTAGCTCCAATGCACATTTCAATGGAAGTTAATAAGGCGCCAATGTAATAGATGCCTCTTGGGATACTCCATTAATTGCAATGTACAATTAAATAGAAAACTATTAAGTGCTCTATAACAGAAACAAGAAGGATTCTTTCTGTTTGGTCATTTGCTCCCTTCATACAGTCGAAATCTCCCATAACTGACACTGGTTCTCACATTTTGCTGGATCTATGGGCATACATGTACCTCCAACTACAAAACTATTTCTAGGAGAGCAGCTTGTACACCTAATGATAACCCAAACCACTATAATTTGAGAACAATCTCACTGGATCCCAAACACAAATGGTCGAGCCACATTCCAAGTAACTTGGGCATTTGAAATCATTGCACACGAGTTTATTTTAGTGTTCTAAGTTTGAAATATATCTTCTGACAACATAAAATCAATAATGCAAAACCGAACGAGGGAAAATTTGAAAGTACCGAGGCAAGGTCATTGTTGGCATCATGCCTAACAAGACCTCGAATGTCCTACATCATGAAATTTATGTATGGTCTAGAGCAGACCCTTGGATCTCTTTCATGCACTCCCTCGATGGGAGTTTGGCAATCACTGTCACTCCCTTCTGAGAGTAGCATGCTTGCCTCCAACCTCCATAGGTTCATCTTGGAAGAGGTCCAAGTTACTAACGTCTTTCAGCACTTGCCTCCCCCCCTCGCTCTTCTGTTGCCTCTGCCCCGACTTTTTGGGCTAATCCCAATGTTGCCTCTCTCTACCCATTTCTTTACTTTACCATGCTCGGAAGGTTCCCCAACTTCAATGTTCACCTGGCCTGATGATAGCTTTGAGTTCCCCTCTACTGAGAAGCTAAAACTTGGGGGGACCTCATCCCTCTCTTCTTTTCTTTGCCTTTCTCATTTCCATGAAAGGACTTTGATTTTCTTTCGTCCTTAGTACACATAGAGACTTTGAGATCATCTTTTCCCAAAAATATTGTTTGTTCATCCCTTGATGACTCCATCTGACCACATTCCCATCCTCAGCTACTTCAATAATTTTCAACTTCCTTTAGCTTCGGCTATCCAAGTTTGGTGTTCAGGCTACATTGTTTTGATTCTTATTTTATCAACTTCCAACCATCACGTTCCTGCTAGGGCGCTATTTCAGGCTTGACTTAGGTGTGGGTGTGTATCAATATTGCACAACTTGCAAAACCTAAGTTGGCCCTCATAAACTACTAATTGCAGGAGCATCTTTCCAATGCGTAGCACAATCTCCACTTTAGGCGGCAGATTAGACTAGATCAACAAAGCAACTAGGGTCCAAGCAAAGTTCTTGCGAGTCGTGGACATCGTTGGAAAATTGACGTCAAGTTAATGAAATAGTTCAAAAACAAAATTTTTACATATAAGTTTTAAAAAATTTCATTAACTTGTATAAAAATTTTGAAAAAAAAATTTTTGGTCCAAATACCCTCTAATTCCAAAGATAGGGGACTAGACTAGGTAGTTTCAAATAGAGGGGCACGGCAGTGAGGTTCATTTCGAAAGGCATCACAAGATGGCAATGCTTAACAACAAAGACCTTACCTCCCACCTTCCAATCTTGTTTCTTTAGCGTCAGATTGAGTTCTTTCTCGTTCAGGTAACAAAGGAGGATATCGTACGTTTAACAGAGAAATATGAGGGAGATTTTCCTCGTTTGTATATTGCAAAGAACATGTAACGATTTTGAAATGTTGCCACTAACCTCAAACGACGTTCCCATGAAGCACCCAATGACTAACCATTGGAAGGGTTTGGTCATCAACTGAAAGTCATCTTCTGTGATCACAATCCTCAGTCATTCTCCACCCTTTACGACCTTCAGTGGCGCGAGATTCTAGTGCTCCTAACAATTCCAATCGGTCGACAACCTTATCTGCCTATACTTGCTTTAGATAGGATAGTCCTCCACTTCCCTACATAGAGGTTTCCCAATTCTATTGGAGATCCATCATTGAGTCGCCCTCTACTCCATGTTCAGGTATCAAAACCGCATCCGTCAAGTCCAGAGGTTGGAAACTATCGCCTTGGCTTTTAACGGCCTCTTAGAGCTATTCAAGCCATGGTTTGGGCAGCCATCGGTTGAAACCCTTTGCCTCCACTTAGTTTGCTAATTTGTTGGTCTTAACTTGCTGAACATATACAACGATCCTTTTCACATTTAATTTCTCAAACAATTGTAATTAATTTCCAAGTTTTTTAAAAATCTCTACCTGGTTAAACTCAATTTTTCTTATCAACTGAAAAACTAAACATAGGAAAGAGAGAGAGATATAGAACTTGGGTGATTTGACTATGGCATATAACAAACATCATGAGCCCAGTTTTCAAAACTTGAATCAAGCCTTACCTCATGTCACTAAGAGACATGTGCATAAGATGTTTGAAGTTTAGTGTAGTAATGTTTGCATCCCCAAAATTTATTTTGGTTTTTGGAGTGCTTTAGAAAAATGAGGTATTTTTAAAATTACAGAGAAAAAGATTCGCTCATTGGTACGAAGTCCGGCCGTTCCCAACACCTTTATTCGGGGCAACCCAACCAAGAACTCTGGCCTCTTACTTTGCATATTTCGATATTTAAAATATTATCATAAATCCTATATGCATATGTGCTCAAGTCTAAATAATTTTTTTAAAAAATATTGAGATAAATTTTGAAATGATTAAAATATTGTTTAGTTTTAAAGAAAATAAGATAGTAGTGCCCTTAGGTATTAAACTATGGTCTTAAGGGTTAACGACCCTTAGAATAGTTGGAATAGCCAAATAGTATAAAAAATAGATTGTTTAAAAAGAGACACTTGTAAGATCATTTGAGTTCTTCAAATATTGTCACTATAACTCAACTAAAAGATAACTTATATTTGAAGATAGTTTTGAAAATCGAAGTTTCCAACTTGTTTGAGTGTCACTATAACTCAACTAAAAGATAACTTATATTTGAAGATAGTTTTGAAAATCGAAGTTTTCAACTTGTTTGAGGAAATGTAATTAGCAACATACTTGTAAAATTACTTATTTTGCAAAACATGGCTTCAACTTGTCATGCTTTACAAAAGCAAGTTTTTAAGTTTTGTTTGAAAGTAAGATATCAAAATAGATGGAGGATGACCATAGTTTTTGGTCACCATATGGCCAAAGAAAGAGATTTTGTAATATTGCAAATATCAAAATAATATGTTTGAAAAAAGTGAAGATTTGATATTTAAAATAAGAAAATATTATAATTTGTAGGGGTGTTTTCCTTGAATCTTAAGTAAGTTTCAAGATTTTGTCTTAATTCGATTATCTCTTCATTAGGGCTTGATCTTGTCTTACTTAAGCTTTTTGAAAATGTGCTTGTAAGCATTCGTGAGTCCTATAAGTAATTGTGTTTGCATGATTCTATAAATTATATATGCATAACAAAAATAATCAACCATTCCTGCCATAACATACATCTATGGAGCAACGGAAAGGAAAAGTTTGATGGAACTTAATAGAAGTAAGATTTTATCTAGCCAGTCACTCAATGGTGTATTGAAAATATAAGTAGTTCAATGGAAAGCTACAATAATGATTAAGAAAAATATGAAAGATGGATTTGCAATTTGAAAAATAAAAAATGACATAATCAATGCAAATTAACATGTATATCAAGCATGTTTGGGTGTTTCTCGAGTTAGACAAGTCCCAACCTCAAAATGATAAAAATAAAAAAATAACTCAGCCCAAATCCTCACATCGTAATACACATCCACATACATTCAAGCTATCAAAATAAAGAATTAAATAAAAAAAAGTTAAATATATGATGAGAGATCAAGAATAGATAGAGAAAAATTAAAGTAGGGAAAGAGAAAAATGAAAATACATAGAGAAAAATAAAGATGAAAGAGGAAGAGAAAGAGAGAGATATTTGAAAGAGAAAGAATTAAATGAGAGAGAAATGTAGAAAAATTAAAATAGGGAAAGAGAAAAATGAAAATACATAGAGAAAAATAAAGATGAAAGAGGAAGAGAAAGAGAGAGATTTTTAAAAGAGAAAGAATTAAATGAGAGAAATGTGAAGAGGAATAAAAAAAAGGAGAAATAAAGATGAGAAATTAAAACGAAAGAAATATAAGTTAAAATGATAGATAAAAGTTAAGAATGAGAGAAATAAACATTAAAATGAAAAAGAAATGAGTAAAGATGAGAGAAAAAGAAGTTAAAATGAAAGAGAGAAAAGTTAAAAGAAGGGAAAAACAAGTTTAAAAGAGATGAACATGTTAAAAGAAAAGAACAAGCAAGTTTAAATGATAAAAAAATAAATTAAAAAGAGAGAGAAAAAGCTCTTGAGGAAAATGTTTGCCTTGGTCATGCTCCTGGAGCTTCAAGGAGAATCCTTAGCTCCGAAGAGACTCTAGACTTTCATGGGCTTGTTATGAAGAAAAGAGACAAAGAAATGGTAGAAAGAAAGTTATAAATGCCTTTAAGAAAAAAGATTTGATGTAGAGGTGGCTCTTTAGTTTTAGCAGGCAAAGAGAACTCCTTGATGGTGACTTGAATGAGTTGGAGATGCTCCCCAAGAGTCTATTACAAGCTCCTCCAATGTCTCCTCTTGTTGGAAATAAAGGTTTGGAGTTGAAGATTAGGAGAGACAAACAAGAAAAATTGAACAAGAAGAAGAAAAGAAAGAATATAGAAGAAGAAATCTAGAAGAGGAAACAAAAAGCACAAAGGTCTGAACATATGATGAATTTCTCATGTTAAATGAGAGAAATGAGGAGGTATTTACAGAAGAAGAGGACTCAAGGGCATTATGGTTTTTTTCTAAAATGAAATTAGCCAATGGCTTAAAATAGCTTAAAAATACTAAGAAGGTCAAATCTATCCAAAAATAGGTTGACTGGAGGGTTGAGTGTGCCAAGAAGCAGGTTGCCCACTCAAGGCTCGCGCAGCCTAGGCCTGACCCACTGCTAGGCATAAACATAACTCGCTAGCTTGCCACAGGCCTATTCTGGCCTGTGCTGGCCGGTTGCAGGCCTAGCCTTGCTAGTAGCAGGCCTAGCTTGGTGGTGCGCCTACCTGGCCGAGGCCTGCTGCAGCTACTGATGAGCGACACCTCCCTGGACCATGCTGGAACCCGATGCTTTTACAAAGGAATGTTAACTCCCGAAAACAATACAAACCCGACCAAACAAGATCCTGGTCTTACAACAATCACATAGTTGGTACAAAGTCTCCAAGTCCCTCCTAACTATAGTACAACTGTTAGGGTTTAAGGCCTTACAACTGCGAGCGATACAAGAAAAACTCTCACAACTCACACATCATGCCGCTGGCCGGCTCAAACCATGCACCAACCATGGCTACCAACAAACCATTCCCCTTGTCCCCTAAGTCAGGCCGAATATGGGTTTGGCTCAGCCGGGGTCGTGCTCGGATGCCTTGCGCACACCAATGGTCCCTTTCAGCTGGTGCTAGGCCATAGCCTTCCAAGCAAACACACCCTCCTGTGCGTCTATAGGGGGTTTGAAGGGATCTCACATTGGGCAGCAACAAGTTCTAATACACCCGAAAGGCGCAGTCGATTGTAGTGCTCCTTTTACAACCGTAGGCTGTAATGTGGCTCGGCAGAGGCAGGTTCTGATGGGGAAGATGGCAAGGTGGTCCGCCACTGAGGGAACTCGTCCATGGTCAGCAGGAGCTGTTAGCAGGACAAAACCCTAGCTGCGTTGGCGCTAGGCCTTTGCAGGGTACAACAATAGCCTATCCTTCACTGCTCCTCTCCGAATGTGTTCATACACATCAAGCAGTAGTCAATGAACAAAAATAGACTGAGAAACCAGAATAACAGAAGTTATTGCCTTTACCGCATAGAGATTAAACAAGGGTTTGATCAGCCGGCATGAGCACGGGGTAGATCCTCCAAGCAGAAGGTGCGGCCTGGTCAGGTGGCTGAAGCCTTCCAGACAAGATGGCCTCCCTTGGCTAGCCTGTTGCTCTTTGAAAAAATGGCGGGTCTGCACGTGCCTGGGCTCTTTGGAAAGCTAAGGGTGTCAGCTGCCATGAGTGACAATCAGTGTGTCGAAGCCATGGACAGTTGGAGCGACATTGGTCTAGGATAGGGTCTGTTCGGTGACTACCGAATGATAGGGTCAGCTTTGCAAGCCCGTTGCTCTCTGGATATAGCTTGGATGCAAGTGACTATATCTTGTTGGAACCAGGAGATTTAGTAGAATCCAATGGTACCCTATTTACCACAACCCAATAGTGAAATGTTGAGTTATGGGTAGTGGAACAAAGGCGACAGTTCAGCTTCTATGGGACAGAAACTACACCTCAGGGACGTACCTTCTTATGTAGATTTGGAGGCAAGCAATGCCCCACCCCAGGGTGCTATTTGAAGACGTTTGGTCCTTGTTGATGAAGGAAGGACATCCGGTCGTGTGTTGGATGATCCTGGGGGTGGAAAGGACTGTGTTATGATGGATGAACGTGAGGTCGTCGATCAGTCGAATGGCTAGACAGTTGTTGTAGTAATGAACCACATTGTTGCTCCAAACACCTCGCCGAAACAGCAAAGAGAATCAAGCCAAGCTGCTTTTAGGGTCGTAGGGATTCTTTGCGCCGTAGTGTACCCTATTGCAATAAAGAACCACGTCAAAGCAACAAAGAGGAGGAGAGGGACAGGCCTACCGGAGAACCACACGGGGAAGGGGACTGCAACTCAAAAACTCCATCAGTATTTCATTCAAAACTCGGCTGCTGCCGGCGAGAGAGGCTGCTGCACAGTTACATGGTGAGCTCTTCCTCTAACACAAAAAATAACAGGGATAACAAAAACTAACCCTAACCCTAATCATCCTTAACTATTTAATGGAGGTTTTGGGCGGGAATCCGAGTTGAGCCAGTTCAAAATGCACCTCTGATCCACCCTGTAGAAGTTTCTAGAACAGATCTATGTGGGGTGGTTCTAGAGCAGATAGTCTGTTCTTCCTTGGCGCAGATCTGCACCATATAACATTCTAGAACTTTCTTCAGCTGGGTGCTAGGCAGGAAAAAGGCTGGATCCATCTCTAAAAGGTCTGCCTGACCCAGTTCATTAAAGAACCTGGACCGGGGTAGGAAGGGCGTGGGTTTTGGATCCATGCCTCCCAAGCTGGTGCCCCATCAAGCCCAGATCTTGGCAGACTTGGATCAGATCTGAGGCTGGGGGGTCTGGTCTCATGTGATCTAAACATGGTGCACTGGTTTGCCCCCCCCTCCCCCTCAAACGCACGTCTTGTCCCTCTTAGCATTCTTGGCTGAACCGCGTTGGGGCTAACCCTTGGCGGTAGGGGACTAGAGAGGCGACTGTGTAAACCTCCCTTGAGTGCTTGGGGCTGATTTGGCTAGTTGAGTGTTGGGTGCATTACATTGGGTTCCCTCTTGCTCCAAACGGTGATATGAGGCTGTTGTGCAGGCTCTTGAGCAGCTAATCTTCCTTCAGTCCTAGCGAGTCACATTCCTCACTTCAACGCCTGGCTAGGCAGTCTTGGGATGCACCCGGCTGGGGCAGTAGGGTGACCTAGGACGCATTTGGGCTAGACACCCACCATTCTTGTCTTTGTCCTCACGCCCCCTATTTTAATCTCCCTAGGCGTATGGAAGGGCTTGGGCGCTAAAGGGGGTGTTGTCACCCCTCTCTCGGCAATGGGTACTCATTGGGTCTTGTCTCGTTGCCCGTGTGCTGCTTGCATCCATCGGCCATCATGGCGGACCGGGGGGTTGGATCGCATCAGATCCACCCCCTTAAAACAGAGCCTGCCATTAGGCTCTACGCGGTTCCCACACATTAGTCAAGACGGTGAGCACCCTCCAAGTGACGCCCTCTTCCACCCAGGTCCCATTGGAAGTGGTCGAGCTTTGTGGTTGCAGTCGGTTGGTTCTCCTTTGTTTTACCCCTGGTATGGCTATGCTGCTCTACTGTTCATGGCCGAGGAAAAGAGATGCTTAGCCTTGGTTGGACAAGCCCATTTCGGGCCATGTGCAGCTCGCCCAAGCTTGCTGTGCCTTTCAATGGCTGATCCTTGCACGGAGTGGGGTAGTAGATCGGGTTGTTTGCTCAGTGTTTCCCCTTTCTCCTGGTTGTCATGCTGCTCAACTCGATTTGGTTGTCACACAGAGGTTTCGCAACCATATGTCGTGGCTGGCATCAGTCCAGCCACCCCCTCAGGTTGCTACTTCTCGTAGCCGGGGAAGTGTAGTGCTGATTGGTGGGAGATTTGGGGGTCTTGTCGCCCAAGGGTCTTGCTGCTACCCCAGTTTAACACTTGCTGGTCTAGATGACAGCGAGGATTAGGTTGCCATTCTCTCGCCCAAGGCCAGATTTTGACCTCTGAGTGCTGTTGAACCGAATCAACCTCCTTCTTCTCGAAAGAAGTCACCCTTTTGTGATGTGGTTTAGCCTGCATTTTGCCCGGGTTCTTTGCAGTCTGGTTGCCTTGTTCCAAGGCATAGATAGTTGCAGGCAGTCCACCCTTCTTGTCAAACACAATGGTCCTATCAAGTAAATCGAGGGAGACGTCGTTGAACGACTTCACCACTGGCCTCCAAGTGTTATGTTCGACCCGCAGCCAACGAAGACATACATGTCTGTTTAGAATTGTTGGCCTTGTACACTGATCTCTATGTTTTCGTAGGCTGCACAGTAGAGTCCTCTATCGTTGTCCCTCATTCCCACATCTAGGGAATGGCACTCCCTGCCTTCATCTTGGATGATGGCTCATGCAAATTTGGGCAAAACTGTCATCCATGTGCAACACTACGCCTCTTGTGCCAATATCTCCCCCCCACTCGAAGTACACCCATGGTGGGTGCTCTGGTTTTGGTCCAACCACCCCCCACAGGCTGTCGCTTTATGCTTCTACAATGCTACAGGGTCTGTGCATTGGAGGTCAGTCCCTAGTTGAGTATCGATGCAACCCATGATGTTGTCCAATGATTCCTGCTGAATTTGGTGGTTGGGGGTGCTAGGACATATGCTGCTCATCCCTGGCAAGAATCTTATTTTTCTCGGTCTGAGGTGGTCCCTCCTGTTCAGTTGGGGCTAGTTCCTTCCCTCAGTATGTACGTCAGTCTCGGGCTTAAGTCAGCACCCACAGAAAGGTCCTCCTATGTTGTCCCTTAGTTGAGCAACCTATTGTTTCTAGACGTCTTGGGTAGTCCCACCATCAACGTGTAACACTACCTCGCTGGTGCCGATATACCTTCTCACCCTCAGCTCCTTAGTGTCAGGCGTTAAAACAGCTTTTGGAAGCACCTTGATGCAGCTTCCTTCTCAGCTGGATGTAGGACCAAGATGGCAGTTGCAGGCTGTTTGGGTACTCCCGTTCTCCTTCCTTAGACCATTGGCTGAAGACAGTGCAGCCGATCAGAAGGCTAGATATCATCCTCGGTTGTAGCCTCAATGCTTTCAGTTTCATCTGCGGGTTTCATTTTGCCCCCTATAGAGACTCATTGTGGTTCTCTTGTCCCATATCAACTCAGAATACTAGGTGGTGCCCTACTGGTCGAGTGACCAGTTCTCCTCTCTTGAACATGCAGCCTTATGCCTTGCGCGGACAAGGTGATCTTCTTCTTTGGTCACCAAAGTTGAGCAGGAGGTGTTCTTGTTGGAACTTTGCGAGGAATCTAGATAGCGCACAAACGAAGATGCATAAATCGAAATAACATTCATGATTCATGTGTTTCATAAGGGCGGAAGAAGAACCTGTAGAGGCGACTGCCGACTGAATGTCGGCGGCTGTGGGAAGAACGACTACAGTCCCCATAGACTCGTTCCCCAGCGGAGGTAGCGGCGGCGGCAATGGGTTTCTCTCCTCAGCCATAGCAGCCCAGTGATGGGGACAGACAATTCACGTATGGCTAAGGGGACCGATTACCCAGACGGCAAAAACTGAATGTGTCACACACCATCACAAGACACGAGTATTTATACTTAAGGGTCCGAAATGGATATGGACCCGTATCGATGCAGGACTATCCAGATGGAGAAATCCCAAGAATCTCCCACTAGTCCAAGTCGATATCGAGGGTAAACAAAATGAATGGACTAGCCTTAAAATCCATTCCAAGGTCTCACCTTGTTGTCTTACAAAACTTCTCAACAAACAAATGAGAATACAAAATAAATAGACAACAAACTTAATGAGAATCAACAAACTGTATGTGATCACATTCATAAATGTTTGCATAATAGTGTGTTTACATTGAACTACACAAACCCATCCTCTTAACATGTTCAAAGAACATACCAGATACTAGCGCTTTAGTAAGAGGATCTGCAACCATATCTGTAGTCCCAATGTGTTGAATACACACTAGTTGATTCTCTGTCTTTTCCTTAACAACAAAATACTTAAGTTCCATATGCTTATAAGAAGTACTACTTTTGTTGTTGTTAGAAAAGGACACTGCAGCTTCATTATCACAGTAAACCTTAAGTGGTCTATCAATAGAATCCACTATCTTGAGCTGTGAAATGAAATTCTTTATCCAAATTGCCTGTGATGTAGTCTCATATAATGCAATGAATTCTGCTTCCACGGTGTAAGCAGCAGTCACAGTCTGCTTTTTGCTCCCCCATGAGATGACACCTCCTGATAGAAGGAAAACAAAACCAGTAGTAGACTTTCTACTATCGGTACATCCTCCAAGATCGGCATCAGAATAGCCAATCACTTCTAAATGGTCCACCTTGCGATATGTCAACATGTAATCTTTTGTCTCTTGCAAGTACCGCATGACTCTCTTTACGGCCTTCCAATGTGCCATGCCTGGATTGGATTGAAATCTACCAAGCATGCCAACAGCAAAGGAAATGTCAGGCCTAGTACAAATCTGCGCATACTGCAAGTTGCCAACCACAGATGCATATGGAATGTTGATCATTTGTGCCTTTTCAAATTCGTCATTTGGACAATCATTTAGGCTCAATTTATCTCATTTAGCTATGGGTGCCGAAATAGGAGAAAAATTCTCCATCCCATATCTCTTAAGAACTTTATTGATGTATGCTGATTGGGAGAGACTTAAAACACATTTAGATCTGTCTCGACGAATCTCAATGCCGAGAACAAATGAAGCCTCACCCATGTCCTTCATCTCAAAATGAGATGCGAGAAAATGTTTGGTTTCTGTTAGCAATTGAAGATCATTTGAAGCAAGTAAAATGTCATCCACATATAAAGTCAAAATTATGAACTTACTCCCACATGTCTTAAGATACACACATCAATCAATGATGTTTTCTGTAAACCCAAAAGTCGTAATGACTTCAGAAAACTTAATGTACCATTGACATGAGGCCTGTTTAAGTCCATAAATCGCTTTATTAAGCTTGCAAACCAAATGATCTTTACCACTCTCAGAAAACCCTTGAGGTTGATCCATATATACCTCTTCATCTAAATCACCATTCAAGAAAGCCGTTTTCACATCCATCTGATGTAGCTCTAAGTCAAAATGAGCTACAAGTGCAAGGACAATCCTCATTGACTCTTTAGCAGAGACAGGTAAATATGTCTCATTATAGTCAATGCTCTCCATTTGTGTGAATATTTTAGCAACTAATCTTGCCTTGTATCTCTCTATGTTGCCTTTAGAGTTCCTCTTGGTCTTATAGACCCATTTACACCCTACGGGTTTTACTCCTTTAGGCAACGATACAAGTCTCCATGTCTGGTTTTTAGCCATAGAGTCAAGATCTTCTTTCATGGCATTAATCCAGAACCTATATTGTTTGCTTTCAACGGCTTCATTGAATGTGAAAGGATCATCATCAACATCTATGAAATCACTAGGCTCTTGTAGGTATACCACATAGTCTGATGATATGGCAGATCTCCTGGCTCTTGCAGATCTACGAACAGGTAATTGATCATTTTCAATTTGTATGTCTACATCTTGTTCGTGTTCATCAGTATGATCTACATTTAATTTATCTGGATCTGATGCATTACCTGTATGATTTGCATTCATGTCATCCTGGGAGACAACATAATCATAGACATTTATATTCTCTTTAACAGGTCTACTTTCAGTATCCTGTATTTCCTCAAAATTGAGGTTTTGTAATGCATCTAATCCAAATGAGTCATCTTCCAGGAACTTAGCCTTATCTGTTTCCACAATATGTGGTGTATGAGATGGACAATAAAACCTATAGCCTTTCGATCTTTCTGGATAACCAATAAAGAAACCACTGGTTGTTCTAGGATCAAAGGCTTTTATATAGGGGTTATACAATTTAACTTCAGCAGGACATCCCCATATGTGCATATAAGAAAGAGAAGGTTTCCTACCTGTCCATAACTCGTAAGGAGTTGTAGGAACAGCTTTAGTAGGAACCCTATTTTGGATATGCACTGCTATCCTGAGAGCTTCACCCCACAAGGTTAGAGGAAGAGTAGAGTAATTTAACATAGCTCGAACCATTTCTTTAAGCGTATGATTTCTTCTTTCAGCAACACCATTTTGGTAGGCGCTGCCTGACATAGTGTATTGAGGCACAATGCCTTATTCCTTTAGAAATCGCGTTAATGGTCCCTCCCTTTGTCCCATCTCAGTGAACCTACCATAATATTCACCACCTCTATCTGATCTGACTATCTTGATAACTGCATCGGTTTGTTTCTCTACTTCTTTCTTATATTTCTTGAAAACTTGACACACATCGGATTTTTCAAAGATTAAGTAGAGGTACAAATACCGAGAATAGTCATCTATAAAGGTGACAAAATACTTTTCACCTGTGTAACAATGAGGGAAAGGTCCACAAACATCTGTGTGAACAATTCCTAATCTTTCAGCACATCGCTCGGCACCTTCTTTATATATGTTGCTTTGCCTTTATGCAATCTACACATATGTCGTTATCTGTAAAATCAAGAGATCGTAAGATCCCTTCATTTATGAGTCTCCTTATTCTCTTTTCAGAGATATGACCCAAACGGTGGTGCCATAGCATGTATGAATCATCCTTTATGGTACTACGCTTATTGTCAAATATATTATGAATAGAAACCAACGGTTCAGGAGATTGGATCTTCACATTCAACTTGTATAAACCATCATACAAAATAGCAAAACCAATTTCAACAAGATCTTTATAAATGAACATCTTTGAATTATCAAACTTTAAACAAAAATCAAATTTGTCCAATCTTGATACAGAAATCAAGTTTCTACTATATGATGGAACAAAGAAAACATCATGAAGATCCAAAACAAAGCCAGTATCAAGCCTAATCTGGCATTCTCTTACAGCCTTCACATGTGAGCGCATTTTGTTTCTTGACAAAATACTCCTCTCATGTAGCGTTGGTTCCCTTTTTCTCAGAAAGTCATGTAAAGAATTGGCAATATGCACAGTAGCACCAGAGTCAATCCACCAGCTATTAATAGGAACATGTAACATATTACTTTCAAGTAAAACAAATGACATGTTACCTTTCTTCTCTAACCAATTCTTATATTTGATGCAGTCTGACTTCTTATGCCCCTTTTTCTTGCAAAAGAAACACTTTATAGGAGCTAAGTTAGTTTGCGCAGTTTGAGAAGCAGGTTGACTTGATGACTTCTTCTCTAACCACGTATGTTCTTAGCGACCATTGATTGCAAAAGCAACAAACTTAGTCGGTTAGAACGCCTCCACTTGTCAAAATACGCTATTTCATTATGTGTACTTTCTGGTGTAAGAGGTGGTGGCTCAGGTCGCCTCAAAGCCATATCCAGATCCATATACCCCAATGTAAACACAACATTTTCTTTCCATTCAGCATAATTGGAATCATCAAGTAAAGGGATAGAATTTGAGCTATTCAAATAAATAGAACCAGGCACTGCAGACGACAAAAGACATCTATAAGTTGTCATGCATTATATGAGACAAACCATATGGAACAGTAAACCAAATAAAAGGCTCTTTATGTCTACTATTTCCAAGACAAATACCCAGGGTCATTAGGATACTACTTTGATAATATACCTAACACGCACATGTATTCCGTCTTAACTTTATCTAGTAAAACTAGGAAATGTAATTCCAAACTATAGTTAAGCATAACACCTTTGAGTGTAAAATGACAGAACTATGTAAGGATCTATTTTCCTATTTTACTCTACTTATTATCCTGAACATAACACACTACCTTTGAGTAATTATGTTACTTCAAATGAGAATAAATACAACATGAAACACTAATGTGCCTTTAAATCATGCATAGTCACTTTGGTGAGGTATGACATGATTTAACTAATCATAGGCTCTTTACATTAACGTTATCGTACAAACTTTATGATCATGCAATAAAACTAACTTTAGCATAATCCTAAACAAAACATGATACAAGAATATAATATGTCATAATAACACATTTAAAATGAAACACACGAACCATTTCTGCATAATCAACTTAATGCTATCTAAATTGTTCATTAAATCTCCATAAAACATAATGAATCGGTCCTGTATCGATCTAGAATGATCGAACCAATTCATTAAACACCGTAAATGGACATGCAACCACATCAACCAGCACCCTCTAGTTTAGAACCGGTCCCGTATCAGTCCTAAATTGACCGAACCGGCAGAAAACTAGATGAACCGATCCGAAAAGGGAGAGAACCGGTCTCAAACAACTCTGAATCGGTTCGAAAAGGCCTAAATCGGTTCTAAAACTGAATGAACCAGTCTGAAAATCAACTGAACCGGTCCTGAAAAGATCCGAGTCGGTCCCAAAATGTCCGAATCGGTCCTAAAACGGACCGAATCGGTTCTGAAACGGATCGAATCGGTTCTGAAATGGACCGAATCGGTTCTGTTTTAAAAAATCAGGCCGAATGGATAGCGGGCGGGCAGAAAATGAGCGCCGAGCGACAACGGAATTTTTTTTTTTTTGAATCTTTATGGATCCGGGTCGGGTTAGCATGACCCGACCCGGGTCCGACCCACCCGCTCTACCCGCGAGCGGTTTCGAGCGTCGTCTCCACCGCTCGCCTGCCGAACGGCAGACGGGCGGTGGTGTGCCACCGGCAGGCCACCCAACTCCGTGGGTGGCCGCCGGTGGGTGCCGACAGGGCGTTCGACCGTCGCCCGCCGCGATGGCGGGCCGTCCCTCACCGAAGACCGGTCGGAATCCGGCCTTCCCCTTTCCCTCAAAACAGAACCGACGGCTTCCATCACCCACACGATGGAGGCCGTCGCCCTCTTTCCACATTCCACACTTCTGCCCTATTCTCTTTGCGTGAAAACAGAATGCAAAGGGAAATGCGCAGAGGAATCGTGGTGTGGGCCCATAACCCATGGTTGGAGCATTGCAAGGAATCTAGATAGCGCACAAACGAAGATGCAGAAATCGAAATAACATTCATGATTCATGTGTTTCATAAGGGCGGAAGAAGAACCTGTAGAGGCGACCGCAGACTGAATGTCGGCGGCTGTGGGAAGAACGGCTACAGTCCCCATAGAGTCGTTCCCCAGCGGAGGTAGCGGCGGCAGCGGGTTTCTCTCCTCAGCCATAGTAGCCCAGTGATGGGGACAGTTCACGTATGGCTAAGGGGACCGATTACCCAGACGGCAAAAACTGAATGTGTCACACACCATCACAAGACACAAGTATTTATACTTAAGGGTCCGAAACCGATATGGACCCGTTTTGATGCAGGACTATCCAGATGGGGAAATCTCAACAGTTCTCCCTTAACGGGGCAAGTTGTGTGTTGGGAGGAGTAGCGATCACACCTCTCCTTTCTCTCTTGGCAGCACCGGGAAGGTGACAAGTTTATCTTTTTCCATAAGGCCATTGGACTGCCCACACTCATGCCCATATTCCCACTTTGCTTTACATGTAAAGCACTATCTTAACTTGGAACATACTTGTCTTTCCTTACGAGTTAGGCACTGACTCGATGGTATCGGAGTGGGCAAGCAGTGGTTGGATTGCTTGTTGCCCATGCTGGCTTGTAGGGAGCTGTTATCTCTGGCCGGTATGTCCAGTTCATGCTTCTGGACTTCACCCTATGTTGCTGCATTCCCAAGACTGGCCTCAGCCTCAGTCTTTTCATTCGCTGGCCGTTCATGGGCGTCAGCTTTCCCGTCCAGGTCTTTCACTTGCTGCAAGTGCCCTACTGGTGCGACACTCATCTGGACAGGTTTGTTGGCCATCAAGGACTGATCCAGTAGGGACTGACACTGCTCCTTGAGAAGATGCAACTTAGCTTTTTGTTCATCATACCAGACACACACCTCTTCCTGAACACTTCTATTTTCACTCGGTTGTATAGGTTTGTTGGGTGTCATGGTCTGATCCAATAGGGATTGACGTTGCTCTTTGAGAAGTCGCCTGTCACACCCCAACCCTTTGACCCTCAAATAAATTTTTTTGTTAAAATATAAAACATTGAGATGCGATGACACAACGATTCAAAAGGAAAGAAGCTATGCAATTCAAAGACAGTGGGGAAACTTTTCATTATATGATAAATTCAGTCCATACAAATCACATCATATTTTTTCAATAATGCATATGACAAAAATGCTCCAAACCACAACATTGATGTCTAACAAAAACAAGACATCAAAGACCAAAACATGATGCGCCTAGTAGGCTTGGGCATCGGGCCGGGCCGGGTCGGCCCGTCTATTTAATGTCGTTAATGGCCCGCAAGTGGATCGGGTCGGCCCACTACCCGGCCCGATTATTACCGGGTCAGACCGCGTCAACCATGTCTGAGGCCCGGCCCGGCCCGTTTTGTGAACTGTCGGGCCGGGCCTATTTGGTTTTTAAAACTGACCGTTGTTTATTTAATCTTCTTAATCAAGACAGACAATAATGCCAAACTGTGAAGTTGCACGGATTATATGCTTCCTAATAATGGATTCCGCTGATCCTAATTTGTACAATATCCATAATTAAACGAACTCGAAGAAGAAACAGAAACCAAACAAAATTGCCAACAATTGGAACTATTACTTCAAGAGCCTATCTCACTATCACACAAGATAGCCTTCTGTCGTTAACAAGAGACCATCCTAGGTACTTGGTTGGCACTCAGGAGAAATAGAAAATCAAAGAAAAACAATAACAGAAAGGAACACATCAAAGGAAGAAACTATATAAAATATATGAAAGTAATCAGAAGAAATAATATAGGTTTTCTCTTCTCACTAGCCCACTGCGCCAAGCCAGCACCACCATCATTTGAATTAACAAAAGCATCATTTAGAAATAAAATTAACTTGAATGTGGCTTGTTCACACTAATACCACCACCACCGCCATAATTTGAATTAACAAAAGCATCATTTAGAAATAAAATTAACTTGAATGTGGCATGTTTACACTAATACCACCACTACCACCATCATTTGAATTAACAAAAGCATCAGTTAGAAATAAAATTAACTTGAGTGTGGCATGTTCATACTAATACCACCACACCACTAGACCTTGAATTAACAAAAGCATCATTTAGAAATAAAATTAATTTGAATGCGGCATGTTCACACTAATACCACCATCACCACCATCATTTGAATTAACAAAAGCATCATTTAGAAATAAAATTAACCTGAATGTGGCATGTTCATACTCATACCATCACCACCACCATCATTTGAATTAACAAAAGCATCATTTATAAATAAAATGAACTTGAATGTGGCATGTTCAAAGTAAACATCTTCAAAGTCCAACAACCTTGAAATATCCATCTACAATTTAACATGAAGAAGAAATGTTAATAAAAAATAACAGGTGCTTGTCTGCATGGAATACTAAACATTAATTAAAAAAAATTACCATGATAATCATGCATTGGATTAACTTTGCTCGTCAGAATTGTGCTCTGCATCATGAGAACTATAACACATGTTAATTTAAGCACACTATTATGCTAATATGTAAAATAAATTAGATTGAACTATGAACATCTTACATTTCACCCAAGTTGTGTGCATCACGAATCCAACTCTGTGTGCAGATTAATGATTCCACATTTTCAGGAGTAGTTGAGCATCGATAATCATTAAGAATTCTTTCTTCTCTATTGAATGCAGATTCTGAAGCAACTGGAGATACAATAATGACTAATACATCTCGAGCCATCTTTGCTACAATTTTATACTTACTTTCATTTGTCTTCCATCAAGATAATATGTTGAAGTTTGTATTATGTGCAATTTCTTCCACTGGATCAATCAAATATTTGTCTAGATCTGTGTGAGCCACTATAGGAGATAGAGCTGAAGTATGCTTTGAATCCACATCTAGCCACACTTCTATACTCTTTTGTTGCAATCATGGTACTAGTGTATGCATTGGCCCTTTGCATATTACTTGTGTCACTATCATACATGTTTTTGTATTCAACATGCAATTTATGAAGCATGTTCTCTACAACTTCATATTTTACCATTGCATCTGGTTTATCTAAATCATAAAGCACATACTTTAAGTATAACAACTTGAACCTAGGATCCAAAACCACTACAAATGCAAAGAGAATATTGTAGCTCTTGAAGTATTTGTCAAATTTTTCTTGCATTTTGCAAATCAATGTCCTTATATGTTCATTTGATGTTCCATGATGCCTACGCAAATGATGGTAAATTGATAAGACTTCTACAAAAACAATATTAGATGTTACCTGCTTAGAGGTGGACAATAGATTTGTTGCATCATAGAATACCTTTAAGAACTGGCATAAATAAGATGCATGAGATCACTCATCCTCATAAGGCAAACATGCATAACTAGAATCACACAATGCCAAATGTTGGAAGACATTTTTGAATAACAATCCATCTTTCAACATTGTAAATGGAGAATTCCATCGAGTAGGAACATCATAGTTTAAACTTTTTTTGTCATCCAAACCCTTGCCTTTACACATTGCTTGAAAACATGTAATCGTTTTGGTGATCCTCTTACATATTTGACACTGTCATGAACTTTTGAGATTGTATCAACCATATAATTCATACTATCTTGAACCATGAGATTTATAATATGTGCACCACAATGAATATGAAAGTATTTCTCTCTCAATAGAAATGAAATATTGTTTTTTCTTTCTAAGGTCCTTCTTAGTAAACTTATTCCACTATCATTTGCTGAACAGTTACCAGCAGTAATAGAACATAACTTCAATTGAATTTCCCACTTAGTAGTAATGCACTCTGATAAAATGTCATTTATACAAATTGCATTATGTGGTGGAGGCACATGTATAAAATTAAGTATATGGGAGTGCAATTGCCAATCTGTATCAATATATTGGGCTGTCAAGCATAAGTATCCTAATGTCTGTTGTGAGGACCACATGTCAAACGTCAACGAAACCCGCTGCACATGATTATTTAAAACTCCTTGATATCGTATTTTTTCATTCTTGAACATTGACTGAACCTCTTTTGTAAGTGTTTTGCTAGAAAATGGAACAAATCTTGAATTGCAAGCCTTTAGAATATCATTGTGATAATCATATTTTGCAAAACTGAAAGGAAGTCCATGGATTATTGTACACTTAGCCATACATTTTCTTATAGCCTCCATATCAAATTTATGTAGACATAAAAAAGTTGTACCAGATTCACTAACTCCAACTGACAAAGTTTGTTGCTTTTCATGAGCAATCAGTCTTTTGGCACATGTATCACTCTGTTGTTTTAAACATTAGAACTATGTCCACCTAATCATTCTCCACAATGGTTGCATTTTACAAACTTGTTTCCCCTATATTATACTAGTGTGAAGTCATTCCATACAATTGAAGTACTTTTCGACTTGGATTCAACTTCCTTTTTAGTAGATGAAAAATATTCATTTTCTTCCATATCTATCAATGTCATCGGACGATATTCTTCATTCCCCATGCTAGAAGACATAACTTACTATTTGAATGTAATTCAAACAACTTAAACACATGAAATGATTCAACTTTTGAGCTGAAGAAAAGGCTAACAAGATTCATATGACATATGGTATGAAAGAAATGAAGTAAATTCGAGAAACAGTGATAAATGCCTATCTAAGAATATCAAGTTTACATATATATTAAGATGACAACTTTTTCAGCTAAACCTACAAAAATTATATAAATGAACAAGTGGTGAACATATCAACAGCATTTGCATAGGCAAACAACCATTAGAGGGAGAGTTAAAAAATCCTAAAAACAAAGTAAGATAGAGCCCTAAAGCACAAAACACATGCATCGACAAGTTATATATATATATATATATATATATATATATATATATATATATATATATATATATATATATATATGAAGTAACTTTTCTAGTAAACCTTGTAAAATATATACATATTTAGATTCAAACTGGGACTAAATAGAATATTGAGCAACATCGTTGCTAACCTGGCGATTCCTTCAATTTCAGTCTAGAAGCTTTTCTCCAAGAAAGTTTAATTGTACTAACAATATATAGCAAAAGACAACCAGCAACAACTTCTGTTGAAATTTCAACAGCCAGCAGCCATTTTGATGATTTTTTCTTCATCACTTGGTCCTATCAAAATGTCAGGCCCTGTTTAAGTGCAAAATTGCAATTTCATCACAAACAATAAAAATTAAGAAAATGAAAGTTTCTGATGCCTCTAAAAAAATTATAAAGTTGGATGCTGCCTTAAATCTTCACCAAGTGAGGACAATGATAAATGATGTCAAGAAAAGCTACAAAAGAAGTGTTGAAGATGCTTCATAACATAAATAAAAGGTTCCAAGAAACATATGCAAGAGATGCCCTAGAAGAAGTATGATCGGTTTAGTGGGGATCACAATACAAGCACTATGTACTAAAGATAAGCGTGAGAACAAATACTCAGAAATGGATGTTAAAAACATACGGAAAACATAAACAATGACAAATAATGAATAAAAGAACATATAAAAGAATAAATTATGAGAAATTTGAGTTTTCTACTAACTTTCCTATAAGAACATCGATAAAAATGTTGAAATAAATGAAGCCTAAAAACACTCAAATGACACTAAAAAACATTTTTTCCTGAAGAAAACACAAAAAATGCAAAAATAATGCAAGTGGTTAGACATCCATCCACTTGCAAAAATAAACCGAGCACACACAATAGCATGAAATGAAGCAAGGACAAAGTAAGATGTGACCAAATGCCCAATGATTAGTTCGAACGTTTAGACTATTGGAATCCGTTGCAAGTGGTTAGACATCCATCCACCATCAGTCTGGACTTTGCTAAACAGAATCCTGGATTTAGGCATTTTTTCAGGATTCCAACATTTTTTTCCATTCCCCATACTAACAGTTCTAATAAGACACCATTTATGTGAACCTTCATTCTAGCAGAAAAGCTCAAATCACGTCAAATGAACATCCAAGTATATTTTCCCAAGTTCAATAGAATCATATATCAAGTCAAATTTAACACGTTCACTACACAAAATGCCATATGAGAAAAAAAAAACTAATGGATATCACTTTCCTCCTGTTTCTTGTAATAGCAAGGGAAGAAGATATACTTGTGCCCTCAACGGAAAGAAATTACAAAAAGGAACAAATTTGGGGAGAACAAGTCAAGCAGTAACGGTTTCACCGTTGCACCCCCTTTCCTTCGTGAGTTGAGGCATGCAGTCTCATGACTTGTCATAGAATCCCCTCACATATAACACGACATGCAAAGGCCACTCAATGGCCACAATAACACATTCAATAGTCATATGCAATTCATACTTAAACACATCATTTACAATCACTTCATTCACACTCTTTTCATTTACATTAGCTTTAGTGAATTGACAATTCCTGTGGATGCAAACAAAGACACATGGTCATCACGGGCGACTACAGTCGGGAGACAACCTCTGTGGTGGCCCAAAACGATATGGATCCATTCACGTTGCAGTGAAAGAGCACCCCTCCATGGATGTGTGAATTTCAAGGAGAGTTACTCAGCCTTCCTTAGGACACCTAGGTTAGGAAGGTGGGAGCCCAACACTCCAAGTACATCACACAACGATATCCTGGAGTCTTGCACTGTCTGCGCTCTGAGCAGGCGAGACCAGTGGCGAAGGTGGGACATCTCCCAAACAAATTGCCACAACCCACTGACTTCTCATCTCTTATTTCTTTTTATTTATCATTATGAAAGCACATTCACAAAATGATCAGCTAGCTCATGAGGTTGGCTCACTTCGTGAGTGCACCAATACCTCCAATTGCATCCACACGAGGGCTACACATATAGTTAACATTCTTAGCTAGCCGTCATAACAATATAGGTACAACTATCCTTTAATTTCATTCATTTGTATTCATACCCACGACAATGCATGTGCAACATATCACAACATTCATATTAGTCACACACATTAATCACATCTTTCAAAACTTAGCCAAACTACAGAGAGCAGTTTGGATCTGTGATTGGCTCGTAGTTGTCCTAAGCAATTATCATTCTAGGATGCTTTCTAATGCATAATTGGGGTTGACGAGATACTCGACTTGATACCCCACCTCATCTGTCCTAAGCAGTTATCATTTCTAGCATGCACATGCAATTGCATAGTAATTTTCAAAACAAAACTTATAGTAATTTTCAAAACAAAATTTATCTCATAACAATCCAACCACATACATACATTCACTCAATCACAACACTGTCATAGGATCCAGAGATCCTGAAAACATATGTTCAAAGATTGGCCCCAGGTAGAGATTTGCTTGGAATGACGCCATACCTGACGCACATCACCAAAATATCCAAAATGCCTCAAGCTTCAAGTCTTGCTACTCAAGGTCTACTCGACGTTCCCAGTGTACCTGCAACATAAGCAAGTAATAAGTTTCCTACTTGCTTCACTTTACATTCAATACAAGTATGAAATATAATCATTGAGGCAAAGGTCATCATCTCAAGAGGGTGTCGACGGGTAGTATCAACCCATAGAGCTCTCCAAGAGGTTTCTTCCCAACTCTTTGAGGTTCTGACCAAACGATTTAAGCTCTGAGCTTTCGATTCCACCACTCACTAATACATTTCTCACGCGCTTTCTTAGTTGAGGCGTCTACCCCGCAATTAAGCTTCCCAACATACGATGTATATGCACATCAATAGAAGCATATTTCATGAGCTCGCTAGAACGGTCCTAAACCTTCTCAACATCATCAAAATCCTTATCATTCTTCGTAATCACTTCGTGTTCAAACTGCTATAGTGTTCCTGGCAGTCACCTCAAGTGTTCGACTAAGCACCAATGCCAATGATTGCTCGCTGTTGTCGTCAACAACATGGCTCAATTGCTGGTAGGAGAGGGAAGATGGACTTCCCTAGCCGAAATCCAACCAAACAGTAGTAAATATGATGAGAATCAGCGAAAGAGAGATGAAAAGAGAGGTCTGCATGAGAAGGATGTTGTCAGCTGTGAGATAGGTGGTCATCCGATTGAGGGAGACATACTCACGACACGAGGACAGCAATGGGGAGAGGGAGAGGAGGTTGAAAATGAGAGAGAAAACATGAGAGATGTGAGTGGGAGAAGCAACACATGAGGGAGTGAGAGATTGAGGGAGAGAGGGAGTGCAGACCGAGAGGGAAGATGGATGGAGAGTGGTGAGGGAGAGAGGGCAGGTGCATGAGAAAAGGGAGCATGCAGAGAGGGAGAGTGTGGGCAGAGAGAGCATGGGCAGAGAGAGGCACTGAGGGAGACATAGACAGAAGAGAGATAGGGGAAGACAGAGAGCAATAGGGACAAAGAGAGAGGTAGACTTTTAGCGAGAGAGGGACAAGGAGAAGAAGAAGAAGGAAGAAAGGAGAGGAAGGAGGAGAGAAGGAGAAGTTGAGAGGGCTCACCAGAGCGCCACCGCCGCTGCCCTTCACCTCTGTCGCCGCTCTTCACTCTCTTCCGTTGCTGGTTTGCACTGCGTTGACCTCCCACCAACAAAACAAGATAGTGACAAAGAGGGAGACAGAGGGAAGGACGAGGGAGAAGAGCCCTCACGTCGGGCTCTCACAAAGGTGAGTTTCAGGTCTGGGTCTAGATGCGCTCTAGCCCAACCTGAAATAAAAAAACAAATGAGCATCACATCGCCTCTTGGCTATCTGTTTGTTATACCAAGCACTTGCCCATAACCAGGTTCTCGCCTCTTCTTGCACATTTTTAGGCTTTGCTTGAGTCGGGGAGTCTGTAACCTCATGCTGGTCATTTAGGGTAAGCACGCAACATGGGGGCTATCGTGATTGCACAACTTCACCCTGCTGCTCCTTGTCATGGCTTTCTACCGAGCGCTTGCCTATCGCATCACAACCATAGAAGGTGGAGCTTGTGACTTCAGCGCAGCTACTGCCCCACCAACCTTCATTTATCTGGGCTTGACCTTCATTGCAAACTGGCCCTCCTACTAGGTTGCTGCACTTCGGCAGTTGTGGCATGCAGCATGGTCCTGGACAGTCCAGCTCTTGTTGCAAGAGTCCCACCAAGTCTGGATCTCCTTCCCGTCGTGAGTTGTACTGGGTGGACGTCCTGCTGGTTGCGTTACCATATCCTGCACCTTAGGATATGAGTAATGGCAGCCTGTATTTTCCTTCAAGTTTTGAGCCAACTGCAGCCAATCTTTGACAACACAGTGACTGTCTTTTCGTAGAATAGAGTATTCATGCCAGCCATAGGAATCGCGGGTTGGATGGCGTTGCTCATCCACATCCCGCCAACCCAACTCATGGTACACCATCTGGGTTAGGTTGTGACTCCGAGTCCTTAGAGCTTCCCAGTGCATGGAATCAGCTCTTCCATTGGCTTGGATTAGATCGTATAGCATTTCATGCATCTCGTCCAACCATGCCTTTAGGACATCTTTTTCTGTTGTCATTTCTTTAATTTGAGCTGTGAGGTTTTTAATCTGTCTTAGTCGGCCATGGTGCTAGATTTCCTCAGTTGTTTGCTTGAGGTTCAAGTATGGGAGACATGGAGGCAGTCTCCTTGCCTTTTCTCTTGTCCTAATTCAATGGCAGAACCATATGGTATTCATGTTAGGGCTTTTATTCAAAAAAAAAAAAAAACCTTGGATGCAGACTGTGTTCGGGCAGGGACTTTCTGCTGAACTCAGTCTCGGCTGTTGTGGCAGCCCTTCAAACTCACACCACCACACCCTCCTGGTGTCGACGGCAGTGTGCTATCCCAAAATTTCTTGGTCAAGCGAGAGGTTGGCCTTCGACAATGGAGATGAAGCTGGTGTTCGTCTATTGCCACACCTGCCTGGCATCTCGGCAGCTAGCTTTCACCCTTAGTCAGGTCCTAGCAAGGACCTGAATTGTTGCACTCTCCTGGTGCCTCGGCAACGCACCTAGGGTTTGGCGACCAAATGGTTGTGTGGAAAACACAGCCTAGTCCTTGTTAGGTTAAGCCAGTCTTTATTCGAGTAGAGTGCAGCCACAGGTCGGCTACCTTCTTCCGTTGGCCACAATGAGACGCACAGGACAAAACCCACAATGCGCAATCCTGTTGGTCTGTTAAAGGGGTACTATTTAGGATTTTCTTGAGATTTCTGCCAAACAGATTGCCATGCCTAAGGGTTCCAATAGTTATGTGACTCCCTACAAATTTTCAGCGGAGTCGGAGACCTACAACCCCGAGCACTTACCCTAGCTAAGTTCAAAGCTGGCACAGTTTGATTTGGCTCTAATACCACTTTTTTGGTGTGTCCACTTGGCTGAGGCCCTGCCGAGGCCTACTGCAGCTGCTGACGAGAGACACCTCCCTAGACCCCACTAAAACCTGACGTTTTTACAAAGGGAGGTTAACTCCCAAAAACAATACAAACCCAGCCAGACAGGATCTTGGCCTTACAACAATCACCAAGTTGGTATGAAGTCCCCAAGTCCCCTAACTATTGTACAATAGATATGGTTTAAGGCCTTGCAACTACAAGCAATACAAGAAGAACTGTCACAACTCACACATCATGCCGCTGGCCGGCTCAAACCATGCCTACGAACAAACTGTTGCCCTTATACCCTAGGTCAGGCTGAATATGGGTTTGGCTCAACCGGGGTCGTGCTCGAGTGTATTGAGCACTCCAAGGGTCCCTTTCGGCTGGTGTTAGGCTGCAGATTTCCAAGCAAACACACCCTCTCGCGTGTCTATAGGGGGTTTTAAGGGATCTCACCTCGGTAGCAGCAAGGTTCGAATATGCTCGGAAGGCACAGCCGGCTACAGTGCCCCTTTTACAGTTGTAGGCTGTAATGTAGCTCGGTAGAGGCAGAGTCTGATGCAGAAGATCTTGATGGTGCTGCACTACTGCGGCAAGGTGGCTTGCTACTTAGGGAACCCATCCATGGTCAGTAGGGGCCGTTGGCAAGGACAAAACCTTAGCTATAGTGGTGCTAGGTCTCTGTAGGGTACAACAACAGTATGTCCTTCACCGCTCCTCTCCAATAGTGTTCATGCACATCAAGCAGTAGCCAACGAACAAAAATAGACTATGAAACCAAAATCAGATAAGTTCTTGCATTCATCGCACATGAATCTGACGAGGGTTTGATTAGTTGAAGTGAGTAGGGGGTAGATCTCTCAAGCGGCAGGCCCGACCCGATCAATTGGCAAAAGCCTTTCGGACGAGATGGCCTCCCTTGGCTAGCCTGTTGCCCTTTGAAGAAATGGTAGGTCTGCACACGCCTGGGCTCTTTGGAAAGCTGAGGATGTCAACTACCACGAGTGACAGTCAGCGTGTCAAAGCCTTGGACCGTTGGAGCAACATTGGTTCGGGAATAGGGTTTATTCACAGGAGTTGCTGGCGGCGACTACCGAATAATATGGTTGGCTTTGCAGGCCTGTTGCTCTCTAGATACAGCTTGGATGTAAGTGGGCTATAGCTCGTTGGAACCAATAGATCTAAAGGAATCCAATGGTACCCTATTTACAACAACCCAATAGTGAAATGTTGAGTTATGGGTCGTGGAACGGAGGCGATGGTTCAGCTTCTGTGGGACAGGAACTGCACCTCGACGATGTACCTTCTTCTACAGATTTGGAGGCAAGCAATGCCCGACCCCAGCATTATCTGATGCTATTTGAAGACATCTGCTCCATGTTGATGAAGGAATGATGTCTGGTGGTGTGTTGGAGGACGCCGGTGGTGAAAGGACTGTGTTACAATGGATGAACATGAGGTCGTCGGTCAGTTGGGTGGCTAGACAGTTGCTGTAGCAAAGAACCACTTTGTTGCTCCAAACACCTTGCCAAAACAGTAGGGAGAACCACGCCAAGCTGCTCCCATGGTTGTAGGGATTCTTTGCATCGTAGTGTACCCTGTTGCAATGAAGAACCACGTCAAAGCAGCAAGGGAGGGGAGAGGGCCGGCCTATTGGAAAATCACACGAGGAAGGGGACTGCAACTCAAGAACTCCTTTGGTATTTCAATCAAAACTTGGCTGCCGCCAGTGAGAGAGGTTGTTGCGTAGCTACAAGGTGAGCTCTTTCTATAACACGAAATTAACAGAGATAACAAAAGCTAACCCTAACCCTAATCATCCTTAACTATTTAAAGGAGGTTTTGGGCGGGAATCCGAGTTGAGCCAGTTCAAAACGCGCCTCTAATCCACCCGTAGCCAATGAACAAATTTGCATGGGCCGGTTCTGGAGCGGATAGTCTGGTCATCCTTGTCACCGATCTTCTCTATAGAACATTCTAGAACTTTCTTCAACTAGGCACTGGGTGGGAAAAAGGTTGGATCTAGCTCCAAAAGGTCTACTCGACCCAGTTCATTAAAGAACCTGGATCAAGGCGGGAGGGGCGCGGGTTTTGGATCCACGTGCCCCAAGCTGGTGCCCCATCATGTGCAGATCTTGACAGACTTGGATCAAATGTGTTGGCTGGTGGGTCTGGTCTCATGAGATCCGAACATGGTGCGCTGGTTTCCCCCCCAACGCATGTCTTCTCCCTCTCGGCGTTATTGGATGAACCGCGTTGGGGCTAACCCTTGGCGGTAGGGGACTAGAGAGGCGACTGTGTAAACCTCCCTTGAGTGCCTGGGGCTGATTTGGCTAGCTGAGTGCTGGGTACATTACCTCGGGTTCCTTCAGCAATGTCTAGCTGAACCATGGGGATGGTCGAGCAGTCTTGGCTGGATGTGTTGACACGAATCCCTCTTGCTCCAAACGGTGATGGAGAGGCTGCTCTGCAAGCCTCTTGAGCAGCTAATCTTCCTTCGGCCCTAGCGAGTCACGTTCCTTACTTCAATGCCTGGCTAGGCAGTCCTGGGACACACCCGACTGGGGCAGCAGGGTGACCTAGGACACATTTGGGCTAGACGCTGGCGTGACTAGTTGGTGCTGTGGTGAGAGGCTGGCCACCATGCTCGTCTTTCACACGCCCCTTGTTTTAACCTCCCTAGGCGTGTGGAAGGGCTTGGGCGCTAAAGGGGATGTTGTCACCACTTTCTCGACAGTGGGTACTCGTCGGGTCTTGTCTCGTCGCCCGTGTGCTGCCGGCATCCATTGGCCATCCTAGCTTACTGGGGGTAGGGCCGCATCACCTAGCCGTGCCAAGCCGACTAGTGTTGTACCTGGTTGTGCCACGCGGACTAGTGCCGTACCTGGCTGCGTCCGCACCTCGCTGCGCCAGGTAAGCCTAGGCATTGGGTCGTGGTGCCGCCAGGTACCTGGTACTCGACCCGATAAGCCTGGGTGGGCCCGATAATGAGTTTCTTAAAAAAAATTCATTTATTTTTATAATATTTTATTATAATTAATTATATTTATATAATTTTTTATTCAAAATATATTTTTAAATTTAATTGGGCCGGGCTTGGGTTTTCTGAGTTTGGCTGGGCCCGGGTTTTGGATGTTCGGCTAGCCCGTACCCGACTCATTATCCGGCAGGGCTGACCCAATGCCCAGGCTTAGCGCCATGCTGGCCAACGCTAGCGTCGTGCTATGCCAGGCCAACCAGGGCCGTGGCCTCGCTAGGCTGCACAGGCCAGGCCTCGCACCAGGCTTCGTCAACCTGCCAGGTTGGATGTGGCCCTCAAAAAGGGTATTTAGTTATTTTTTAAAAAGTAATGTTATTTTGACAAAACCAAGGGCATTTTGAGAAGTTGAGTGATATTTTCAGAAAATCAAGGGCAATTTGAGAATCTTGAGTTAAAAAATTTTTGGTATTTGAAAATTGATCATAATGTCTCGATACTTGGACTAGGAATGATCTCACTTGTATTCGGATTTAAAAAATGTTCTAGCTCTGGGATTTGGAGCTGGATCTAGATCAAAAGCTTAGAATGGATGAAAATAATATATATGGATTCGGATCTTGAATTTGGATCTAAAACTCATATTTGGTTCTAAATCTCAGATTGAGATCTGGATCGAGGGAATAGAATTGGATCTAAATTTGGATCTAGATTAAGAATTTGGAACCGAACAAGGATATAGATCTGGATTTTGGATCTTCAGGTTTGGATCGAGTCTGAATTGATATGAAGGTATAATTTGGGATCAAATGAGTCCAGAATTGATATTTGGATCAAGGTCTAGATCCAAAGTTTTGTTGTAGATCCAGTTTTAGAATTTGAATTTGGATATGGATCTATTTTGTATGTGATTTGGATCTAGGGATAGTATTTGGATCTAGATATGGATCTAGGGATAGGTTTTGGATCTAGATTTGGATCTAGGGATTTGTTTTGGGCTTCTATGTGAGTTTTTGAACTGGGTCCCCGTTTGAATTATAGAATAAGTCTAAACTGACATTGAGTTTTGTGTCCAATGTTTGAAATAGATCCAAATAGGTCCCAAATATTGTTGATAGTCCAATAAAATAAGAAATTGACCATAGTTAAGAGAAATTGAAATGTTTGAAGCTGAAAATCCTTGAAAGTTGTTGTAAAGTTATCACGAAATGTTCAAAAAATGCTAAGTAGGGAATTTGAAAAAATTGGGGTGATTACGAGTAACTTCTCTTATTTCTTATATAAAGTAAATAGAGCAGCGTTCCATTGAGCATGATCTATATAAGAAAACAATTCCTATTCAATGAAAAACCAAATATAGAGAGGTTTGTCTCAGTTCATAGCAACTATACCATGCCATCTTCTAATCAAGAAAAGGTAATGTGGCACTCTTTTGCATTATCCAACTTGCGTTTCATTTATGGTTTTTGCACAAACCAAACAAAAGTTGCTGTTTGACCTAAATGATACATGTATAAAAAAGCCTTGTAAGCACATTTAGCACAATAGCTCTTTTTGCTAAAAGATCTTTGCCCCCTTCTCTCTCTAGTGCAGTAAATCTTTGCCCCCTTCTCTCTTTGATGGCCATATCATTGCTCCTTTGCCTCTCTTTACCACATACATTCGGTGCTTCTTCTTGATTAATTTTAGGGATGTCAAGATGTTCAATTTAGATCACATATCTGATCAAATGATTACAAAAAAATTAGATAAAGGAAAAAAAATCTAATATCCAATTAAGAAATTTGGATTGGATTCAGAGTTAAGATAATGACATTTGACTGGACTTGAGTTTGGATTCAGTTATACATATACATCCAATCGGGTTTGGATTCGAATCAGATTTATTTTTAAATAAATGTCCTACATCCAATGCCCTTACATTTTGAAAGTCAGATGGATTCAGTTCAAAATTTGGCAGATTCATATGTGAATTCAAATATCGGATTTGGATTGCGAGATCATATTTCAGATTCGGATATGATTTTCTTTATTTACATTTACATCCAAATTTGAATTTGAATATATGAATATCTGAAAAAGAAAATGTGGTTAAGGGTACATTCGATTTGAATCCAATCCATTGGTGTCCCTAATTAAGTCAACTTTTTAGCATATTTTAATTCAAGTCACTTTGCTATTGCTCGTTTTTTTAGACACTTACCTCAATGTAAGTGAATTTCTGATCCATGTATCTCATTATGCAATACCTTGACGAGTAGGAATTTATTGAAAGATTCTCATGACTTAGTGTAAAACACAGGAAGCTATATTTCTGTAAAATGTTGAATATAATAAGCACTTGAGCATGCACTACAAAAAACCTAAAAAGGTGAGGAAACCATCATTATAGGTATCACTGACGGCCTGAACCTTCCAACAGTATAAACTGTGTTGCTGAAATGTTCACTGAAGGAATTGGTCACATTTACTGACGAGTTGGCACTTGTCAGTAAATATCAAAGCCTTACTGATGCACTAATGATAACCGTCAGTAAAGGTTGTCATTACACTGGCAGTCCATGTTCGCCAGTGAAGATTCGTTTACTGTCAGTAATTCATCTTCTTATTGACGGTCTCAAACCGTCAGTAAAATAATATAATTATTTGTTAAATATTACATTATAGTGTACAACCCAAATATATGGGAATACAATTCAAGTTGACCCTGCTGCAACAAAAGGAAGATGCAGTTGCTGTCTACATTTAAACTGAAATAAAATGAAGAATATTTTGGTAATTTCAGTTCATCTTTTACATTACATATGGTGCTTGTACATGCCATTAAATACATAAGAAGAAGTGCAATGAGTGAGCCTTCAACTTAAGTCTACGCGCATCAATGGAGGAAGTCGGGAGGTGTTGGCAAACCTACATAAAAAAAAGTAAAATATGTTTGTAAGAAATGGAGGAGACAGTTGTACATATAATATGTTTAAAACTTAACTAAATGATCCCACAAGGGAAGCCATGATTTGATTTATATGCTCTTCGAGCATATCCACTCTTGCACATTTAGCTTCAGTTCAAGTTGCCTCGAGCTTAGGTACTCTACCACATGTTTCTTTGACCTCATCATATCATGTGCATTTCTCCTCAAGTACAACTAGCTTTTCTTGTAAAACACTGACTTGTTCTTTTAATGATGCATTTTGTGCTTCAAGTTGACCCTTAGTTGTGCTTCCAGTAGAAAATTGTGAAGGTTTCACACCTTGCATTCTCATTGTACGTACCCAACCATGACCAAATTCTCCCATCACTTGGGAAAACACATTACCGCTACCAAGTGACTTGGATGCTCCCTCTAGCAAAATAATTATCTTTTCTTTTAACTTTTCCTAATGCATAACATGCAAATAAATTTAGTGTACTTGAACATATCTAGTCTTGTATGAGTAACAAATGTATACTTACTAAAGCACAATTTGTTTCGGTGTTAGAGTAGTTTTGATTAGTTATGCTTCGAGTAGCAATTAAAATTTCAGCACATGAAGGCCCAGGTTCATCTTTTCCAAATTGTGCAAAGAAATATTTGAAATTGACTAGTCGATATAAATATGAACTCAAAGAAATGTCAAATTATAATTTACCTTCTTTGCTTTAAATTGTGCAAAACTTTATGTATCTGTAGTGTGTTTGTGCTTTAGATGTGCACAACCTCCTAGTTTTGTCAGTATAGTTGCTTTGTTAATGACGTCTCCTCAGATCTCATAAGTAAACATAAACTTTTGCTAATAAAAATTAAGACTGGGCACCAGGCCGGGCCACCGACAGGTACCTGGTACCCGGCCCTACTCGGGCCCGGGCCTTAAAAAAGGGCACTGGGCTGGCCCAGTTGGGCCCGATAAACCCAGGTGGGCCTGATAAATTTTTTAATATTTATTTTATTATATATATATAATATTTTATTATAATTAATTATATTTATATATTATTTTAAATTAAAAATATTTTTTTTATTTAATCGGGCTGGGCCCAGGCCGATCTCAGGCTCGAATTTTAATGGTTGGGCCGGGCCCAGGCCGGGCTCCTTATCAGGCCAGGCTGGACAGGGCCAACCCGATACTCAGGCTTAATGAAAATGTCCTACCATCACTAAAATCTGGCCTTTACTACCACTGTGTTATATCGTCGATAAAATGTTGTTTTGACTGACTGGTTCTTTTCTGCCTGTTAGTAAATATAATGTTTTTTGTACTGATGCTAAAATACTTATCAATGTTATGGGTAAACTCAGTAAATGTCAATACCTTCATGCATATAATTTATTGATCGGAACAATATTACATCTAACGGGTAAACACAATTCAATATTTTGGGCAAATTTTCAGTAAATATGTAATACGATTGAGGCATATAGCTTAATGAATGAGACAGGCTTACATCTGACCCTTAGATAATAAAACTTCAGCTAAGATTCCATGTGACTATCTTTTTTTATTCATACTTCAAGGTACCTACCTTTATTTGAATTTTTTGAAGGATTTATGTGGTTAACCTTTGTCCAAATACCTTAACAGGTTGATATGCCAAAACTATTTATTTGATTTCACTCTGGCATCAGGAAAAGGTTGCGTTGGATACTAAAAGGAGAAAAATTAATGGTCTTCAATAAAAAATGTTATTTGTTCTTAAATTAAATTATTTTACTATATATTCTATTATTAATTTATTGTCCAAAGCTTGCCGGTCACGTCTTTCTACTATAGATGTTATAGCTAAAGATCGTGCTCCAAGTTTAGCTTAAACAACTTGCACATATTGGTGCATAGATATTGGATTTGCTCTGCTATTTGTTGTCTACAGTGATTCGAACTTCAAAGCATGTTTCGGGCTTCTTGTCTTGCGTTCTCATATAAGCTTGTCGTAACTCATCATTGGCATCATGCTTGGATCCTTTTGTGAAAAAAAAGTCTTCTGCCAAGTGTGGAAAACAGCGTGTATAACTTGACAGGACAACGGAAAATTCGTGCTGTTTTGATCACTGGAAATTAACTTGCGTGTATGATCTACATTATTGATTTTGTCAGAAGCAACATTGAGATCGGCTCAATTTTGTGATGCATAGATACTCTTTCATAAAGGTTACAAAGCAACAGTTTGATTTTCATTGGTATATTAACCTTAAAAGGTCGCATTATTATCAAAAAATCATTTTTCATGAGTCCACTCTTACTAAATGGTAAAAGGGAAAGAAGCAAACACAGAGACACAGAGAATTTTAATGTGGTTCGACTCAGAAATGAGTCTACATCCACAAACAAAATATTTCTCTCTCACACGCCTCCATCATTTGTGTGAGAGGTTCCATTGACATTTAAAGGAATACAAGGGTCATCCATTTCCTGATTTTTAGGATCTTGATGGCATCAATATCTTGACGATATTGTTGGTTACACCTCTGATTTCATTTCCTAATCTTCTGATCAACAAAAGCGGCAACAGTTCTGCCAGCAAAAGCCTTGCCTTGAGTGTTATCTTCAACAGCCCCCCTCAAGCTGAACGGCCTAGGAAGGACGTTAAGTTTGACACGAATGGATTCAAATGGTAAGCGGGCAAGGGGCTTGGTCATTGTATCAGCAAGTTGGTTAGTAGCAAGAACATGATTAACTGTAAGACGATGATTTTGCACATGATCCCAGATGAAATGAATATCGACTTCAATATGCTTAGTGCGTTGGTGAAAAACCGGATTGATAGTCAATTGAACAGCGCCCATATTATCACATAAGAACTGGGGAATGGTGGAAAGAGGGTGACAAAGTTCTTGTAAAAAATATGAAATGGAGAGAACTTCTGCGGCAGTGGAGGCCAACGCCTGGTATTCTGCCTCAGTACTTGAGCGGGCAACAGTATTTTGCTTCTTTGCAGACCACAAAACCAAGGAATCTCCAAGAAAGATGGCAAATCCAGTAGTAGATCTTTGATCATCAGGATTTCCAGCCCAATCGGCATCAGAATATGCTGTAAGAGAAATGCACGAGGATGGCCGAATAAGAAACCCAAGATGTAGAGTGTGCTTAATGTAACGAAGTATCTGTTTGACGGCAGCCCAATGAACAGTGGTAGAAGCTTGCATAAACTGACAGACCTTGTTGGTAGCATAAGCAAGATCGGGTCTGCTAAGGGTAGCATACTGGAGAGCACCAACAATTTGGTGATATGGAGTAGGATCAAGTAGCGGTGTGCCACCAAACTTAGATAAATTTTCTCCACCAGTTAAAGGCGAAGGAAGGGGCTTGACATCAACCATGGCGCTTTGCTTGAGAAGGTCTTGCATATATTGGCATTGAGAAAGAAAGAGTCCTTGAGGTGTAAACTATGCTTCAACTCCAAGAAAATAATGTATCTGCCCAAGATCTTTGATAGAGAATGCACACCCCATTTGACATATAAGCTGATCAATGGCGGTAGGGCAGCTTCCAGTGATCAATATGTCATCAACATAAATAAAAATAAAGATTGAATGAGAGCCCATAAATTTGAGAAATAGTGAAGTGTCAATCTTGGAGGCAGAGAACCCGTTTTAAATGAGAAAAGAACTAAGGCGTTGAAACCAAGCTCGAAGTGCAAGCTTAAGTCCACAAAGAGCTTTCTGTAACTTGCATACATAATGAGGATAATGAGTGTTAACAAAGCCTTGAGGTTGTACCATATAAACATCTTCAGATAAAGTGCCCTGTAAGAATGCATTGTTGACATCTAACTGGCGAACCACCCAATTGTGCGAAACAACAAGAGTAAGAACAATTTGAATCGTGGTGGGTTTAATGATAGGGCTAAAAGTTCCAAAATAATCAATGTTAGATTCCTTTGTATACCCTTTGGCCACAAGACGAGCTTTATATCTATCATTACTGCCATCAACTTTTCTTTTGATACAATAGACCTATTTATTGCCAACAACATTGTGAGAGGGAGATGGAGGAACAAGAATCCAAGTGTTATTTTTTATCAAAGCATTGTATTCCTCAAGCATGGAATTGTGCCAATGGGAGAGTTTAGAGGCTTGGGTAAAAGTTTTGGTTTCAATTTCTAAAGGCAACTCGGTAAGGTGAGTAATGTAACGGGGGTTGGGCTTAAGGGATCCAGTTTGAAGGCGAGTGATCATGGAGTGAGTTTTGGGGGTTGGAGGAGGCGATTCATTAGGTAAGGATAGTGTAAGGGGAGAGGGTGGTGAAGGGGAAGGTGGTGTTTGTGCGGGTGGTGAGGGGGAAGGTGGTGTTTGTGCGGGTGGTGAAGGGGAAGGTGGTGTTGGTGCGGTAATGGCGGGTTCATGTGGAGAAATGGATGGTGGTGATGGTGAGGGTGACCAGGTTTAATGGGTAGAGGAATCTCCATTGGTGGAGAGATTGAAGAAGATGGTGGCTCAGGTTTGGGGGCAGATATGGATTTATAAGGAAAAACATTCTCATCAAAAATGACGTTATGGCCAAATGTAGAGTCTTGAAGTGGAAGAATTCAAGCAAGGATAGCCTTTATGCAGGGTGCTATAGCCAAGAAATATGCATTTGGTGTTTCAATATTGTAATTTGTGAGTATTGTAACGACGAAGATGAGGGTAGCAGACACATCCAAAGGTTTTAAGAAAGGCATAGTCGGGGATTTAGTTAAAGAGAAGCTGAAATGGACTTTTCATGTTTGTAACAGGTGATGGTAGACGGTTAATAAGAAATGCAGCTGTAAGAAAGGCAAAATCTCAAAACTTGAGGGGAATGCTAGAATGAGCAAGGTGAGACTTGTCTCTACTATGTGATGATGTTTTCGCTCTACTCTTCCATTTTGCTGATGAGTGTGAGGGCATGAAATGTGATGATAGGGATCTCTATTCTCCTCCCCAATCACTTTGAAAGGCCTTTATGGGTCGCCCAAATTGTCTCTCAACAAGTTTTTGAAAGTCTCGAAAAATAGACAAAACTTCAGACTTTCTTTTAATAACAAATAACCAAGTGAACCTTGAATATCCATCAACAAAATTAACATAATAATAATATCCTTGCATGGAAGCAATGGGCGCAGGGCCTCAAACATCAGAAAATATAAGATCTAATGGTCCATTTATTTCATGAGTTGAACTAAAAAAAGGTAAAGTGTGACTCTTCCCCATTTGACATGCTTCACACAGAGTTAAATTTATTGAAACTAGAAGGAAGTCCATATTTACTAAGGACATGCTGCACGATTTTCATGAAAGGATGCCCATGTCGATCATGCCATTTTTGTCGCGTAGTTCATTCACCAAGTAAAGCTGCTGGTTGACACCCAATATCTCCCAAGTGCAGCTTGTAGAGCCTGCACTCATTGTTTCTCTTGAGAAGAACCTGCCATGTCTTGGCATCCTTAACATAGCAAAATTGAGGGTGAAATTCAAGCAACACATCATTATCTTTTGTAAACTTGTGTACTGAAAGCAGATTTTTGGTGATAGATGGCACATATAAAATATCTTTCATTATGAACTTGGAATCAAGATGAGAGAAAACAAAGGTACCAATGTGATTAATGTTCAAACCTTAGCCATTTCTGATGCGAACTTGATCTCTTCCATTGTAGTTGGATTGGATTGTCAAGTTGTTGAAATATGGCGTTACATGATGGGTGGCTCCAGAGTCAAGGTACCATCCTCCATGATCAAATGACCCATAGACATCAGTTGTATGTGCTTCAATAGAAGGAATTTTATATGTTTTGCACTTCAAAGCATCGTGGTCAGGCTGACGACATGCTTGACAAACTGTGCGGCAATTTGCAGCAATATGACCATTATTTTCACAAGCAAAACAAGATCCAGCCTGATTTTCGAAGAATGATCTCAAGTTTTATTGCGACCTATGCTATACTTAAAGCGATTGCCACCAAAATTTTGGGTTTTCATAGTAAAATTTGCTGATGGAGTTCCAATAGGGAGATTATCAGCTTCATCCAATTACGCCTCATGAATAAGCAACATAGCAAGCAAGTCTTCCATATTAATAGGGTCGACCCTAGTGTTCAACGCAGTTTTAAGAGACACATATTCTCCTGAAGGTAAACCAGTCATGATGCAGGTGATCAAATCATCATCATCCACTGGTTTGGATGCAAGTGCTAATTGATGAGCAATACTTTTTGCTTTGCAGAAATATTCCGAAATAGTTTCGGTGTCTTTTCTTAAGTTCTGAAGTTGGTTTTTTAACTGTTGGATTCTAGCTCTTGAGCGAGCAGCCTACATACGCTTGAGGGCATTCCATAATTCATGAGAGGAAGAAATTCTCACAACATGGCTACAAACAAGATCAATTAAAGATGAAAGAATCCAACTTAATAAAAGTTGATCCAATATATACCATTCATCATATTTTGGATTGCGACGTTTTAAGCCATTGTCGTTATCAATCCATTCAGATGGACATGGTTGTTTACCATCTATGAAACCCATGAAATTATAACTCTTAAAGAGAGATGTAAACTGAGATTCCCAAATCAAATAATTGTTTGATGCAAGCTTAATAAAAAGTAGATACTTAAGATTTGTAGGAGCAGGAAGAACTGGAAAAATCTGACCTGTAGTTTGAGATGTGTCTGGTGCCAGACTCTGATGCATGATTGGCATTGTTTTCAGCCATTGTGAATGAAAAAAAAAAAGAGGACAACCACAAGCTAATATCCTGGTTTCTAGCAGAGAGAAAAGACCCACTCGACTACTCTGTTCTTGCAGTTGTAAAGACCTGTGGCACTTGTAAAATTTGTATCTTTTCACAAGAGTGTCCAAAAATAGACACTTGCCCGAATCCATCGCCACCTAGCTCGACCTGTGAATCATCTCCAGTCAAAAACGCGCCCCAGAGAAAGTCACGCCTGGAGGACCCTCTCTAGGGAGTTACGTCCTTTGATAGTAACTGCGGCACTTGTAAAATGCCGGCTTCTTGCAATTTCAAGAGGAGCTCCAATACCATAAAAGGGAAAGAAGCAAACCCAAAGACACAGAGAATTTGAACGTGGTTCGACTCAGAAATGAATCAACATCCACGAACAAAATATTTCTCTCACACACGCCTCAATCATTTGTGTGAGAGGTTCCATTGACATTTAAAGGAATACAAGGGTCATCCATTTCATGATTTTTAGGATCTTGATTGGCATCAATATCTTAACGATATTGTTGGTTACACCTCTGATTTCCTTTCCTAATCTTTTGATCAACAGAAGCGGCAACAGTTTTGCCGGCAACAGTCTTGCCTTGAGCGTTATCTTCAATAAATGGATTTATGCCGAACACATCTATAGAGTTAGATCATGAATTTCAGTTTTCATATCCCGATCTCCCTTTCTCTTTTGAAAATAACTGCGATGTAGTGCAACCGGCTCACGTCCTTAGCCAATAGACAGCTGGATCCTAGTCCAAGTGGTATGGGCATTTACATCTTGAACCAATGAAGTGAATACTAGCTGGAGGTAGCACAGATGCAACTCTAAAACCTTAGGCAGGGGAGGCTTTGGCTCTTGCCTTAGACGGTAGGATGAAATACTCCTATCTACCAAAGACTATACTGTAAAGATTGTTTGTTAATATTTTGCTACTTTTATTGAAGAAAAACTAAATACTATGAATTTATTTCACTGATTTGGGCCACAACTCACCTGAATCTAGACAAGGTAATCTGTCTACTGGTAGAGAACTATGGAGCAGCGTCGAATTGGAAAACAGGGCGTGGCAGAGTATGCTAACGTGCATGTAATTTTTCATTTTCAGTATATTTATCCTTAACCATCAAGCATTTGGAAACAGTTTCAGGAAAAATCATCCGTTCTTCGCAAACATTATGACAGTATTTATGCTGAAAAGTTTTTTCATTCATCCTCATCTTGGTATTTTTTTGGTTAAACAAACAAACACCCCATAGAGAAAGAATGGAGGAAAAAGAAGGCTTATTTTAGGCAGGCTTCTTATGATGGTTCTACTAAAGATTATAAAGTGTTAGCTAAAAGCTTTCCATATATAATACACAATTATAAAGTTCCCGGGTGTTTGGATGTAATCCTAAGAGACAGCATAACTGGTCGAACTGATGAACGGTTAGACACCATTGTTAGTTTGATTCTCATGGGCATTACTCTCCCAAACTACAAACGACAGATGCGCGATGCTTAATTGATCCTACTCCCCACCCAGGTTCTGAAGCAGTCCTAGACCTCAGGGCAAGGGGAAATGGGGCAATATGGCCAGCCTCACTCTCTCTCTCTCTCTCTCTCTGTACTGAATATAGAGAAGAGCGATTGAGAGGGAAGTCAGGGTTGCCATGTTTGCAGTTTAGATCAAGTTTTACCTTTTAAAACAAAGCGGCTCGTGCATGTTGTCGTTACTTCCCTATGTTGTCCTTACTTCCCATATGGACATCCCCCACGACCACGGCCTCCCATCGAACAAATGCAGAAGAATGGAGAGCAAATTTTGACCATAAGGACAATTCACCTTCCACGCGTGTTATGTGCGGTATCTCAAAGCTAGAAAGCCGGCAAAAGGCAGACCCTTTGATTTCCTTTATCATCAATGCTCAGAAAAAGGGTATCAATGTTTGCCTACAGACTTAAATACCTGGTCTTCTGAGTGAGCAAAGAGAGAATCGGAACAGTATCTAGGAGTATAATTTCATAAAATCCAAATTCCATGTTTCCGAATAAACCCAGGTAATTAGATAAGTATTTAAGGCATTTCTTTCTTACTTTATCATAGCATCAAGTTCATACAGAACGGTTCAATTTTCTCATGTCATCCAAGCTGGGGCAATGAAAGAAAGGACACTATTTTATCATTAACAGAGGTTTACATATTCATAAATCCACATCTACTAGTTTATGCTTACGATTTGCAGTGTCGGTAATGATTTATAGTTAAGATGCGGTACCTACCATGGACATTCTATCAAATCTCTTACGGCTGGATATATAGATCAGCCCGACCACCTCAGCCAGTCGAATACAGGTCCTCAACCAATCAAATAATTGAGCAATCGAATTAGATACCTGATTCAAGCAATGCCTTAGTACTACCTGTTATGCTGGCAGATAGACACAGGACCATATCAGCAATTTTCACTGCGCAAACAAACATGTTTATGTATGGACATGTGCATGCACATCAACCTGTCAGCCCATTGACCACCACAATCAATGCCTGAACTACAACGATATCTGTATATTAAGATGAAGACATACATGGATTCAAAGGGAAACAGCTTTAGAAGACAATAAACAAGAGGGAGCATTGTCCTCCCCAGAATATAGAGTTCTGAGTATGGTTAGTTGATGCGGCCAGAAGATGGTGAAAGCTTATAATATCTTTCCAAGTTCAGTTAATATCAACGAACCAGATTAAGCAATTTACATGATTTACACATCATGTGGAGGCTTGCCCTTTTGTCAACCGTCTATCAAATTGGAAGGCTCACTCAAAACATACTTGGGCAGCTCATATTTGGCACCTGCATCAATTATTTAGTAACAGTTTTACTATACACACTCATAGAAGATAAATGAAATGAAACCAAAAATAAATAAATAAATAAACAAGTGGCTGCACATGCACACATGATTCTGCACGCTAAGTTCAGGATGCCACCACAGTAGTCGTGGTTATCTCAAGCTGCTGACGGGCTGCTTAGGAAGTTAAATCTAAACATCTAATTTATTACCAAAGAACTTCATAAGGCAGTAAATAGAGTAATACCAGTTGGATGAAATGACCAGGAACACTTGTCATGGGTACAGAATCACAGGCTGGACAGCCTTAATGGACTCACTTAAAAACCCTTAACCAATCGAAGCTAATACCAGACCCAAAACTCGATGTTTAAAAACTCCCTGAGTCAATTCATTCGCACGCAACTCGTTCCCCTCTACTGGGTTAGCCCAGTAAGAGACTCAGTTTTATCCAAAACCTAGAAAGACCTTGCCCAAACTCGTCTGACTAGCCCAGAACTCATTTGAGTAATCTAAAATTTGGTGAAAGATGCTATCTTGACTTTAATGGTTGCCTTGTTAACTTGCTTCACTGATATATTGATAGTTGATCCTCAATTATGTCAAAGTATGGAACTATAGAGTAGCACAGATCTCATATGTTGTTATATGAGTGAATATAACTCAGATGTTTTCACTTGATGTTAATTTGACTTTCTGAATTATACAAGTAGTCAGAATATTCTACAACCTTTTCATGTTTAAATGGCCAAGTGATATATTGCTTTTTCTTTCAAAAACAATAATTAACAAAACCCAACCAAGTCACCAAATTGACCTCCCAAGTCATGAGTTAATAATGGACAAGTTGAGTCCCGAGTCACAGGAATTTAAAACATTGTGATAACTTGATCAAACAGGGGCTATAAAACATCTTAATGAAACCAGGTTCAGAAAGAAACAGTGGACAATGGGATCAGCACTTCAATATTGATCTGTTTGGGGTAAGACTTAAATGATAGCTCAAGCAACCACAACCTTAAATTAACCTAACCAATATGAAAAAGTAAATGGACAAGCGAACAGAAAAGCACCAGAGAGAAACTATGTTTGTACAACTTACTGCCCATGTTACAAGTCCATGGGCAAGTTGACATGGTCCTTCCATGGAGGAAATCTCGTACGCCAAGTCCGTCCATGCCTTGCTGAGTAAAGCACACAATTATAGCAAACCCTTATCTCATTTTTTGAATTAAATATCCACACATGTTTTTACCTCTTTCATCATAGCAGATTGTCATGTCTGTGTTGGCAACAATTATACCAGCACTATCCACGATAGCATGTGTGAGGGTTAGATCAGCTTCTGCTGCAGCTCGAAGTGCATCCCAAATCTCTGGACAGCAACAAGAAAGTTGGAATGAGGTAGAGTGCAGGGGAAAAAACCAATCCACGGAAAGTTAAATATAATGCAGTGGAAAAACATACAAACTTGTTAACAGTTTGTTGATGGTTCTGCACCTCAATGTAGTGTGTAAGAAAATTAAGACAGGTGTCAGATTAAAAAATTTCTTTCAAGGCAAACTAGCTATTGCGTTTAATTAACCTATAACATGCGATGGTGATCCATACACTCATGCATATTTGCACCACAACAACTAAAAAGAAAGCAAACACAAAGTCATTGTCATTGTATAAATGCAAGAATTAGCCCAAGGCACTTGTTGAAATTCATGCTATTGTTCAAGGCTTGAGTGGAGTTTAAGTAGCTCTAGTTTGGCTTTGACTCACCTTTTGTAGCCTTACTTTTGTATAAGTAACCAAACATACTCAGCACTCACTTCATGTTTATGACTGGTTGAATCTACCAGTGAGGATAGTTACTTCCAATTCTTGACATTAACCCGAGGCAAAACTTGAAATTCATACTATTGCTCAAGCTCACTTTTGCAACCTTACTTATGTATAAATAACCAGACATGCCGAGTACCAACAGTTTCATAGTATGCTCTTGCATTCTTGTCTACTTCCCAGCAAGTACACAAGCTTTTATGCTTTCCTGGAGAAGTCCTAGAAATCCAATAAAACTTAAACCTTGCCAATTATTCAAGAATAATCTTCCTGATCATACTTCCTGCCTTTGGATCCAAAAATCACATTTCTCACATTAATAGGACGATGCCTAAGTGCATAATTGGATGTCCTGTGCTTATGAACTTGATTTATCCTCTTAATGATTTATTCTTCCAGATGATGCTTATGATTGAAATGCTTCTAATGGTTTTATGAGAAGTAACAGAGGTATGGGATATGGGCTGGCATACATGTGATTGGTATACCATCCAGACACAGGTATGCCAGAACAAAGTGGCATTTTGGATCTGGTCTAGGTCAGACCCGATCCAAAACTTGAACCTTGAAAACCATCAACTAAAGGCATTGATATCCTTTACCCTCGCCCTTTACCCTCATTCTCTTCGTCTCATGGTGACAACCAGCAACCGATATGGCAGTCAGTGGCAGAAGGCAACCAACAATGGATGACTGCAGCTGCCAGCAAGGTTTTTTGCTTCAGGGTTTTTGAATATCTCTATAGTTTGATTTAGCACTGGATAAAGAAAGTTCTTATTTGGATAGAGAACAGCAGTAAGAGATCAAATAAGTTCTTGAACAACGAATAGGACTTATTCCCATGTACAAACATATTACAGGACTATATTATTTGACGCATTACTCTGTATAAATTTATCAATTGTTTTGCTTTAATTTTGAATTCTTGTAGAATATGCATTATATGGGTGTGCAAGTTGTGAGAATCTTCAGAAGTTCATGTCTCTCCGGGTGAAAACAAGAATGATTGAGAAGAGAGGATAGAGAAGAAGTTGATGGAGGCAAAGGTGCAGCCGGCGCTTAGTGGCCCTGCAATCCTTAAACACTATTATAACATTAACCTAATCTAAATACAACAGATTGTACACAAGAGTGTAAAAAATTACAAGTGTTGCACCGCCTAGTACATTTGGGCGTGTGGATTATAAAAGAATTGGATCGGGTCTGGACAGACCCGATCCCATGTACACAAACTTAACAGCCTCCCTCAAGTTGTGCATGAGATTTGATGATGCATAACTTGTTCTTCAATTCCCAAAAGTGCTGCCCTGTGAGTCCTTTGGTGAAGAGATCAGCTATTTGTTCACTGGTGGATATATACGTAGGCAAGATCTCGGCTTCTGCAACCTTCTGACGGATGAAGTGTTGATCAATCTCCATGTGTTTGGTGCGATTATGTAGACCTGGGTTGAAGGCAATCTTTATTGCACTTTGGTTGTCACATAGTAACGATGATTGAACAATAGGAAGAGTGAGCTCACCAAGCAAATGTCGTAACCATGACGCTTCAGCTGTCCCAGCAGCCATTGCTCTATATTTTGCCTCAATGCTCGATCTTGCAACCGCACGCTGCTTTTTACTGCTCAAACAAATGAGACTAGAATCAAGAAAAAGGCAGAAACCTGAAACTGAGCGTCGGTCATCAGGATCTCCTGCCCAGTCTGCATCAGTATAAGTATATATGTTATGTCCAAGAGAAACATTGGGACACTTTGTATAGATCAATCCATCCCCAAGAGTAGCTTTGAGATACCGTAAGATCCGCTTAGCGGCATCCATATGTCCTTCTGTGGGTGCATGCATAAATTGAGAAATCTGATTTACAGCATACACTATGTCTGGACGGGTAAAGGTAAGGTATTGTAACATACCAACAATGCTGCGATAGAAGATAGGATTTGAATAGGCAGCGGTTCCATCAGAGGCAGCCAATTTAGTGTTTAGAACACTAGGAGTAGTTATGGGTTTGCAATTAATCATACCTGCCCTGTCCAAAATATCAAGAGTATACTTATGCTGCGTAAGAGTCAATCGATCATTTGCCTTGTCAAGTTCAACACCCAAGAAGTACCAAAGTTCGCCGAGATCTTTCATCTTGAATTCTTGCTGCAACAGATCCTTAACATAAGATATATGAGAAGAAGAATTCCCAGTTATAACAATATCATCTACATAGATAAGTAACCAAGTAGTAGCTTCTTCGGTATGATACATAAACAAGGAATGATCTAGGGAGCTTCGTAGAAAACCAACTTGTTGTATATGATGAGAAAACCGATCGAACCATGATCTAGAAGTTTGCTTCAGTCCATATAAAGACTTGTGTAACTTACAAACCCATTTTTGAGGATCATGAGTATTGTAGCCGGAAGGTTGCTCCATGTATACCTCTTCCTTAAGAATCCCATGAAGAAAAGCATTTTTGACATCTAACTGATAAAGAGGCCACCCATATGAGACTGCAAGAGAAATAATCACACTTATTGTGTCCATCTTGATAACCGGACTGAATGTTTCATCATAATCTTCCTCATATTGTTGTGAAGCCGCGCGCCACAAGACGTGCTTTATGTCGATCAATGCTACCATTTGGCTTATATTTCAGTTTGTAGACCCATTTGGAGCCCACAACATTCTTATCAGTTGGACGAGGGACAATCTGCCAAGTCTGACACTCATGCAAGGCTGCCATTTCCTCATTCATAGCTTCAACCCAACATTTTTCCTTACTTGCATGGTGATAGGATTTTGGTTCGACCTTCTTGCTGACTTCTGTCATAAACAACTGAAAATCTAAAGAAAAGTTGTTATAACTTACCCACCGATCAATGGGATGTCGCACATGTTGGGACTGACGTGAGGCTGCAGTAGGAGCTGATCGCCTAGAGTACACAAGGCCTGAGAACCGACTATGTATAGATGAATCATGGGGTTGTGAGGATGAGGGCATGTTGTCCAAGGAATCGCTCACAAGTGTCTCAGGCTCATTAACATCTTGCTCCTCGTGCTCAATCAAACGGTCAGCCCCTTGTCTTAGGATTTCAGCATGCAGCCAAGTATCATAAACCTCATTTTTATCCTTGAGTGTCATGCAAGTAGCCTTGGGATCTTATAACCTGTTTTCATCAAAAACAACATGCCGTGAAATATGAACACGCCCAGTTTTAGGGTTGTAACATCAATAACCCTTGTAGTTTTCTGCATACCCTATAAATCTGCACAAAATAGCACGATCTTGAAACTTGTTATGTAAGGAAACATCAACATGCACATAGCAAACACATCCAAAAACACGCAATTCCTTATAGCATGACTGCTCTTGATGTAATAAAAAATATGGGGATTTGCCATCAAGCAAAGCCAAAGGCAATCGATTTATAACATGGACAGCCGTATGAAAGGCCTCAGTCCACAATGTCATGGGTAAGTCTATGTCATGCATCATGCTGAGCGCGCTTTCAACAATATATCTATGTTTCCGTTCAGCAATTCCATTTTGCTGAAGAGTATGTGGGCATGAAATCTGTCTAGTGATCCCATTATCTAGTAGATACTTAGTAAATTCATTAGAAATAAATTAACCACCACCATCACATTGAAAATGCACAATATTACTTGAGTATTTATTTCGAACCAAGGCATGGAATTGAGTAAACAAACGGAAAACTTCAGATTTGTGTTTCATGAAGTGTATCCAAGTATGTCGGGAATATGAATCTATAAAAATGACATAGTACCTACTCCCAGAAGAAGAGGGAATTGGAGCAGGCCCCCAAACATCAGAATATATGGTGTCAAAGATCCTTGAAGCTCTTTTATTAATTGACTGAAAAGGAAGGGCATGGCTCTTACAAAGATGACAACTCGAGCACATGCTGGACTCACTGACTGAACTCAGACTGGACTTATCTAAGAGCCCGTCTGCAACAAGACTTCGAACAAAAGACTGACTACAATGAGCTAACCGACCATGCCAAATGGATGGCTTATTATACTCTGCGACATTGACTTCATTATGACTTGAAGAACATGAATCTGGAGGGTGAGGTTTGGACAGCTTTGGAGCTTCTTCAAGGACATACATATCTCCTTTGCAAGTGCCCTCAGCGAATGTCTTCTTGGTTTGAGCATCCTTGACATAAACAGAAGAGGGTGTGAATTCAACAGAGGAGTGAGTATCATCAATAAGTTTGGACACTGAGATAATATTTTTCTTGACACTTGGAACAACAAAGACATTCTTTAATGGAATGGAAGAAGAACCCATGGATATTTGTGCATTTCCAATGTGCGATATCGTGTGATGGAAACCATCTCCCGTGACTACTGAGCCTTGATCTAAATAAGGGGAAACACTAGAGAGATTACCTGTGTCACCAGTCACGTGGGCTGCTGCTCCAGAGTCCACATACCATTCTCCTTGCTCATTTTGCTTCAAGTTAAGTTTGGATAAAGCTGTCATTAGAAGTTGCTGCACGTCTGCTGAAACCTTTGAAGTTGGATTTGATCCAGATGAGGATAGAGCTGACCCCACTGCTGTCCTGTTCTCGCGCCTGACCTGACTATTCTTGTTCTGAAGATTGTGCCAACATTCTGATTTTACATGCCCCTTCTTGTTGCAATAGAAGCATGTCGGAATTCTTCTAGATGTGGCAGAGGTAGTATTCATGCTTGGCAGTGTTGGGAGAATCCCTCTTCCCATGCCTGCCTGAGGAGTCCAAGAACGAGTACGATTTCCTTGCAGTGCGTGAGTTCCTGTGATCAGTACATTGTGGCTGTTGGAAGGAACCAGATTATGTCGTTGAACTCGACTAGCTTCATGTTGAAAAAGCTTGGCCTTTAGATCTTCAAAAGATGGGAGAACAGGTAAGACTTCCAAGGCTGTGCAAAAAATATCAAATTCTGTTCCCAGTCCACTCAAGGCTTATTGGACTTTGTCCTTGTCGCTGACGGGATGTCCAATTGCAGCAAGTTGATCACTAACACTCTTGATTTCATTCAAATACTCCAAAACTGTACGCGTCCCATGCTTGATATCCTGAAATTGCCTTCTTAATTGTAGAAAACGTGCTTCCAAGACTTGAGAATATGTTGTGGCAAGGGTAGACCACAACTCTAGGGCAGTTAAATCATCATCAATACCTCCCAATACCTCTTCTGACAAGGTAGAAGTGATATAAGCAACAAGAGACTGGTCGTGAGCCAGCCAAACTTCATATTCGGGATTGTTCTCAAGAAGAGTTTCACATTCAAAACTGATTTCACTTCTAGCCGAGGCCCCAACTCCTTTATCTCCCACGACTGTCTTCTTTACTTCACGGTTAACATACTTTGGAGGTGCTGGAGTAGTCCCATCGATATGCCCATACAGTCTATGGCTCTTAATAAATGGGACAATTTGACGTTTCCAAGTCAAATAATTACTATGGTTCAGTTTTTGAGAGATGAGTTGTGAGAGAAAACTAGAAGATAGAAGAGAGGGAACCAGCTGGTCCATGATTGAAAGAGAGGATTAGAGCAGATGATTTGGGCAGAATTTTAAAGATCACGATAGAAATTAGGGCAAATTAAGGCAAACTGTGTGATTTAGGGCAAAAAACAGAATTTAGGGCAACAGAAATTAGGGCAAATCGTGGAATTAAGGGCAAAAACAGAGTTTGGGGATAACCACGGCAGAAAATAAGATTTAGGGCAGAATACTCCAAGCTGAAATCACTCACCGGAGGACGATGTAACCTGGCTCTGATACCATGTGAGAATCTTCAGAAGTTCGTGTCTCTCCGGGTGAAAACAAGAATGATTGAGAAGAGAGGATAGAGAAGAAGTTGATGGAGGCAAAGGTGCAGCCGGCGCTTAGTGGCCCTGCAATCCTTAAACACTATTATAACATTAACCTAATCTGAATACAACAGATTGTACACAAAAGTGTAAAAAATTACAAGTGTGCCACCGCCTAGTACATTTGGGCGTGTGGATTATAAAAGAATTGGATCGGGTCTGGACAGACCCGATCCCATGTACACAAACTTAACACATGTATGTGCACGTACCCTGTTGTACCCCATATCCACATTTTTAAAATCGCTCTGTCCAAGCCCATACCTCCACACCTGCACCCATACTCAGACCCAAGTGCCTTAGGTTTAACATGAATGAAAGGAGAAACTTTTTCAGGAAACTATAACAGAGGAGACTGGACATTTATACATGATCCAACCAAGAACATTTCTTATGATAAAGCAAGTTGGCATGAATTTATAAATTTCAAAATTAACATATCATGTTGTTTATATCTAGAAGAAACCTGCAAATCCATGATCCATCACAGTGAATGATAGCCATCCCATTCGCAGGCATTTTTTATGTTGTGCATTTGCTTCAGACCTGTTCCTACTAAAATGTACAATATTAAAGTGTATGTAAGTCTTCAGCCTGGACTAGATTCTAATAGCAGAAAGTTTAGATGATAGAGTTGCCATGTTCAATTTTTTGAATTTATGCAAGTTGCTTCTTCTAATCTGTACTCTCTATGCTCCTCTTGCTTCATTTTCCTTTCCTTCCCCAACATCTTCCACTGCCACTCATCCATTACAACAGCTTTTGGTTCAGATTTTTCCAAATTTATTCTCTTAGACATTGTTATTGACATATATTTGATATCAAGATATTATTACAAAAAAAAACATAACATTCTTATCAGGAAAATATCACCAAATCACAATCTTTTATTCTTTGAAAAGGAAATCCTCCTTCATATGTACCTTAAGTGTATCTTTTCTATTTTTTAATATCTTCTGACATTTTAAAAACTATCTTGAATCTTTTAACAATATTTTCATAAAGAACACTAGAAAACTTGTCCTTCCCTAATTTTATCATTCCTTGATTTTTTTTTTTTGTGATTTTAGTGAGAAAAAATATCTAGAAAAAGACTCGTCCCAATAAATACCTAAAAATGATACCTCTGATGATGGTTATAAACAAGGGATACATCTTCTCTGCTTATTATGATTGACAAATTCAACCCTGGCATTTACATTCTTACAATGGACCCATCCTCTTCCATTGTAACTATGAAGCAGCATGCCTACCAAAATGGGCTTGTATAACATTCTATCAAGTTAGTTTTTCTGTCACTCACGAGCATACTTCTGCCACCTTTTATGGAAAGAAAAATAGCCTTAACTGAAAAAGTTTAACTTCAACAACTAATTTTGAACACTAAAGGCAGGATGGATTAGTTAATAGCAATAAAGAAGGTATGGATTTTCCAATAGCCAATTAATATGTCAGGGATGGATTTGGAAAGACCCTTTCTCCAGTTTTTTAACACTTTAAAAGATATCCTCTCTATGCACATCCAGTGCTGATTTTTTTTTCCTTAATTTACTTTAGTGAAATTTCTGTTGCTTCTTTGTTACCTTTTCCTTCAAGGAAAGAAGAAAACAAAAGATTGAACATGTCCATCTTTTTGTTCCAGTCAAACTGCTGCAAATGCAAGAAATATTTAAAAGAAAACTCGCTTAACAGGCATATATAATTTGGAATTTTGTTAAACATGTGAAACATCTTACCCTTCTGGCCGCCATAGTGTGGTGCTGTATCCCAAAACTCATCACGCATTTGCCTTAGTTGTGTCCTGGTAAGAGGTTGTGGATGCTTCCAAGCCTTTGGCTTCCTTATTTTTTTAGTTGTCTCTGAGAAAACACAAATTTCTCTGACTTATTAGAATTTCTGATGAATCTAACTTAACTAATTACAAGTTCGGGAACATAAACTAGTTGATGTATCTAAAATATTCTTTCATTCCAAAAACAACTACCTAGAAGTTTTGACTAAATCCTAGAGATTCCACAAACTTCGTTTGAAGCTTATATCACCAGCACCATGAGTATCACCATCATATATTATTTTTCCAAGAGATATGACAATGATAAGATCAACTCCTACCAAAAGGAAAATTCTTGTATATCTTACTGACTTGGAGGTAGATTAAGCTGTTGCTGATCACAAAAATATGGATTTTCAATTAAAAAAAAAGCAGACAGAAACTTCCAGCTGGAGAACCCAAAAGAAAGAATATAACTGAAAAACAATCAAACTAGAACAGGCCATGATTGGTAGAGAATTAGAGGGCATGAATGTAGCTTTCTTTAAATCAGAGAGTAGACTGACATTGTGATAGCAGTATGAGGACCTTAGTGATGTAAAGTTGGAGCTCAGAGTGCAGACCGCCTTTCCTTTTATATTAGTGATTGAATTTGAACAGACAATACGAGAAACAAGACGTAGAATTTGACATTTGAGAGCTGAATAGCCGCCGACTTTGATAGGAGGGGAACAGCGTAAATATGTCCGTATCTAAGTTCAAGAAACCAAATTCTCATATGGTAAGTTGCCAATTGGTGCATTAGACGCACAAAAAGAAAAGAGAAGTACCAGAAACAACCGCGAAGAAAGTGGGGAGCAAAAACAAAGGGAACTCAAATTTAAAAGCTAACTGAAAAAAGTGTAAAAACCACCATATTCAAGCGTCCTCACAACAATTTAACATCGTTAGCTTTCTCGAGGACTAATGCTTTTCCAAGATTCATCGATAAGATATCTCCGCCCGCAGTTCTTTAATACAACCACAAAACTACAAGCCATCTTGATCAGTTCTCAGAATTAACATAAAAAAATTCCTCAAATCAACTAATAATATTCCAGTGATGATGTCCATGAGTAAAAATATGCCAGCCGATACTTTAACGAAAGAAAAATCCTCCAAATTGAAAAGGAAAAGGATTGAATTGCTGACAAATGGAATGAACCAAATACACAACTCTGGAACAAAACGAACTACAATAGCATCTTCGGCATCGCCAACATCGCACACGAGAGGATGAAAAAAGGACAACGAAGTGGAAGACAATAATAAGCTAAAATTCGACCGTAACCCCGATCACTTAACCAACCTTCGGCATTCTTATGCGAGGATCCAACGCACCCCATTCCTTCCGCCTCAAAGCTTTTCCTATAGCGAAAGAAAGAGATGAAATGAGAAGGAAAAAGGACGGATATTACAAAAACCGAGAGTGGCGAGCAACCACCATCCGGCCACTCAATAGGAGGACCCGTCAGCAGCCGCGGGACGAGACTGGCGGCTGACGAATAAGAGGACAGGGATCGGTTGAGGGACGTCGGATTCCCGAGAGCTAAACCGACGGCAGTGGTGGTTCTCCGGCGTGACAGTTCCGGCGAGCCACATGGAAGCTACCTGGGAGGCCAGGACGTTCGACGGCTCGCACCTCTGCTTTGCTGCCGAACACCAGCGAGCTGCGACGATGAAAAAGGCTCTCCTTCTTTTTCAAACATTTTATCTTTTTTATTTTGAAATTTCAAGTGGGACCCTAACTTTCATCCTTATTAGCTTTCCTATCTTTTAACTAAATACTCCTTTTCTTTGTCAGATCAGCATGGCTTCCAAATTTTGGTTTCCAAATTTTAATAACTCATTGTTTAGAAAAGCCCTGAAACAAGAAGTCCACAATTATTAATATATATGTCTCTGATAATTATTTGGAATTTTATGCTAAACGTGATTTATTTTTATTTTTTATAAAATAATATCTCTTAATTAATTGTTACCTTAGTTGCTTCCGCGAGTCTATGACACGTTGGTATGGTTACGATTACAGAACAAAATAATAAAACTACAAGTCTTTTTTCTTTTTTTCATGACTTCAGGGGCTTCAGATATTGTCCAGAACGCACATCAAACGGCACTTATATTTTTAAAATTATTGACTAAGTCTAAACCAGTATTTTGCTAGCCCGAATTGCCCGTTAGGTGAATGAGGGGGAACCTGTGTTCTACCGTTTCACTTGAGGGGTAATTTTGTCTTTTTATAAAAATCCGTTTTTTGAAGTTCAGGCAAAAAGCATGTTGAAAAGAGATGTCATTAAAAAGGTGTGAATTACGTAAGTTCAAAAATTATCCACCATCACATGAGGGTTACTTGGGTGTTGGGCATTCCGCCTGCAATAGTCAAATGCTCTAACAGATAGCTTGCTTCGACCAATACAGTATCATATTTGATTATATGATAAAAAAGTAATTTCTATGGATCCAAAGTTAGAGATGTTGTCAGACGATGTGAAAAAAAGGCATATGCGACTATAGAACTAATAGCTGGTACAACTGTATGATATAATTTCACTAGGTGTGCTATTATTTGCATTATTGTGCTTACATTGCTAATGTTGATTTTATCCTGTGCGCCTAAATAACCTTATTGTCTTTATATTATCTATCGATTTGCACAAATTGAATTGCTTTATTAGCTTTTACTACACGAATAAATCGCCTTCATGGTGGCAATGTTGCTATCGCGAGGCAACATTTCTCCAACCCATGCAGTGTGGCAGCTCTTTAAGCCGCCACAAGCCTAAACGGATAAGCGAGTACGTAGCAAAAACAAAGAGTGCATAAAGAGACACCAAAAGAAGAAGAACTTGCAATGAGTTGTTTCATTCACTTAGAAAGGCAGTACATTATAAAAGAGAGTAAGCAAGGAGATTGACTCGACTTTACTTACAAGGATGACAGAAGGCTTATACAAGGATTATCATGTCGAACACTCAAAGCAAGGAATCCGAGACATGACACTTAGACCGATGGGAGGGTTACTCCTTTACAAGTGAATATGTATATACAAATGGACATTGTAAACAAAAGAAATATTATACACACACAAACACATGAGAACAATTGCAATGTTTTTAACAAGTTACTACTCCAACTCCATGTTACATGGTTGTTCTTGTTGTTGTTGTTCAATTGCTACATGCATCTCACAAATCGTTATGAATGCTCTGTTATCCATCAAATTATTGTGAACGCTTTCCAACCATAAATTTTCAAGAGGAAATTGAACACCAAAAGAAGATATTGATGATAAACAAAAGGTCTTTTTATATTCTATAGATACAAACACAATCCAAGAGAAATATACCTTGGATTTCTTCAACTTAGTTTTATTTTTAATCAATTATGGTCCTAACATCCCCATAAGAGCTAATCTTTATTACTATAGAGAGAGATAAAATCAAAGAGATGAGAGAATGAGGAAGAGGAATATGAGGGATGACAATGCCATGGAGAGATGGAGGAGGAAGAACACAAGAACGAGGGATGAGAGCCCACAAGGGCCATGTCCATGAGAAGGAGAATTGAAGGAGGAGATTCAATTAGATTTATCAATACTTTTTATACCTAGATGACTTTAGCTAAAAGAAGTAAGGACCCGTGCATGTTTTTGCATCTAATTTTCAAAAACTTAGTGGAGCCAAGGGGGGTGCTAGGGTGGCTCCACCCTCTTGTTTGTGTTTGTGTATATATACAATTGGAACTTGTGCTCATCTAGAGAGCCCATAAAAAAATGAAGAGAAAGAGAGAGAAAGAGAGGTGTTTGGCAATTGATACTTGAGGGAAAACAAAAAAAAACAAAAAATTCAACCTTTTATCTTTTCTGGTTGAAAGAAAAACAATAAAAAAATATAAACGACGAAAATGTCTCATCACCTTTTTTTTCTCTGTTTATTTTTTGTCTCAACTGCAAATTTGCAAAAATCAAACTAGTGTCTAATACGGTGAGCTCCCTCGCTACGAGAAGACAACAGCCATCGACAAAAAATAGCCACCTCGGAGCCCTCATTCCCCACCACTCAGCCATCGTCCCTCTGCCATTGACTATAATACTCAGATCCACCACCGCCCACCGCTCAGCCACTGGTATGTTCTCGATTTCACCCTTTCCCTTCCCTTCTCTTGTGCTCTTCTTCTTATGTTCTTTTACTCGTGAATCAGCGACAGGAAATTGCTGGACTGCCAGAATCAAGGCTCACTACCCGACCCATAGCGTCCCGGCTACAGGTAATCCGTTGTGCCGGAGGTCGAACAGAGTCGCCCCTTTCTCTAACGCTGCTCCGACCGAACGCCGTGGTCTGTTCCGCCGTCGCCGGCCGTTCAACCACTGGTATGTTCTCGATTTCGCCCCTTTCCCTTCCGTTCTGTGTTCTTCTTCTTCTTCTTCTTCTTATGTTCTGCTGGTGAATCAGTGATGGAATTGGTGGACTGCCATAATCAAGGGTAACTGCTCGTCCCATAGAGACCTAGCTACAGGTAATCTACTATGTCAGAAGTCGAGAAGAGCATGCATGCGTGATTCCAAGAGGAGGCATGGGATTTTGTGGTATAAACAATTTGCCTGCAAGAGGCATGGCTTCAAGAGACAAAATGGGGAAGAGATATGAGAATATGCAAGTATTAAATGTCGTTGCAAGGCTTCTATGACCATTGAACTGAACTTACATATGAATAGGTGCCGAGTACATAACATTCAATATGCACACAATCACTATCTTCATTCTCCATCTAATGTGAATTTTCATAAGTCATCAAAGAAGATTTGTACTCCATAAAAAAATACAGTGAACAATATGGTTGAGTCAGGTGTAAGACCATCCAAAGTTATATAGATCTTTTTGCACACTAGGCATGTGGAATGGAGCATGTGCCATTTACACAAGATTAATTTATAAGCATTTGAAAAAAGTACAAAGTAGTTGGTACATGAAAGATGGTCAAACAATGATCAATTACTTGAAGAAAAAATAAGATGGAAACTTGGAATTTTATTTCTCAATTCAGTATGATGAGCTAGCGCATACAGAAAATTGTTTCTGGGCAGATGCATAGTTCAGGAGGATTACTATTATTTCAATGACGTGGTGTCGTTTGATACTACCTATAAAAAAAATATCATATGCCATTTTCTTCATTCACTAGTGTAAATCATCATGGTAATGGTATAATTCTTGGGTGTGCACTTCTAGTTGATGAAAATAAACAAACATTTATATGGTTCTTCAAACAATGGTTGCATTGCATGGGTGGCCGTGCTTCAATATCATTTTTGACTGATCAAGATATCGCGATAAAGACAGCAATGAAAAGTCTTCCCAAATACATTGCATAGGTGTTGTAATTGCCACATATTTACAAAGGTACCAACATATGTTGGCAACTTATGCAAACAGAACCGAGAATTTAAATACATGTGGAATGTAGTTCTTCAAGTATGAGACAGTTGAAGAATTTGAAAGTAGATGAGAAGAAATGGTCAGACAATATCCTCAGATGTAAAAAATTGTTTAGGCAACTAATTTATGGAACGAAAGGAAGATATGGGCAAAACCATATTTTAGCAATACTTTCATGCTATGTCACATAGGTATCGGTACGGGTACCAGTGTGGATACGGGTACAAACCATTTTTAAAAAATTTGGGTGTGGGGTACGGCTGTACACACACGTGGCATTATATATAAATCAAAAAATTTAAAACAGAATAACATATTTACACACACACACACACACACACACACACACACATATATATATATATATATATATATATATATATATATATATATATATATCAGAAAATTACAAACAAAATAGCATATTCATAAATCATGATCCAAATCAACACATTTCAGAAACAAACAACATAAACAAACAACAAAGTTGATTGTAAACAACATAATATACAGATGCTTCAAAGAGGGAACCGATTGCATGCGACAAACAGAAGAACCCACTCGAAAAAGAGAGTGAAATCAACACATTTCAGACAAGAACAACATAAACGAACAACATAATATACATATGCTTCAAAGAGGGAACCGACTGTAGGGACGAACAAAAAAGATGATTCGGGAAAAATAAAACGAACAAAAAAAAAGGAAAAAACACTGCAGGCGATGAACAGAACATAGGATTCAGAACAATGGCGACGATGGAAGGCTCAGCCAAGAAAAGCGTCGTCTGTCGACCACGCACGACCACCGTGTTTCAGAAACTTGACATAAATGGAGAAAACGATGAAAAAAAAGCTAATACCGTCGCTGGACGCCGCCTGCCTTCGCCTGCCGTTCGTCGGGTGAAGATGGAAGTGGAACGACAGAAATGAAATGAAAAAGGTAGGGTTCGAACAATTTAACGTTAAATTCATCCTTTAAAAGTTAAAATGGGAAAAACGTTTTAATTAAAATCAGACAACTATAGACTCGGTCAACTTTGACAGAGTCTTAAAACAGTCGAAAATGACCGTGGGTGCATTGACCACACCCAGTGCGGTCAACGCTGCACTCCTGCCGTACCCACAGATGTATCCGTACCGGTACCGGTGTCGTATTGGTACCATGCGGGTACTCCTCCTTAAGAGGAGTACCCTTGTGACATAGCTTTCATGGCATGAATGTCTACAACCCAACGAAGTGAAAGCATCAATTCATTTTTTAATAATTAAGTCAATCAACATACATCTTTGTGTGAATTTGTAATAAGATATGAAGAGAGTCAATAGGCATCGTCACCTTGAGAAACAACTGGATTTCAAAATGAATAATGAAGTTGAACATATTAATATGCGTTTGCCATAGGAATTACATTTACGAGATACATTTACCCCAAGCTTGTATAGAAAAGACTTCAAAGAGAGTTCTTAGCAGGAATAAGTTGCATAGATGTTTTTGTAAAAGAACATGTAGGTGGCGCAAGAGAATATCTTATTAAATAGAAAGTAGAACATGGAGGATATGAAGAATATTGTCTTTCATTTGATCATAGCACACAACTTTTGTCAATTTGTCAATGTAAACTATGAGAGTCTATTGGTGTTGTCTGTTGTCATATGCTTAGTGATGAGAGCAGAAGAAACTTCTTGTGACATATGTACTTCAATGATGGATGAGACATGCCAAGAGAGGTGTAGTGAAGGACGGATCAATGATAGTAGCATTGCCAAATACTTAGCTGCCTTTGATTGTGAAGAAAAATTTTCTTTAAATGAAGGCAAACACTTGTGTGAATCAAGCATTGTCCAGCAACGCATGTTTTATTCTTGCATCAGATGTGTTTACCAAACTATTACAAGATATGCAAGAACTTTTAGCTAAGGAGGTGGAAACTTGTGAATGGAGTTGCAATGCAGGTTCATAAAGGATGCATATCAGTAGTATTGGTGAAGGAGATGATTTTGTCAATGTACCAGATTGAAAACCTGTTCGTGCAAAGGGAACTGCAAAACGATGTGTGTTTGGGTGAGAGCAAACCAAATTGCATAGGTTGTGTGCATCCTATCAAAGACATGCACATGACTCTCGCACATGTCCTCTTAGGATGAATGCAATGTAAAGTACTTCTTAATCAATTATGTTGTGTCTTCATAATTTACAAAATTGGTAATGTCATTTATATCTTCATAACTTTGATTATTGATAGCACATAATTTTTTCTGCAGGAACACTTCAATGGATAGTGGTACAGATAAATATATGATGTGTCATAATGTCAAGGAACATGTGATGATAAGAGAAACTGCCCAAAGATGAAGGATGCTGGTATAGTTTTGCACACATGTGCAATGGATAGATTTACTTCACATGATATGTAAATTGCTTTTACTTTCAAGCAGGACTATAACTTGTGTGATTGTATTTGTTTTACATGTACGTGTGCTCCAATTTGCTGGTGAATAGCATACTAGTACATTTGGTTGCATTCGACCTGTGTTGGCAACTTTAGTTTTCTTATATTTGATCACAATCAATGGGGCATTTCTTACGTTTATATGCTTCACTCACTAACATTCTTTTTCATTTGCACGAAAAAAGTATCAGAATAGGAGAAAAGAAGGGGGAAAGCAAGGAAGTGGAGAGTTCTTTAAAAATGACTGCAAAAAATGCAAACATGTTTAAAAAGTGGGTCGGAGGTGAAAGAAGGAAAAACAAAGGCAGAACTGTACAGATGTATTCAACAAGTTTATTTGCATGGCCAATATGTATTTATATGCAGGCATCTCCTTGCACCTTTTGCCCCCTTTTCAGCTTATATCATTGCCTAATTATTGATTTTTGCAAGTGATCTAGTAACTAGTAACTGATCATACAAGAGGTGTGGTCACCAATCCACGTTATGTTGGTAGTCACACTTGTATGTTTTGAAGGAAAGGTTGAGCTTTGTTCTCTTAGAACGTGTTTACTTACCTTGATATGTATAAAACTTTGAAACATATGAGCAAGTGTTGCACGCCATGCCATGCCTTCTTCTATTTTTGTTTTTTGAGAAGGGTAAGTGTTTTTATGATCCGTATTGAATGAGTAGGTCTCCTTTTCCATTCCAGTTAATGAAAGAAATCGAGATTTGTTGTATTTGATTTTGTTTTTGGGTTGTGTAAGAGATCGAGATTTGTTGTATTTGATTTTGTTTTTGGGTTGTGTATAGGTTGACTAGAAATTATTGGTTCAGTCTTACAAGCAACACTATTGAATGATGGTCACTTATGATACCAATATGGGCTTAAGACAATTGCCTTCTATGTTCGTTGTCATAAATCCAATCATTTTGTTTTGAAAGGGAGCTATAACTACATGACAGGAAAATTGTAGATGGATGGAAAACATTTAAGCAAGTATTGATGATGCTAAGAATTTTCTTAAAAAAATACTTGCTATTTTGAAGTTGGAAGCCTCCCATGTTTGGGATTGTTGTGGCGTATCAGAGTCCTAACAATACTGGAGGCCTTCGAGAAGTTCATTCAAAATCTTCTGCATTCTCGCCATGTTGGGCTTACATAATTGCTTTTGATTTCTTAATTTCAAGATGCTATTCACAATGCTGATCACAATTACAACTTGATGAGCCTTCCCAAACACTTCTAGGCTTGTCTCATAAAAGCAAACAGTCCGTCTAAGGATATGTTTTCTTAAGTATGTACATACTACAACTCAGAAAGAAAAAAATTAGTTTTAACATCAGTTCATAAGAATGAAGAACACAAACTAAAAATTGCACCAATATGCATGCGTAATAAGTTGCTCAGTCAAAGTACCAAGCTGTAAATATATGCCATTTCCTGTTCATCAACAAAATGGAGCCACAATTGTCGAAAAACTCAAACAACCATTGTCAAAACTCATGTCTATCATTCCACAAACATGCCAGTTCAAAATGTTAGTTTAAAGTAACATTAACAATTTATATGAATATATACATTGTTAATATGGATGCGATTATGCCATCAACCAACTCTTGTTGTCCTTTATCGGGAATTTCATCTAATGCTTAATAACCTCCTTCAAATGTCGGATGTCTTTTTTTGGCACGGTTTAATTCATGAACCAAATATTGTAAACTTTGTTCCCTTTCCACAGCATGGCGATCTTGTTTGTTGCACCAACAAAAGCATGGCAATAGTTCATAGTTCACTGACAAAAAAAGACTCCAGCATTTCAAATATCAAGAATCAACGAATATGAAAATTCAATGAAACAAAGATGACAAACCCAATTTTCGCATCCATAAAATAATCTTCCCACATTTGCGCATATTGTACAATCCTGAATGGTGCAATTTGCCCATATTTACAATACAACAACAGGTATGTAGACGAGCTGGCCATCACTATCGGCCCAGAATATATGGATAACAATCAAATTACAAAATGTTTTCAAGCTTCCATTTCCCACGAACAACCCCTCATAAAAGTCTGGAAGGAAGAACAATGTAAAACAAGCAGTATGCAGTTATAGCCCCATCAAATGCGAAACTCGCGCAAGTACTTATAAGTTTGGTCGAGATTAACCAACAAATTGATACAACTGAAACGAAAGGATCAGCACTCAAGTACATAGCAGTCAAAAGGGTGACAAATATGACACTCAAATTGAACAGTTTTTAATTGTCGATCCTAGTTTGCCATGAGAGACCAAACAACAAACAAGTGCGTTGAAGAATAAGAAGTGATTATAGACAGACAGACAAAGGAGAAACAGAATAGAGTGGAATAAGATGCCTAGGCAAGAACTTCTAGGAAGAATCGTCGGAGATCACTTGAAAAGACGACAAAAAAAAGTAAGATAGAACAAGGGGAAAATTGCAACCGAGAACTCATTTTCGAGCACAATCTACAAGAAAACCACTCACAGTTCATGCAATTAGTCCAGAAACCACATGGAATTGGGGAACACCAGCAAAAGCTAACGAAGGAAAAGTAACATTCATCCGACCATCGGCCTCCAGCACAGCGGATTACCTGTAGCCGGGACGCCAAGAAGAAAGAACATAAGAAAACATAAAAAGAAGAAGAAGAACATAGGAGAAGGGAAGGGAAAAGGGTGAAATCGAGAACATACCAATGGCTGAGCGGTGGCCGGTGGTGGATCGAGGGACGATCGCTGAGCCGTACAGTTGAAGGCGGAGGGACAATGGCTGAGCAGTGGGCGACCATGGCTCCGCGGTGGGCGACGATGGTTCCACGGTGGTTGACTTTTGTCGATGGCCGTCGTTGTCTTCTCGCATGGAGGGAGCTCACAGAATGGGGCAATCGCAGGGAGGGCTCACGGAAGGGAGTGAGATCGAAGATCGAGATGCCGCTTTCCTTTCCTTTTAAAGGCAACATAAATTGGACGACCAGAGAGAATCATACCAGGGACGATGCTCCCCAGCGTACAAGGCAGCTTTCCTTCACATTGCTTAATACATTGCATCAGATAGTACATTTAATCGCACCCGCTACGCAGCAGCATACGGGTTTCAATTTCTATATAAGACACACACATATATATGATACTGCCAAGATCCCAACACAGGCCAAGTTCTTCTATCATGGGCTTAGCTCTTTCTCTCTCTCTCCCAATATAACCCTCCTTTCTCCCGTCCTTCCTTTCTTCACTCGATGCATTCATAGTTGTCATCTTCTAACAGTCAAGTCATTGGTTATCATATTTCAATTTCATTAGTTGTTGTCTTCTAACAGTCAGGTCATTGGTCATCATATTTTAATAGTCGCCATCGCCCATGGCCTAGGTTGCACAGAACAAGGTTGTGATGATGAAGGTTTGGGTATTGGTTGATGGCGATCAAGAATTCGTGGGTCACATAAAAGAAGAGAGAGTGGGAGAAAGGGGTCAAGTGGGTGGCAAAAGAGGGGATACTTGCAGTAGTAGGGCTATTGTTGAACGGTGATGGCCACTGCTCACATCAGTTCATCAAAAAATACATTGTGTGGAAGCTAAAAGGTCTAGTCATGTATCTACACCAGGCCTGGGTCTGTTACTCAAGTGCTCCTCATCCAAAAAAATCCTCACTCCACTCACTAGCTAGTTACTTGAAAGGGCTGGAGAGAGGAAGAAAGTGTAGGGATGGGAGATATAGCTTTAAGATGGAGAGAGAGAGGAAAAAATGTTGCACTCGAACTTGATCTGGTGGAAAAATTCACCCACCAGTCCGGCATCTAGCAGATTTGACCATATATATATATATATATATATATATATATATATATATAAAGAGAGAGAGATATATAAGAATAGACAAAATTTATGGTGACAACGTTAAATTCATACATTTAACGATAACAAACATTTATCACGTTATAATTGGAAGAATTTTAGATTGGTCATAAAAGGTTCATCTTAGGATAATCCCACAAATTTTTTGACAAAAAGTTTGGTCGTACGGGGAAGTTAAAATACATTCAAAAGTTTATGACTAAAAAATCGGGGTGCTCTTCTTCGAGCTTGTTGATCATTAAGTTGAAAAGATAGACGCTCACAAGTGTTTTCATGGACAAACCAAATCCAGATTTCATCATTACCATCTTCATAAAAGAACTACCATCAACAAGATTAATAAATAGACAAACAGTTCAATCACTCAAATCAAATTAGAAAATTTTCTAATCTCAAGAAAGAACAAAACCAGAAGTTGCATTTGACTAAAGCGATGTCAATCGGCTATCTCCTGATAAAATTCAAATTCCAGAAAGATAAAGCATCACAGCTAAAGGAAAATAAAATTAAAGTGAAAGGTAGTCTTTCTTGTTGAGAGATCACTTATGAGAGAATTTTTTTTTTCTCACGGATGAATTTGCTCAAAGCAACCGGACACGCCTGTCATCTCGAACAGGCTTTTAGTCGAAAGTCCTCTTGCCTTTAAAAAGAAGTTAAAAACGACGGAAAGTATTACTTTTAAACAGAATTCTGGTCACGTACCTACCATTATTAGCTTCTCTATGAAATGCTTTTTAGTTAGGAAAGCAGGAATATTGGTGCCATTTAACTTAACCCGGTTCATCTTTTCATCTGATTGAGAAAATAAATAGGCTTCTAGCCAGCAGTAATTCTTAACCCTACCCTCAACTATCACTAGTACCCACGAGAATTGGAATGCGTTGCTCACGTCGCCATAAGCCCGACCAATTACAGGAGGGATAGACAACTACAAACTTCACCACTCGAGCCATTTAATTTAATGCCTCTGCCGAACTCTCAACACCATTTAGAGATTAGCACCCATGAGATACATTACTCAACCAACTGTGCTATGCACCATTATCATGGTTAGAGAATGAGGGAAAGGCTGGTAGTGAGGGAAAGACTGGTGGTGAAAAACTAAATCGGTAAGGTTGCTTTATGAGACAAAAGAACCTTGGATGAAAGTTTACCTGTAATGGGAGAAGGATAAACAACGCTACCTGCTCGTGTCACCCACACCGCCTTTGCTGAGTGGCATCATACTACTGCTAGAATGGGCCAAAGAAAGCTGCAGCAAAAAAATTAAATAATGCGCTCTACTTTTCTGTCTTCCCCCAGTTTTACTCTACGTTCATCTTTTCCCTTCTTCGTGAGGGCTTCCTTTTCTCACCCAAGACAAATCCCGCCTCCCAGAGCTCTCTCTCTCTCTCTCTCTGAGCCATGAGGAAGTCTCTGCTTCTCTTGGTCTCCCTAGTAATACTTCTCTCGCTCTCTGGTTTTCAAGCCGATGCTGCTCTCTCAACAAGTAAATGCCTCAAAACCCCACCTCTCCATATCATCTCTTTCTCTAGCTAAGGCGGGTTTCGTTCATTCTTATATGATCTGACGTTCTTGCAGGGAGACTTTTCACGCCTTTGTTGGCTTTCTTGAAGTGGGTAAGGAAGAGCTCTCCAAAGGTTCCTCAAAATGGTATGCTTGTCTGTGTTATATCTGGGTTAAGGATGTCGGTTCGGGAGATTTGAACTGGTGGGTATCTGACTGTCGTGAATTTTGTCGCTTGCTGCTTTTCAGATGGAAACGTTGTTCAGTTTGAACATGGGTATTTGGTTGAGACCATAGTGGAAGGGAATAAGATTGGGATCTCGCCGCATTCGATTCGGCTGGCTCCAGACGGCGAACTCTTCGCTGTCGATTCCGAAAACAGTAACATTATGCGCATAACACCGCCATTGTCACAATGTATGTGTGCCTTCCTTTCTCAAATTTTTGTAAATTTGTAATTTCGTTTGAATGATTATGATAAATTTTGGCTTTCCGTTTTCAAAGGTACCATCATGCATATGCAAATGACTTCAAAATAACTGTGTGGAATTTGTTATCTTTGTGGTTTTTTTTTTTGGATTTGGCATTGTGAAGTTAATGATTGAAAATTGTTTTATTTTGGAAATCGCTAAACTGTACATGGTGCACAAAATGCAAAACCCTGTCCTCGTGCTCCTCCATTGGTTCAGCACTACCAAGTCTGTCAATGTGGCTTTTGTGGTCCTCTTAGCTATTATTATATTGACCGTTCAGTGTTCATACAACAGCAAGTCAAGCGGGTATCTTTGGCTTCCGCTATTAGAACAGAATGTCACAAGCGTGAAATGCAATGGTAAGTTATGATAGCGAGAGATCACCTGCTTCAACATTGTGAATCGCATGAGGGTTTACATTTAAATGTACAAATTTTATATCGCGAGACATTACCGATATCATCAGTGGAAATTGTTTCTTACTCAGCAAGCAGGGTTTACATTTAAGTTCGCGAATTTTATTTGGCAAGACATTACAGAATCATCAGTTATAGGAAATCTTTTTTCCATTTTTTCTTTACTTAGAATACAGTGTAATGTACGTAAAATCTCATGGTAAAGTGTGATCGCGAGGCATGTCAACTGCGGACTGCCTCTGGCTCATCCTTGGATACAGAAACCTGTCAGGGGAAGAGCTAGATCTGGCATCTTCTAATGAGGATGCATCCATGGAGACCAGGGCTAGGGCTTCAGATTCCCCGGCCTCTGCAGGGATTGGATGTCCTCTCCCCCCCCAACCCCCAAGGAAGGGCGCTACTGCCCTCCCTCATCCCCTTTATTGAGAAGAGGAGCAGGATCAGGTGAGTGGGAATGCAGCTTTGCGGATGGCCCGTTTGGCATTTCCGCACCTCCAAGGGCGGGCTGCCCCCGCCCTGGCCACTTTTATCGAATGCTTCTAGGCTTGAATAGTCAGAAGTACATGAAGGCAGCATTGACATTTAAGTATGCAAGTTTTACATGACAATTAGATAGTACATATATATCATTACTTGTGGGAACATTGTTTCTATTTTTGGCCTTAGATTTTATATGTTTTAGATTTCCTTCACTTTGATGAGGAGTTAGGACCATGTTGTTGGCATTGTTTCCTTGGCTCGAGTTTGACAAATATTTTCATGATAATTTTTTGATGCATTGGACATAATCGATGAAATAAAACTTTGTCGGTTTGTCCAGTTGTACAATGAAGATGACATTTTAGTAACAATATGTTGATATTCAACAAATGATAATCAGCACAACAGATCATACATTTTTGAACGACATACATGTGTGTGTGTGTGTGTTGTGTTTATTTTTATGTGCACCTGCAGCTTCCCTACACAGTGTGCTTACCAGTGTAAAACTCATAAAATGTCATTAACTAACAAATAACAAAAAAGAGTTTATCTAGTGTATTGTCCTTCATTTGTCAGTCAATAATTTTTTCGTCCTTCTTTTCAGAAAAGACCACATGTTTCATTTATTATCACCATTAGTAAGTTTCAATTACAGATGCATGCTTCTTAATTCTCATTGCAGATAGCAGAGCTAGATTAGTGGCGGGATCATTCCAGGGGTATTCAGGACATGTTGATGGAAAACCAAGTGATGCTCGTTTTAATCATCCGAAGGGACTTGCTGTTGATAGTAGAGGAAATGTTTACGTTGCCGATACAGCAAATATGGCCATCAGGAGGATAGGTGAATCAGGTATTATGTCTGAGTGCATATCAACAATGGCAAACTAAGTGGGGCTCATTATTCATAATACTTAGCAGTGGTTTGTGTTACTAGTGGACATTGCATGATCATAGTCATGTGAAACTGTGAACAAGTTGCCAGCTGAATTAACGAGAGTGATTTCTAGTAGAATTCACTATTAGCTTTAGTTTTTAGCAAAAAGATGCTGTGGTCTTACATGAATCTGGATGCTGAAGATGTCCACAGGAATGCGGAGGAGAAAAAACTTGGTTATGGAATGCTTTTTGAGTTACTGCTTCATTTGTCAACTGTCTGCAACAGCATTAATCATTAAATTGTTGCAATCTATTATAGGTGTTACAACCATAGCTGGTGGCAGATCCAACGTGGCAGGTTATGCAGATGGCCCAAGTGAAGATGCAAAATTCTCAAATGACTTTGATTTAGTTTATGATGGCAGCAGTTGTTCTTTGATAGTTGTTGACAGAGGAAATGCTGCCCTTAGACAAATTTTGCTTCATGATGACGAATGTTCTGACCAACATATTTCAGTTGTCTCTTCAGGTATCAAATGACCTTTATTTACGAACCCTGAGCAGCAGTGCTACAATTTTTTATTTCAGAGTGTTAGCTCCATGGTTGTGAAATCAATAACTCTTGAAGTTCATTTACCTAGTAATACCTTTCCACATAATTAAACCCAAAGTACAAAGCATGCCATTTTGAAGTTATAAATTCAGACTGGTTCATCATCAAACTGGACCAACAATGTCATTTGATGTCATCTTCTCTCTGTTCATTTTGACATTTCTAATGGAATTTAGGCTAAAATAGTATGATCAAATAAGGAAATGTCCATCTTAACACCTATTTAAGTTGGGAGTCTGGGTCACTTCAGAAATTTGTAAAGTGTCCTTGCTCTCTATCTAAAGGACACAAAGGAGCTTCAGCTTCATGAATTTTATATCATTGTCAGCAATCTCATTCTTGATAATTTCTTGGTAGGACATGCAGCATTGGGCATGTAAACATATAAAGGTTTGCCTTGGCCATGTCAACAGGATTTAGTTGGCTCAGTTTTTTTGTTTTGTTTAGAAAATTCTCAAAATGTGGCCATCTTTTGAGGAAAAGGAACCACCTGACTTTTCCATATGTTAAGACAACTTATTTTGTGATTAACAGAAAAGGTCCATAAGTTTACTTTTTCAAGTCAAACCATTAAATTAGTAAAACTCTATCGTTTTGCTCTTTCTATGGATCCAGAAATACAAGTACCTTTTTTTTTTTTATAAATTTTATGAGCATCTGAGGATTTGGAAGTAATAGAAAAGTGCACCTAAAGTTTTGGTGGTAATTGAGGTCTAATCTTCGATGTTAAACGAATGCATTTTGAAAGAAGGCTTGAACTAATTTCTTGATTATGAATTTATACTGTTAAAAACTGTAGTTAAAGACACTGATTGAAGAGAGTGAATATGAGAATGATTTCTCTTGAGATTATTATGGCTACTTTAAGTCATTAGCTCAACTTAGATTATGGATAGTCATTGTTAGAATGGGAAATGTTTTTTTCATTTGCAATGTGAAAAGCGAGATGTTGACAATATGAAACACTTATATGTGAGAATAACTTCTCTCTGATATATTTGTTCATTTTTTCCGGTGCTCTCTACTTAGTGATAGTTAATGGTGCAAAAGGTTGGCTGTGTTTTTCATTAACACTAATATCTTAAGTGTTTTCGAAACTTTCTCCTTCTATTTCCTATTGGCTGAAGTGCCTTTGCAAAATAAGACCAGGTCAGGGGTGTTGTATGTGCAACACCACCAGGAAACTGTGTCCAAAGCAGCCTCCTCAATGTACCTTTGATGGTAATGTTGGTAGACCAACTAGGGAGTGTGTGGTCTTGGTGGTCGTGCTCATTATTATCTGCATCGGCATGCCACATTCCAGCTTGCTTGGGACCTTTTCTAGTGCATTCTGTTTGCATAAAAAAAAATAGAAGGGGTCTATGTCATGCATATGATCAATATGTCAGTGCATGCCATATGATGGCAGGTGTGCTAGATATGTTTCACAAAGGAAAAAACTTGCATTGTTTCTTAATTAGATACCTTTGGACTCAAAACATTTTAGTATTCCTTTGCAGATATTCTTATGATTGTTGGTGCAATACTGGTGGGCTATGTCACATGCTTATTCCAAGATGGATTTGTTCCTACTCAGCTCTTCAAAATGGTAACCTTTGACACATTAGTATAATTTCAGTCCGTGTTGTAAAATTATATTCTAACCCATGCTAATTGAATGCAATTTAGATATTTATGAACCTAACCCAGTGGGAAATTTTTAAATCTTTTTGTAACATTTTCAGATAAGAAAGCAGATTTAGAGAAGTTCATATTTTTGAGAAGTGATATTTCATATAAAAATTTATAACATCAAAGCTATACTACAAAATACTAGAGTATCAAATGCATAGATGTATTTGTGGGTGCAACGGAGGCCAATTTCACACACACACACACACACACACACACACATATATATATATATATATATATAATTGTCACAAATATGATTCTCGGGTTTTTAACGGCATAGTTGTATTTTTTTGGGAAAATCTGGAGAACTCAGAAAATTTAAAAAATAAAAAATTAGGTATAAATGAAATAAATGAGTAACTAACAGAAAAAACATAAATAAAACTATATAAGAGTGATAAAAGGAATGTTTTAATGATAATAAAAATGATGAAAATAATTTATTTTAAGTTGACCTTTGAATCCATGATAATATCAATACTGAAAATAGAAAAATGAAACAATCGCGATAATAACATGATAAATACTTTTTTCTGATTTTTTCAAAATCTCGCGATTTTTTCCCTTTTCTCGTTTTTCTTATTTTTGGCCATAATATCATGATATTTTCACATAATATTGTGATATCTTTGACATTGATATATATATATATATATATATATATATTTGAGTCACCCAGCCTTCTAATTTGCACTGTCTGATCCAACATGATGGATAGTTAAGAGAAAAATAAGGAGAAAAAGGTGATTGGCAACTTTGGGTAGATGGTTGGGTGGCTCTAGGTAACCAGAGTCATCGTTCACTCACTATATATTATACATATATATCATAGTCACGAAAAACGTGAAAAAAACACGATAAATAAATTTGTCCTTTAAAACTTAAAAAGAAGCACCGTTAAAATGAAAAAAAAACGTGAAACAATTTTTCACTTTTTTTTTTTTCCTTTTTTCCCTTTTATTCATGCCAAACAGTTTTTTTTCATTTCCTAATTTTTATTTGTTGCAAATCTACTTATTTTGCATTTGGATAGGATTTATCATTTATGTTGGCTTCGCCTGGAGGCTCGCATAGTTTGTTATGTCAGCTCCAAAAGGAGAAGTTGCATTGGAATTGAGAAAGTTCCATTGAGTTCATAATTGCATAAAAGGAATCAAGGTAGTGGCTGTGGTGCATCAAGACCACTTCTTTGACGGTCCCCGTCCGCCCAAAAAGGGCGAGACAGAAAGGGCGGGCACTACTAACCAAGCCAAGCCTAGTTGCTGGTAGCTTGCTTCTATTTTTGCCTTTGTCCCGATCCTCCATCCCTCCCCATTTTCGCTGTGTTGCGAAAGAGAGGGACCAAGCTGCGAGTGTTGCCTACAAGCGAAGTTGTAGGAGCGAGCTGCGAACAATCGAACTTGGAATTCCTCTTCTTGTTTTTGACCTAGTCATATTGACCCAGGAATCTTTCCCTTACCGAACAAGCGAATCATAGGAAGTAAAACCACCGAACCTTCCCCTTGAATCTATCTCGACTTCCCTTTGACCAATCTAGCCCGCATGTTCAGATGATCTGGGATCTTTTTTGATGTCTGTGATATTAGTTTCTCACTTATTTTATTTTCCTCTCATTTCTAGTTTTTTTAAATTTTAAAAAATTTACTGTATGTTTCCATTTTTTTTTCAAGCTCACCGTATTATACCCGCAAAAAAACCTCACCGCCGAAAGTTAAAAACCTGAGATATATATATATATATATATATATATAGAGAGAGAGAGAGAGAGAGAGAGAGAGAACTTTAATTAAGCAAACTAACAAGTAGTATACTTGTGAATCATCAATTCATAAACTGGGAAACAAACAAAGTAAGAAACAGACCAAAATATACTTACAAATATTTGTGAGAATGATCTAATCAACTTGTGTAGACTCAAAAAGTGCAGTCTGCAGACGTAGTCGCATACAGATCTTCATTGCGCACGCATAGAGAGAGAGAGAGAGAGAGAGAGAGAGAGAGAGATTAATGCAGGGGTTGTAGGGGAAAGAAATAAGACACAACTGGTGCAGGTCTGAGTTCCAAAATCAGAGAAACGAAAAGAATGCAGACCTGGTTGTGTCTGCTTCCCACACACACACACACAAAAAGAGAGAGAGAGAGAGAGAGAGAGAGAGAGAGAGAGAGAGCACATCTATGAGTTGCCGATTGTTTACCATTGAGCTTGCTACTTGGTGCGGCTGGGCATGGAGAAGAAGAACATGTCAAGGTTGAAATTGATTAAAGGAGATGACAGGAAAGGGAAGAGTGAAACTTGAAAGACCTCGTCAACATTGAGTTTTATGGAGGGAGATGAAAGGAAAGAATCAAACTTGAGTCTCTTTCAATACAATGAGGATTGTGCTTGACTCAGCCAACTTTGATTGGAGACCAGAATTGGACAAATTAAGACCTAGTGCATGGATCACACATGACACTGGGTTGTCCATATCTGAGCAGAGTCCAAGTCTGCATACATGTCCAGCTGTGCTGACATGGGTGTGGCACCTTATCAAGCGTGTTATTAATAGCTTGCATGTTTCTCCAAATCTCTGAAGATGATAACAACTTTTCAACTTAAACCAGCTTTTATACCAGAAATACATTATAGAATAAGTGTTAATTTTATTTTTTACCCCTTGGACAACTCTAAAAAGAAAAAGGCTTTTGAGATAGGCCCCTATGCAGAACCTGGAATTCCTTATACAAAAATTGAGCAACATTTGTTTATTTCCTCCTCTCATGTGTGCGATAATGCATCTTAGAACACTTGCAAAAACTGACGTTTTAGGTTCCTTGAAAATGTAGCTAAGATACACTTCATATCATATTGTAGCTTAGGATAGATGTGTATCAAAGGTAGTACTTCTGCAGAACGGTATCGAAGGTTGTACTTTATATGAGACGGAAATAATCTTGAAAATGAGACTTATTCCAAGGTTATATTTTGTTGGTTTCTTTTTGTCTACTTGTAGCATAACACTTCACAAAACATGACAGAATTTGTATCCCATTAGTTTTAGTAGCATTATATGTGATCTTATAGTGGAGTCTGCCCATATTTTGCTTGTTCTGGAACATGTTTGAGTTATATATACTTGCTGCTGCTTTCGGGCAACTTTAAATGCAAAAAAACTTCAAATATTTTATGCTAGAGGGTTGAGGAGGGCTCTATGCTAAACTATGAATTCCCTTTCAAAATTTTATTTTCACCTCTATATGTGCAATAGTGCTTCTTAGACCACTTGCAAGGGACAGCTCTAGAAGGCTTCATATTACCTGAACAAAATCTTGTCAGGGAAAGGTTTCATTCACGTCTAATCCATGTCGAGTAGACCTCAGTTGTTGTAAGACGGTTAGAGATCAAATTCTCCTTCCACTGCTTGGAAACTCATGGTTTAATTTTTATGTCACTCCCTGATGGGGGTTCTCTTTCTAGGGATCTCTCATGCAGGAATGCCTTCTTTATATTATGTATGGCCCAACCTGCCATTGGTAGCACGAAGAAAGGGCGTTATTAGACAGAAGATACAAGGATCAATATAGTGAATACAGTACATTTTTATTCTACATATCGATCCTTACATCCTCTACAACTGGTGGAGTGGCAGCCAGTTTTGGTATGTTGGGAGATATCATTATTGCTGAACCCAATGCTTACATTGCATTCGTTGAACAAACAACAATGCCTTGGCTTAAAAAAAATTAACTTTGGCAATGAAGTCAATTGATTAGGAAAAATTGTATCCCATTAGACCATACATCTATCTTGGCATAATCAGATAATGGGCAGGAGCATAAACTAAAACATTTTGGTGCCACAAAGTGTTTTTTAGTGGCCAAAACCTGTTCATTAGAGAGGGCCTCAAAAGATAGTTTTTCTGCTGTGCGAAATGACATCTTTTTTGGTATCATTTCAATAAAAAGTAGACAAACTACAATCCCTTCGAATTGAGTATGATTGTATGTTTCGTATAATTTGGATCTGCTATTTTGGGGTCAATCTGTTACGAAGTGGGCTATATAGTTATGGTTCATTCACATTAAACATCTAATTGAAGAAAGGCAAAGAGGACCTCCTTCCGAGGGGGGCTGAGCCATCATTGACATACCACTCTGGAAGAGCTAGAATTCTAACACTTGTGCTAGGACCTACGGGCCGGGGCAGAAAAATGGCATAAATTCTCAACCTTTGTACCATCTCATTTTTTGACAGTAAGAAATGAAGTGGTTTTTAGAAAAGACAGGAATTAACATATAAGATTGTTCATAAGATACAGAGGTGTATCAAAGTTTGCAAATATTGTTTCATAAGATACAGATGTGTATCAAAGTTTGCAAACCTTATATGAGATGAATATATTTCTGGTTGTATTTTATTGGTCTTCTTTATATCTGCAATATGTAGCATAATGTGTCATAGGAGACGACACGATCTGTATGACTGTATCACATTAACTTTAGGCGCATAAATACGTGACCATCTATCTGAGTCTGATTCTATTTTGTTTTCTTGGGTGATATTTGAGTTGTATCGATTTCCTGCTTGTTTATGTAACACTAATTTCTGACCTTTTCAGTTTCTCATATGATTTACATTCAAAATCTTTATTTTTTCATTATTTCACTTTAAAATTGTGATATTTTTGTAGTATGGCTACCTGTGACTGCTTCAAATATATTGTTTTCATGGTCTATATCTGTAAATATAAGCACCTACTTGAGTGGTAAATGGAGTTCCATGAATGCATGAGCTTTTGTTTATGCGTTGGTGAAAGTACTTATTCATTGTCTTTTTTTGTCTAATCCTGTTTATTTTTTACCAACCAGAAACCAAAGACTGCCTCTTGGGGCACAGTGAAGAGAGAAAAACCTGTCCATCAGAATTCAAAAGATGAGACTAAGGAATGGTGGCCCGTAGTTACTAGGATTTCCAACAAGTTCAAATCAATTTTGGTAACTCTTGGTCAGATTTTCTTTTATCCTGTTCCTTGGCTGAAGCCATCCATGCTTGAGAAGGAAGACGGCAAGGACCATCTTGTAATGCCTGAGGATGAGACAGTCCTAAAAAATGTGCAGAAACAGTGGCATTCGTGGACAGCTCCTGACACCCAACAAGTTAATCCTGCTACAAATGATTTTGCACAACAGAAGCCATCAAAGACCAAACCAAGTGGATTGAAGGATCAATCAACATCAGCTAAATTGAGATCCTTCAAGAGACAAGAAATTCCAGATTTCTATGGAGCAACAGAGACCTCTCAGCATATGTTACATGCTAGCAAGAGCATGAAAGAAAAGAGTAGGCATCGTCACCATGATAAGACAAGAGAAGTTGTATTTGGAGCTCTAGGGAATACATCAAAGCCAATGGAAATCAAATCTGTGGACTATGGAGATCCGAAATTTGACCATTACAACATCAGAAGGAAATTTGGTAATGATGAAGATCATTTTCAATTTTAAATGTACCATCTTACATTGATTTCATCGGGTGGCAAGCTAGATCATTTGAAGATGATAGTTTCCTCTGTACACTATATATTAGCACAGTAGGTGATGGTTTCATGTTCTGTATACTACATATATCACACTGGTCAGTGTTTGGCAAGTCAAGGGCCCAAAGTAGGAGAAGGTGATTTTTTATTTGATTCAAATTTGCTGCACCTAGATTTGCTGGGGCTGGGCTTTTTGGTGTACACGGTTTAATTACAGGCTGAGCTACTCAAGCCACTTAAAGACCCATTCATGTCAGCTCAATTAGCTTTGGCTTGTACAAGGTGGGTTCATCTTTCTCGACTGATACCACTTGATTTTGGTTACCTTGATATCTGAACTTTTGAAATTTACTTTGAATTATTGTATGAAATGATGGTTGTGTCCCCTGGCAAAAGCACGATTTCATTGTTTCACATATAATTTATTTGTTTAGAATGCATCTGGTTATTGAAGGCAGGATTCAGCGTGAATTCCTTTTCTCTGCTAGGTTGACGGTGTTTAAAGCCTTTATCTTTGTTGGCCCGCTTTTATACCTTAGCTGAACCCATTACTAATGAATGAAATATATGATGTGGTATGTATATCAGTTCCTTGTTTGAGGTCTACATGACATTGGAGGATTAGTCTTTCAGCATGACAGAAGCCGCTCAATCAAAACCTGCACGTAGCCTGGCTACATTTTCCTTTAATATAGGTAGTAATTTTCTGTTATTTTGCATTACATAGGTTCTTTTCAACCATTTCTAAAGCTTAATTCGATGCCATAATATTTTGGGTTCCCAGTAAGGCCAACAGTGTCGCGCGAGTGCTGACTATGGGTTTTGACTTCTTTCCTTGGTGGGTCAGTTATTTTGTGCTGTTACTTCTTTTTCCCTTTTGGGCTTGAAATGTTGGGAGACGAGTTTGAGTCTCAAGGGTTGCTTGATGAGCTTCAGTTCAATCTCAGCACGTTCTTACGTACATTGGAGCTCCAGGGCGGATCTTGAGGGAGGCGTAATTTCCTAGAAACACCTTTGCTGTCCAATTACTGCGTTCAGCCCCCCAGCGATAACTCCCCAATCCTGCGTCATCCTAGACGTTCCAGGTCATGTGGATGATAGACGCTCCTGTGGGTACATGCACAGGCTCAATGTCTGCCACGGATCGAGACCCATCTCGAACTACCTCGCTTATTGCGCATATGGAAGTTCAAACTTCAAACAGGTTGGCTGGAGAGCAGCCCTTCAGCGGGACTTTGCACCCTGATAAAGCAGTATCCCTCCGAAGAAAAAAACCGACAATGTGCATTTTTTCTATTCTATTTGCACTTGTAGATTGAGAGGGTTGTGGAAAGCGACAACGATAGCGGCCAACATTCGAGTGAGGTGGAGAAGAAATATGTAGGAATTTGATAAAGATAGCTAACTACTACCTGACCTCAATATCAGATGCGCTCATAAAATATTCAACCAAGCGTAGTATATGGATAGGTGTTAAAAATTAGTTTTCCCTGGATGTCCGAGTGCTTCTGTTTCCAATCAAACGTGCTGCTACTGGGGGTGGCGGTCAGTCATACATACATATATATATATATGCACATGATCAACATTAATACATTAGATAAAAAAACCAAGCAGCGTAAACTTCTGCTCCCCCAAAAAAGAAAGAAACAGAACAATAAACCCATTACAGATTAGAAATCAAAATGAAGAAGCTGCACAGGTCACAACTTCTCAAAACCTTATCTGCCTTCAAATGTTCCTTCCATTTTCCAAAGCAGCTCTGGACCTCTAGGGCAGGGGAAATAGGAAGGGGTTTTGGCCTCTTTGGGGTAGCCCCCTCATCCCCACTGTTTTCATAAACTGGTTGATTTCCACAGTTGGAAGTTGATCTGATATGTGAATGGCTTTGAAAGGTCTTTGATTGCTTTCTATTTGCTAGGCAAATGTTTCCTGCATCCCTTGACTGATGCAAGTCTCCTCTTCCATCGCTTGCTATTGGAGACGATCTCCATTCTGTTTCTTCCATTTACTTTGCTCAACTACTCGAGATTTTCGTTTCTGCTTCATCTTCTTTGCAACAAGCTCTCTTTCTTCTTGAGAGTGCTATAATAAGCTATTGACTCTTCCCACCATTCTGTACTTAAATGGGGCCTTCTCTGCTGTGAACAGTTCTATGGCAACTTTCTAGTTAACTCTGGACAACGCCAACTGGTGGAGAAGATTGAATGCTATCCTTGGGGACGTCGGAAGTGGCCCAGTTCGAGGGCTGATCTGAGTCGGTATGTTACTTGCATAGTAGTTAGTAACAACCTGTTCCTGCTTCTCATTGGTAAGATCATTCAAGGCTATCTAAGCTCCAATGCTTGCGTGGACAATGTTTGAGGTCGTTCTTCTCTGCCTTCAGTTTTCTTCTTGGCTGTCATTACCTGACTGTTTTTTTTGGTTGGGAATGACTGTATTTAGTCACTTGCTCTTTTTGCTCTGCCTGATGCTCAGCATCCATTTTTGTATAGCTTTGGTCTCTGTAAATATCTGTTTTTTTTTTTGTTAATAAAGCCGGGAGCAATCCATCCCTCAACACTGCCGTTGCAAGGACCAGACATATTAAGGAGTCGCAAATCATGGACATTGCCATGTCGAAGCTGGTTGTTCATAATGCTGTGGATCACTGGGGATGCACAAGCTTAAGCTGTCGATCCAACCCAGAGCATTTTGATACGGATATGACACGCCGAGAGTAAAATAAATAAAAAAGAACGAGGAAGCACAGACGATCATGGCCGTAACGGTCAGAGAGGAACCATATCCAAGTCAAAAGGGACGTATAAATGAATACAAACTTCTATTGATATCGGAAATTTCAACTAAATATACAGGAACAGCGCGTCAACTTCACAAATGCCAAAGGTAAATGTTAAGATTTGTCATGAATATGGAGGCTCTCATACTCGATGAACAAAATATCCCTCTCTTCCCACATTGATGGGCAGAGCTGGAGTTTCTGACACAAATCGAAACCACCCATGTAAATAGCCAAGGCCTATGCGTAACTGGCTCTTGAATGTTGGCAACGTAATCTAAGAACCAGAACAAGACTTCAACTGATTTTCAGAAGATGCATTACAACAATTCTTCAAGATGGCAATTGTAATTTGGCGTTATTCTTCCAGCTGCCACAAAACAGAAAAAGAACATTATATACAAGAAGTTACTTCAAATAATGGTATAAATAAGCATGGAAAACTGGTAACACCGCCATTTAGAGGTTAAGTCCTAAGCAGCAAGTGCAAGACAAGAAGGAATAACTGCCAGCGCATCTCATCTGTGACCTGGTTCCTACAAAAATTTAACCTTGCTCTTCGAGGTCCAGTATGAACTATGGATACATTGGTACAAAATAGTAAAGTTTAAAGTCAGTCATGTAAATCAATCATTTAGTATTACCTGATAAAGTAGTAGTAGAAGAAATCTGCATAAAGAGCTGTCTGCACAAAACCTGAGATTGAAGCTGAAAAATGCACCAAGAATTAGTCTACACATATTCTATTAAATAAAAGCAGAAAGCACCACCCGTTATCCACTTACATATCCACCGAACATAGTGTTTCTCCATCAAGTAGCGATAAATCCAATTGAGACAATAGAATGCCCTGTAAGCCCTGCAAACAAATTAATAACATATATGAACACATGTTGACGGAATTCTCTCCCTCTCTCTCCAGGATGCTTGTTTAAATCACAAGTTTGGGCAGTTTGATTCACATTCTTCATTCAATGCATCTCTAGCTAGTTTGTCTTTCTGTCCCATATATCTTTCCAACAAATAATTCAACTTTCATTTCCAACAAGTAATTCACCTTTCACTATACTGTTTCAGCTCAAGAGGAAGCTCTTGAGAAAAAGCTCCTTTATACAGAAGAAAAAGAGAAAATGGAGATATTTAAAGCCCACAGATGGATATAAAAGATATTGGTATTTCAAGTAGAGTGTACAACCACTGGCTAGAGATGATAAAATTTGATAATTGATCTTGACATTCACAAGCAAAACCATACCCAAGGAAGCAAACGTATTGCCCAGTCAGATTGTCAACATTCCCACTCCTTTGTAGTAAAACCAACTGTGGAAGAATGGCCACCGCCTCTAAGTATATAGAGAACGCCCAAAAGACCTGCAATGCAGAGATTATAACAGCAAAAAATCTCTGAGGATGCTATGCTACTATCAAGGAGATGCTGAAACAGATGAGGAATTAAAATAGACGAAATATTTATTACATAGGAGGATTGCAAATATGGACATGCATAGTAAACCATTTCAATAGTCTATTGCATAGTGTACAGCACTAGGACAAACATATGCTTGTAAATGTAATCAAGCTACTCTCTTGCAATGACAAACCAGAAAACAATTCTCAATTACACAAATTGCCCAAACTTGGAACAAGTTCTAACATTATATACATGATACATAAAATTCTTTTATTACAAGTATGTTTAGCAATTCCCATGTCCACCGATAATTATAAACCAGTTGAAGGGCTTACATAGCACCATCGTGGCCAGGGCCACATAGAATACCTCCAGGGTTCAGGCCATTGTCTTTGGTTAAGCTAGAGGGCCATCCTATAAATCCTTGTCAACAGGTCCTCAACATTCTTATTTCCTAAAACGCTAAAAGGATATATCTCCTCATAAAATCGCAAGGGCCTGCTGTAAGTCTAAAACCTTTAGAAGATTGACTACTTCACAAATGCCAACACAAATCACAGGCTTCCACTTAGTTCATAAGTAAAGGGTTCAACATTGGATAGCTCAAAAGAGACCAAATCAAATTCTTCCATAAAACGAGAGATGAAGCCAAACATTTCCAGTCCACGAAGGCAAGAGGAAATTCAGCATATACAGCTAACAGCCAGAAAGTCTGGAAGTTGCACATAGGATTGCAGCAGTTCCTTTATCTTTGTATGGATCCACCCCTCGATCCCTTATTCCTAAAGGACAAAATGAAACTCAAGCTGCTGGTAGACCTATGACTGAACAAAAATGTCTGACTTAGTCCTCTAAAAGTCTATGAAACGGTTGAGGCTCTTTCCAGTATGAGATGCATTTCATCATCTTGAAAGTGTGTTTCTTGCTGCTCCATGAGATTCCATTCTCAATGTGAGGAAAGAAAAAAAGAGAAAATTATCAAGAGAATTTGGCTTTAAGAGAGATGATGAAAAAGGACACAAAGTTACCTCTCTAATAGTAAACTTTTCGTGAACAAGTAATGCCAGAAGAAAGGAGGCTGCTACAAGAAAATAGTGGCGGAAGGTATCTTGATCTTTGTCATAAGTTCGTCTTACAATGGGGTGTGCACGCATACACCAAACAATTGCTAGTGAGCTAACAATGAAGACCACCTTCATGACAGCATTGTAGAGTGATATGAAATCAGTGAACAGATCCAAGTAGCGAGTGATGAACACAAACACGTAAAGCTCTTGAGTCTTCAAAGAGATCCCTAATCACAAAATGAAAATAAAGTTACATTAACACGTAATAAATTCTATAGAATTACAAAAAAAAATGAAAAAAAGAAAAGGATGAAGGATGAAGGATGAAGGATGAAGTTTAAGTATCAGAATGATTTTGAGCAAAACTGCTAAACAGACAGAACCATGTTATGGGATTTCTTAAACATGCATGAGTTATTCAGGACTCAGATAGTAAAAATGCAAAGCCTTCGTCAGGACACAGTGGGAGAACAACAAATAAGGCACTTGGAATTCATGCTGCTGGTTTGTGCAGGATGCAAGAAAACAATTTAATAGAATATGCTTCCATAAATCCACAAATCCACCATTCAGTCATAGCAACAATCCATCATGCTCAGCAATGCATCATGTTCGAACTGGTTGAATAAAAACAACCACTTGAACAGAGAGGGCTAGCGTTATGCCAGCCACAAGTGAGTGTGAGGTTCTGTCTTCCAGAAAGGTTTTCCTAGCGGTACCATACAGAAACCATGATAAACTACCTAGGGAAAATTACACCCTCGCAATTATAGACCAAACTGAGAAACTTTAACATAAAGTGAATCCATACGTACTCACATATCAAGGGTCAGAGTTGAAACCTGGGGCACATTCTTGGGACAGCCTAATCCCACCCAATGGAAAAAGCCTAACCCACAATTTCGGAAGTAAAATGCTTAACAGGACTTGGAGGCAGCAAACCCTAAACCTAATGCCTAACAGAAAAGCAAATGTTAAACCTAGGAAGAGCAAATGTTAAACCTAGGAAGAACATAAGGAAGCAAATGCTACAAATAGAAAGCACATAATGCTACAAATAGAAAGCACATAAAAAGCAGAGACTGCAACTAGGTGAAAAAATAAGACGAACTCGCCCAGATTTTTTAATTAAAAGCCTAAAACACTTCCCGTTTTCACCTAAAAAGCGCTTAATCGCAATAAAAAAGTAGAATCTCAAAACAGCATTACATAAATGGAACAAGTGAACCTTAACTCTCATGACAACACGAAGTCAAATACTGATAAGGAAGATTACATAAAACCTTACTCCCATGCCCAACACGAACGCAAATACTGAAATCAGGAAGAGCACATAGAGAAGCAAAGACCATTAGAATTTCAACCAAGACACTAAGAATCTCCTTTGTTTCCTGAGAACGGGGAGGAAAGAACAACATCCACCAAAAAAACCGCAATGGCTTGAAACCTACGTATAGTCAAAATGCCACCAAAATCCGGCCCATGGCTTCGAGAGGAACACGAATCAGCCACGTCATATCACACCATTATCAGAACAAAAAATAGAACCACATCAAACTCCACAACGGAAGAAACCCCAATCTCAATCCAAAATATAGAAATAGCTTCAATGCATAGACCAAAAGAAACCATATCTAAGCATAGTTACACGAAAATATCCGAAGAATTCAGGGGATTGATCAATCAACGAATTCGATGAGAACCAAAGTCAGTAAAAACATCTTAGCAGCAAGAAACTACCAACCGGCGCAGGATTTCGTCGCGTAGATCTTCAGGAGGAGAACGAGGACGCTGATTAGGTGGGTCATGTCCCCGGCCAACCGGAAGATGTTCATGGCGCCGTCGAGATGCAAGAGCTGGAGCAACAAGGAGAAGGAGAGAAAGGGGTTTTCTTTTGGAGTTGCTTCTTCGAGACTCTCCTCTCGTGACCAACGTGGGAATTCCTTTTCCGGTGGGATTTCTCTCAGGAGGAGGGAAAACAGAAAAATGAAAGAGAGAGAAGCCCTTCTGTCTGGCGGTTCCGCTTTTAGTGTCTCTCGCCTCTCTCTCTCTCTCTCTCTCTCGTAGATTTTGCTCAAATCAGTGTTGGCACCGTACCGGTTTACAAACAGGTACGGCACCTTTTATTAATTTATAAATAATACCAGGGGTAATTTGAAAAACTTAAAATATAAAAAAATGTATTCTCAGAACCATACTTAAATAACATTTGGACGACGGGCTGGACCAGCTTGTATATGCTTACACGCGACAATATGACAATAGATTGTTAGCGAAAGAGAATAAAATAGTCGACGATCTTAATATAATAAAAAATACAAATAATAATAAGCAAGGAATTAACGGGATGGAAACAAAAGGATAAAAAAGTCTTCACTTGCAATGTACCCTTAATACGATATATTTATATAATTTTAATATTTATGTAAGAAAAACCGCCTTATGTGAACTTCCGAAGACCATATTTTTATCGGATATGATACATCTTTTAACTTAAGGATTACGCTTGTAATTATTTGTAATAAAAAAAAAACATACCAAAATATGACAATGACTCGTCCCTTTCCCTTGTGACACAATCTGTTCATATAGTTACTCTTCGTTCTTTAGCTTTTATATTTATGATATACACGAATATAGTTACTGCACAATTTAATTTATTGCCTCTTTTATTGTAGAGGAGGACCATGGAGAACACTGACAACCTTGGCTCTTCGTGAGGCTGAACAATCTCTTCATGATACTAAGCCATTCTTGGTGATGTTCACAATCCCTTGCATGTAGCCAGATGGACACGTGTTATGACTATTTGTTTGAGTTGGGTGCAAATTATTGCCAATGGTATCCAAATCGCCATTCAACATTGGTGAAGGTGAGAATATGCCCCTTCAAACTTGGCATGGTGAAAGCCCATGAGCCAAGTTTGGAATAGTGAATAATGATTTTTTTTTTTTTATATGGGTTTGTCAAAATGATTAGTGTAGATTGCTTAAAAATTGATTAGTTAATTGACCTTGAATAATTTTTTCATGAATAAAATGATGGTCAATTTCCACATGTTTCGTTCAATTATGAGAAACTAAGTTGATGGTTGTATGTAAAGCTAATAGAGTGTCAACAAAAATGAATATTGTTTCTCTTGCATATAGGTACTTAAAACTAAAGTCAGAAATGATGGCAGTTTAGATAGACTTAAAGCATGACTTGTTGCTTGTGGCTTCAATCAAGCTCTTGGCATAGACTTTCTTGGTATAATCTATATGCATTCTCATATGCTGATTGGGCTGGATGATCCACCATTTGTTGCTCCACTACCGGGTTTTGTCTATTTTATGCTGTAAAATGCGTTTCTTGGAGTGTGAAGCAACAAGCAATTTTGCTTAAACTAGCTCTAAAGAGCTTTAGGTTCAACTGTTGTCAAAGTTACTTTGATAACATGTATTGTTACAGCTGTTTGGCAATTGTAAGAACTGTTTGAACCAAAAATTGGGCCATATGGATCTGTCCCGGTCTTTGGGGCAGATTTATGTAACAACTACAAATTGTTTTCATTGTCAAACAGCCCTTAGAAGATTTTTTGGCACCAGTAACAATTTGTTAATATCGAATGAATCTGCCTTAAAAAATGGAATAGATTTATGGAACTCTGTAACATAGAGTTCTATGAATCTACTCCAAATTTTGGAGCAAAATTCAATGGAAAGTAACAACCTATTATAAGTGTCAAACGGCCTTTTAGAGACTTCTAGTGCTCTCAAACCTCAAACCCCTTGTATATGTGTCTTCTCCCGTCCGAAAGAATAACACAATAGGTGAGGAATAACATTGAGCAAAAGTGGAGAGAAGAGGCATAGAGATCACCCATATGTGTTCCAAGGTGTTGGAGGGAGAATACCCAAACATTTTCCTTGATATGATGAAAAGAGTTAGGGGAGAACAACATCACAAAAAAAACATCCCTCAAATTCTAGGGATGATTTCTAAGGATTATTTTCTCTTATGCTTCCATGCCTATATGAGAGAAAATTTGGTTGGAGCTGCCTATTTAAAATCTCTCATATTTTCCATGGCAATAACAAGAACCTCAGAAAATCTTTACATATGCACAATTGCATATATCAAACAGTCCCCCATTGAGCCTTGTTGCAATTATTAAAATTTAGGTTGCCTTCAGGTGACACTTCAAAAATAATGTTAAAACAGGTTTCTAATAGGTTAGCTTTTAACAAGTGTTAACCTGGTTTATGTGTTTAGGTGACGAGGCAACATTTTTTGTGTTATCCGCTGCATTTTGAACATGCCATAAATGCAGTCTCAAACATCACCCAAACATGCCTTAAATGCTATTTTGGAGGCAAAATGACATTTTTCCTCCAATATTATGGTTAAATGTGTTATGCAAGTACACCATTGGATGGATTTGGATCTTGGAAATATTATACAGGTTTAATCAGGTCCAGGATCCAACTTAACATAGCCTAAAGTAGGCCTAGAATGTTTACACCGTCTAGTTCTCCCATCACAAAGTTTAACATCCGACTGTTTTTTGGGTGGATATTTTGACAAGTTTTGTGGATTGCAAACAAGTGTCTTTGTTTTGAAGAACTGTGAGTTATAGGATACAAACATTTAAGAACCTATTATTTTGCAAAATTCTGGTAAGCTGGTTTGCAATGGTGGACTAAAAATGAAGATAATAAAAATATTAGCAAATACTTAAAGTCGCCCATTAACTGGGACTAATAGTCACCCCATGGTGATTAGGATTGTCAAATTAATATAACCCCAAACATTTACTTTGTACTTCAAATCTCTCATAAACTTCATTCTTTGCAAACAACCTCTTGAACATCTTGGATGGTTGAAAGTAATGCAAGAAAAGTTTGATATCTTAAAACAAACCCAAACGTGGGAATTGGTTCCTAAATAATCAGTGGAAAACATATTTGATATGTTATAGGGCATCGAGTAACTCCTTAATCTTCCTTGGCACTGTTTGGACTTCAAATGCCTTTTGCTCTTTTCATCAATTTCCCACTACCTTCATGCATGATATTGGCTTGCTTGATCATCATCAAAACCATGAAAAATGTAAGAGTACCATCAATTCCATGGATCAAAACTCAACTCATTGGACCGATTGGTAGGCCCAATTTCTCTCCCCTCTTTAGTCCTCTTTAGTTTAAGATTGAGTCTTGTTTTGCTGAGTGATTCTAGTTATTTTTACATTTATTTGTGTTTAGGTTTATCTCAATTTCATTCGATTAGGATGAGTTTTTGCTGTTAATTGATGAATGTTTAGAGAGTAACCAAATATTAGAAATCAATTTAGATGGAATAGCTCTCATTAGCCAATTGGGAATAGGTTCACCTACAATACTTTGTTATTTCAACATGCACAAATGGTGTCCTTTGTATTATTTTTTGTTGAAGCTTTAATTTGCTGCATGATAATATATGTTTTCTCATGTTTTAAATAGAGATCAAATAAGCTTTTTGAATTTTGAAGTAAATAATGGTGCGTAGGTTGATTCTTAGGAGCCAGAGTGTAGAATATGCAATTTCTTTTCTTCAAAAATTTTTTCTTTGTAAAATGAATGACTTGTGTTTCTTAGCGTTGAAGTTCATAATTTACAAAGATATGTTAATTGTTGTTTGCAAGTACTTTACTTTTGCATTCTTTTTTTTTTCTTTGTTCTTTGTTTGCTTAGCATTTAGGGAGTCATCTAATTTGTCTAGGAAGTATTCACCAACTCAGAGCTAGAAATCACCTCAATAGTAAGAGTTTAACTTGCATGATAGAAAGAGTTGTCTATTGTTAGTTTTACAACCTAGATAAGTGTCTAACTAAAATCTCGTTCATTGAGGGTTTTGATTAGTGTAGTAGTTAGTAGTTTAGATAGGTTTTTTTGAATTTTGAAGTAAAATAATTATACATAGGTTGTTTCTTGGAGCCACAATGTAGAGTAGTAATTTCTTTTCTTTAAATATATTTTTTTTTGTAAAATGAATGTAATGTGTCTCTTGGCATTGAAGTTCATAATTTGGTATGTTAATGCTGTTTGAGCGTACTCCACTTCTGCATTCATTCTTTTCTCCTTTGTTTTTTGTTTACTTAGTATTTTAGGAGTCATTTAAATTAGTCTAGGAAGTATTCACCAACTCTGGGCTGGAGATTACCTTAGCAATAAAAGTTTAACCAACATGGTAGAAAAAGTTAGGTTTATTGTTAGTTTTACAACCCATAGGAGTGTCTTACTAAAATCTCAATCGTAGGAGTGTTCTTTAGTGTGGTAGTTAGTAGTTTAGATTAGTGGTAGCAAGAAGATTCAAACATGCATAACATCCAATTGCATAAGAAAGAAAATTGCTACCACTACTTTACATTGTAAAGGGTAGAGAAAAAGCACCATTGTTCCTATTGGGTTAGGTCACCTCCATGTGGAGCACCTTGTCCAAGAGAAAGTGAAAAGTCACATTTTTACATGAACAGGGAAATTGAAAAGAAACAATTTATGAAAAATTGTGGTTGTCTTTGAAAAGTTAAAGGAAGACTTTGTAGAAGAAGGGGAAAAAATGGATTTAAGGCTTCTAGCTTACAACTCTTCTTCTTGTTCTTGAGACTTTTTTTTGGAGAAAAAGAGCAAAAGTGAGGGAGAAATTAGAAAGTTTGAGAGATAAAGGAAGTGTAAGATTGAGAGAGAGAGAGAGTAAGCTTCATTTCTTATTTTATTGTTTTTTCTCCTGTTCTTCCCACTGTTTTGTGAAGATTAGGTAGAAAAAAAGGGCTTTTATTATTGAAAGGTGGTCACTATTTTTTAGGTGATATTCTTCCATCTATCACAGCAACCTCTCTATTTCCATTGTTATCTCTCTATTTTGATAATTCTTGGGCTTTTGAGTATGATGGCATTGTGTATGGAGATGTTGTAGCTATTCTTATATTACATAGTAGATTGTTGCTGAGTTGTTATCAACCCCATAGTTTTCACCTCTTCTTTTGAGAGAGTTTTCCATGTTAAAATTAGTCCCCTTTTCCTTTAATGATTGCTTTTGAATTGTTGCTTATTTCATTTTTGTAAGTGTGTGCATATATATATATATATAGAAGTTGTTGATTTTTCATCCAAGTTTGAATGGAGCAATCCATTGACTTCTCATAGGATACTCTCTGATGCATTGTATAGGGCGACCGTGATTGGATGAAGCTCAAGATGGCTAGAGAATTTCAGATCCTATATATATAGTGGAATCCCTTGGATGATAAGGGTCTTATTTTGAAGCTTTGGTGGAAAATGTATCTTGTTTTATATGTTTAAGACATACAAGTGCTTGTATATAAGTTTTATGAGTCACACTAATCATTTATCAAGCATCAAAGCTTAGTTGGTGCTTGCTTTTTCCAACATAAATGGTATTAGATATTGATTCAATGATGAATATCAGTACAAGTCAGATGATTAATTTGAATGAAACAAATTATTATTTATGAAAGAACAAAATGAAGAACCTCTTATTTGTGAGTGCTGTACATAGTTTGGCATTTGCCACTCAAAAGGTAAGTTTAAGAATGATGAAGAATGAGAGGTTGAGCATGAGTAAGTATATGACTTTGTTTGGTAACTTCTTGTTGAAAATGTCTACAATATTAAACACATTATGGACCAAGTGTGAAAATTTGTACGCTTCAAAACCTAGCAACAAGAAATTGTATTTAATGAATGATGTAACTCAAGCATAAAGAATGAAGCTCTATTGCCGACCACTTGAATGAATTTTAATGGTTTCATAATCAATTGTTAGGCATTGGTGTTAAATTTGAAATTCAACTTGTAGGCTTTGGTTGTTTGTCACTCTATCAGATCCATTGGAGACATTTAAGATTTCACTCATCAACTCTAGTCCAACTGGTTTGTCTCTATAGAACTTGTTGAAGATAGTATTTTAGATAAAGAGAGGAGAAGAAAATCTCAAAATTGTTCTTCACAGCCAAAGGTGTTTGTCATTAAAAATGGTGGGAGAAGTAAAATCAAGGGTGAGAAAGGTACAAATAAGAGCCAAAGCAAATTAAGGCCGGGACATAAGAATATGAAATGTTAACATTGTGGGAAAAAGAAGTACATTAATCAGGAAGTATTGCTTTTAATTGAAGAAAAAAAAAAATAATGAACACAAGAAAAGGAGACTAAAGGTAATGGTGAATGGGTTGCAATGATTATGTGAAATGATCGGGTTGTTTGTGATAAAGATATTTTAAACTTGATAAGTCATAATATGAGTTAGGTGATCGACAGTGGTGCCTCTTTCCATATCATGCTAAATCAAATTTTTTTTGTTACTTATACTTCTAGTGATTTTGGAGTGTTAAAAATGGACTATGATAGTACATCACATGTTGTTGGCTTTGCTAATGTAATTTATTTACCAACAATATTATTGTGTTGAAGCTCAAGGATGTCAAACATGTCAAAAACATTTATTTGAATTTAATTTCAATTGAGAAGCTTGATGATAATGGTTTAAGCTGGAGTCAAAGACACACAAATATATCTTTTTTCGAATATGCCTAATATGGGTTTGGGTATAGATTTTACTATTCTATTGAGAAAAAACTTATTAGAAGGAAAAAATGTAGTTATGTTGGGGATTAGATGATTGAAGATATCAATAATGTGATTATTGAATTATTTAAGTGAAAGGACAAGTTAATTCATTTGTCTTCTTTTCCAAGTTTAATTGAAGTAGAAGGTGACACATATAAGGACGTTGAATATTCACAAACTAATGTTGATAGGTCAGATATGTTACATAGTGATGATTTCAAATAGTATGAAATGATTTTTCTCTAAATGTAGAGTCATTTCTTAGATCCACTAAAATTTAAAAAAAGTCATCCACTTGGTATCCTACATAGGACAATATTTTATCAATGGATGGTAGAGAAAGTGAAAGCTATGAAGAAACTATGTAGGATGTGTAGAAAGAGAAGTAAATTGAAGCCATAAGATATAAGATGCAATGTTTAAATGATAACCACACATTCGAACATGTTCAGTTACCTAAAAGTAAAAAATTGAAAAGTTAAAGAGTTTTTAAAGTGAAACATAATGAAAACAATTCACACTCAAAACACAAAACTAAGTGTTTGTAAAATGCTTTACTCATAAGAAACGTGTTGATTTTGAAGAAATATTTTTGCGAGTTGTTAAAATATCTTCCATTAAAGTTACCTTGAGTTTGACAACAAATTTTAATTCAAAAGTTAAGCAGATAGATGTGAAGACCACTTCTTTTCATGGTGACCTTAAAAGAACAAATGTATGTGATGAAATTTGAAGGGTTTTGTCTACAGGGTGATAAATCGATTGTATGGTTTAGATCAAGCTTCAAGATAGTAGTAGGAGAAATTTGATTATTTTTTGGGGAGCATGACTATGAAAAGGTTATTTCAAATCATTGTATTTTTGTTATGGGTAATGTAGAGATGAGATGATAAAGAGGTGAGTTGCAAAAGTTTAGTTTATGTGTGTGTTTAACATTCAATTAGTTGTGTAAACAAAATTATTTGGAGGACAAAAAGACATTTTTTTTGAAATATATATATATATATATATATATATATATATATATATAAATTGTTGTTAAAAGTATAATCTTTAGTGAAAGGTCCTTTATGGCTTTCTTTGAACATTAACATTGACATGTAGCATGTGTCCTTAAATGGTCATTAGTGGTGCTGTCTATTTGTCATAAACTATGGATAATAGTATATTAACGAGTGTCACTAATACTTTTCAATAACATTTATTCCTTGCCATAGAGAACATTAACAATGACATGTAGCATGTGTCCTTAAATGGTCATTAGTGGTGCTGTCTATTTGTCATAAACTATGGATAATAATATATTAATGAGTGTCACTAATACTTTTCAATAACATTTATTCCTTGCCATAGAGAGCCATTTAGTGATGTTTTCTCTTTGCCATGGCAAACAAATCATGGCATTTTAGAAACATTGTTGAAACCATTACAGTAACATGTATTGGCATCCATAGAAAATCTACAATGACACTCGAGTATTACTAATAGTTTTTAATTGGTACATTGTTTTTGCCATAGAAGATCCACATATGTGACAATGCAGCTAATGCCACTGAAGGAAATCATTGACTCTACTTTCAGTACTATTTTCAGTGACACATTATTTGCCTTACTAAATGTTTTCAGTGACATTTGATGAGCACCATTAAAGATCAGTATTCTTGCAATGTTATTATTAGTAATTGAAATATGATTTCTTGCTAAAATTATTGTGAATATTATAAAGTTTTAAATGAGTGAATGATTTTCCTAAGATTATAAAGTAATTATTGAAAATGCACCATGGTAAGGAGTATTTCGTAAAGTATATGCAACGGGACCCATGGGAGAACATTCCTAAAAGAAGAAGCCCAGTCAAGGAATTTTGGTGAAGAGCATTGAACAAAAACTTTGCAAGGAAATTTACCTAATGTTTAGATTAACTGGGGATCTGAAGTTAATGAAAGGTTAAATTCTCCCAATTACTTTTGGCTTTTTATCGGTCTGTGTGTGTCTTTCGTTGAATTCAAATGGTTCATATGCCTCATATCATTTGAATTTAGAGAGAGAGAGAGAGAGAGAGAGAGAGAGAGAGACTCGCTTCCTCCATGCTTCTTTGTTCTTTTACATCTTTTTTATATTTATTCATCCTTTCCCATTTTCATGCTGGGAAGTTGGAATTTGGCTTGAACCTACTCAAAGTTATGTGGTTAATCGAGGATGGTTTGTTTAAGTAATTCTATTCCAGGTCCTACTCTGAGTAAATGGGTCGGGTAGTTGTAAATAATGAGTTCTAGCAAATAGTAGTTTGTTCCTCAGAATGAATGAGGACTGTTTATGACCAGACAGTGCTGGTGCTGTTTTATTAGCTACTACTGTGGTAATGACTTATTTTTTCCCTTTTAAATATAGTGCAATGTCATTCATGAAAAACAAATAGGCCGATACTTGTAGTGTGTCTTTTGTTCGTTATTGAAAATTTAAATGCGTTCGAAACCCCGTTTTTTATACATATTAAGAGTGCCACCTCATTTTTTAATTAATATTTAAGGGGAGCTTTAATCACGGCATTATTGGTATGTGTGCATGTTGGCACGGTGGGCTTAGTGTGATGGCTTGGGCATATGTATCGATACATGGTCCAATCTAACGTGTTATGCATAGAGTTCACTTGAATATTTTATGAATCAGTACATATTTTAGATATATTCAGTAGGCATGACGCATATTTAGCACTTTTATCTTGTCAAAAGTAAATAACTTTTAAGTTCATAAAAACTACCTGAAGTAATTTTGTGCTTACTTTAGCACAGGTTTGTATGTTGACTAGTGTTGGGAAAAGAAGAATGAACCTACCAAACCTTATTTTAGACCCAATATTGTCTAAGCAATATTGCTGGCAGTAGAGCAAACTATGAGGGTCACTCACCATAAATTTTAGGGACATTTTATATATTATAATATGTAAAATTTTGGGTCAACGAATATCTAAATAAGAGACTTTTATTGGACTGCGTAGGCAATTCATCTGGCTCCGCCCCCTCATTGCTGGGAGATTTATCAGTTAAAAGATAAGAGTCGGACACTAAAGCTGGTAGATAAGGTGATTATTTATTTAGTGTTACCAGAACTGACTAGAGTGTAGGCCTCCTTATGTATGAGGGCCGGCAACTAGATCTGGATCAGATCTGATTGAAAGGGCAAGAATGTTTTTGTTGATGATTTTCACAACATGCTGATATTCATAATTTGGACCTAATCAATTGGTTTATGCAGGATGACAGGAATCAATTAGGCCTATGTAAAGAACTGATCTTCTACTTGTTTAATACTTGCTTGTGATTCTATTTCCTAGTATAAAACAAAATCATGAAAAAGTTTGCTTTTTGCCACCAACATTTTAGACTAATACACAAAGGTAATAGATTTTTATGAGGCTGAAGAACCATACTGTACTTTATAATTATGGCTGGCCAATTCTTGTATTTGCTTAATTGCCATTATATGAGCAGTCGCAGAGATACATATAGAGTGGTATGGGGAGTTGCCCACACCAGCCTCACAATTTTCCTTTATTTTCATATGGGTTCCGTTCATTTTTTTTTGCTTATTTCTATACATTAGTTCTCCCCTTAAAGTATGATAACTCTTGAAATAGTCCCTCAACCCAAAACTTCAGGCTCTACCATCATATATGGGTTTCTACACGTATCATATCTAGGCCTCATGCCTAGCTGACTCAGCCAAGTATGATGCATGAATTATTTATATATATCGATGCACAGAAAGTCATGAACACATGCATGTTTATTGATGTTTATGGACATGAAAATCAAAATATAAGTGCCATTGCCAAATGGTTGATGTTGACCATGAAAAATTTCACAATCTTGCATGTCATAACAGTCTACATGGGATCAAAGAAGAAAATCAAACATTAACATATTCTCATTGCAGGAATCCACGAGAGATAGGACTCATCGGTATGAGATCTGACCGTCTTGCCACTTTTAACCTGGGTAATCAAACATTGACATACCGTAAGTATTTACGGTCCCAAAATATAATTGTCATCAAACTCAAATGCAAAATGGAAGAGTATTAGAAAAAAAGGTGGATCATAAGAAATTAGAGAGCATGAGCTGGAGAATGTTGAATCCAGTGACAGTTCATGAACCTAATAATCATAAACCCATGCAAAGGGGTAATTCTTGGGTCAAATATTAATGCATGCAAAATTAGATTTAATACATACTTGAGATCTGGTTTCTAAGTTTGGGATGTAGACCTAGGGAGATCTAGATTCAAGATGCAAATGCTACTTCACTAAGGATGATCCAATCGTTCAATGATCAACCAGATACTTGGTTTACACTTGGGGATCATTCTAAGGGGGTTTAACTTCAAAACTAAGAGTTAATTGAAAGCTATAGATCCGATTCATAAAAGATTATGACCCAAAGTTTGTGATCCAAAACCAAAATTTTTTTAGTGATATGCTTTTAAGGATTTTAGGATTTTAGGATCTAAGGTTTGGAATAAGGGTTTGAGCTTTTGATCCAAATTGTTTGAGATCCAAATCCAAAAATGTTGATAGGAAGTCTAAGACTAGAATCCAATTCTCATAAGCCAGGATTCAACAATCTAATTCCTTTGATCCAATCATATTCAAATCTAGTTCTATGTTTGACCTCAAATTCAATATTTAATTCATTTTGGATGCAATTCCTCCAAGTTCCACACGTTCATCCTCACTAGGTTTGGGTTTAACCTGACTAAGGTTCTGTTTGTAACCTAGTTAGGGTTTACGTGCAATCTAACTAGGGTTTAGGTTTGACCTAACTAGAGTTTTGTTGTAGGTTAGGTCTGGATACATGGTTGTGGACTCAATATCAAGTATTCGTTGAGATATTCAGAGAAGACTAAGGATTGGATCTCAATCATGGATGAGTATAAATGTTTATAAAAACCAGTTGTGGATTGGGCAATTTAAATATGTGCATTTGAAAATTATGATTTTGAAAACTGTATTTTCATATAATCAACATATGTCAGGTATATACCTGAGATGTTGCTGCACATATATAGTTGATATTCTCAATTTGAATGAATGCACACAGTTAAGCACATTAACAAAAATAAAACAAAGCAAAATGGAAATATGTGCATGAATGACAAGGTATTTTGAAATGATATGAAATTCAACTTGAAATTAAGGTTTTTACTTGATAAATCAAGCTTAATGAGAAGGACCTATTGTCACAAACTCATTCAAAACCCTAAATTCATTTATTAAAGTTCAAATGCAATATCTTTAAAATGATGCACATTTAACAAGGCATGAATACGATTAATCAAATAGACACATTCTAAAACCCTAAAATGGCAGTTCACATGATTATCACATTAATTTGGGGTTTTACCATGAAGGAAAATAGAAAAAACTGATTAAAAATCTAAAAATCGGATGAAGAATCACTAACTAGGTGAAAAGCAGAAATTTGGTTGTCTTAGAAAACTATAACTTATTCTCTGCAACTAAGTTGATTGATCATGAAAAGTAGGCTAATGATCTTCAAACTTCACTAGATTTTGGGTAGAGAATCTTCACATATCAGATAATTAGATCCCAATGATAAATCTGGAAAATCTATTTTCTACAAAAAGATATTAAGCAATAAATTGGTGCAGAAAACAGAGTAGGAAACAATTTTACTGTTAAAACTTTTGCACAACTCAAGACAAATCAAAACAACTTGGATCGACTTAATATTTGACTATAGATTTTTTCGTGCAATAGAGAATCAACAGAACTTTATAGATTCAAAAAAGAATAAAAAAATGAAGAAGTTATTTATCTGCAAAGTTGTTGTAGAAACAACAACTTGCTGATAGATTCTGAAATTTGACTAAGTACCAAAAAACAGTAAAACATCTACACAACTCATGTTGCATGAGTGCAATGTAATGATATTCAATGATCACAAAACTTGGTAGATTCACCCTCTTTATATCAATCTTTCAATCGTAATTGAAATGGTTGTAAAAGCTTTTGTGGATAAAAAGATACAAACTAGAAAACCTAGGTTGTTTAACAGATTTATGCATAAGAATAGAAAATAGAAAAGTAAAAAATAATTTAAGTTGCAAATTTTGCCAATATGAGGGATATGTTAAATCTGCATGAATTAACATGAAATTAGATGTGCATCATTTTTACATATCAGAGAATCTATGGATACTTAAATCACTAGAAAATACCCACAAATGAGAGAACTATGCGTCGAACAAGTTGGTGCAACAAACAAAAAACATGAATTTTGCAGATGCTATGATAGTTTTTGCACTAGTTTTTTGGAAGTAGGGTTAGAAAGCTCATCTTAATCTAAAATTTGGTATGTAGGTTCTCTACATATTAGAGAATTTATATACACTTACACATTCAAAAAAGAATTCCAAATAATATCGTGAAAATGACAAAGTTACTAAAATTTTTTTTTTTTTTTGCAGTGAACCATGCAAACACCTAAACTTATGGTCATATTTAGAAGGGGTAGAAAAATCGGTTTTGGTTAAACATTTGTAGACAGACAGACGACATGACAGAAAATTATAGAACTTGAAAGCACTTGAAAAGAACAAATATAGAGAAAATAATATGTGTGCAAAATCAAGCAAAAACTTTGTTTCATGGAGAGTTCTGTAAAAAGTTGCAGAAAGTGGGTCTGATAAAAATAAATTGGAGGGTTAAATCATTTTATTACATGAATTTTAGGTGAAGAAAGTAGACACATACAGTAAACTCTTGGTTTTTACAGAACGTAAATTAGATCAATGGTTGCGAGAACTAAATTAATATAGGAAATTTCTTGACTTACTTCTTTTAAAAATATGAGAAAAAAACCAGTTTTAAAAATTGGTCTGCCAGAAGGGTCATATCATAAAAAAATATTTGACAATTGGAACACAAACTAGACACATATACAAAACCAGTTTTTATTTTTTATTTTTAAATGGATTGTAAAAATAATCTCTGGTTTAATAGATTTAGCCATTTGAAGTTAGGTGAAAATCTATCTGGCAATAGCAAGTCTGATTTTTATAGAAATTTAATACCTCTTAAGCTAGATTTTGATGAAAATCCCCAAACGTCGGGAAATTAATCACATGAATCAATCAACTAATCGTATTGGAGTTCAAAAGGAAGCGCATAAACAACATGCATTTGCATCTGCATTGTGGCATACATAAAAGAAGAAAGCTAATAACGAACAAGGGGATGTGGAAGAGAGGGATAATGCCTACATGTTATCCATAGAAGAAGAAGAGAGAGAAAGGGAGGGAGAGAGAGAGAGAGATGAACACGCCTTTCACTTCTTCTTCCCCTTCATTTCTTCTTCCTTCTTCATTCTCCCTTGCTGCTCAAACCCCTTAAAAAGCTCTTGGAAAAACCTTTGAAAATCATGCCAAAGAGGGAATAATCACATTAGTAAAATAATAAAAATAACAAAGTAAACAAGAGAGAAGAGAAGGAGCTTACCTTTGAAAATCATGCCAAAGAGGGAGGAATAGGGGTTGGAAGAGTCCCACCTCCTTTTATAATGATTCTGTCTGAATAGCAGCTAATTCCAACCAATTAGATTTTAGAAAATCAAAACATGGATTGCTGATGTGTCAGATAGATCAATGGTCACGATTTGTCTAAAAATCTTAACAAGCACCCACACTGATTTGTTGATGTCTTTTTAATTTTTATTCCCAAGAAAATATAGTAGCCAAAATGTGTGTGTGTGTGTGTTTTTTTTGGGGGGTGGGGGGGAGCACTCTAGGTTTTTCCTTTTAAAAATGATGAAAAAAACCCTGGCCAGCCCTCAAATGGATGAATAGGATCGATTTTGTTCAAGATGGATCAGTTCAAAGCATTGGATTGAAGATCTCATTCTTGATGCAGATTCTGAACTAAATTTGAGTATGAATTTGGAATTTGGATTTAGGCTTTAGATCAAAGGTCAAGATCTTGTTTTGGATTGAGAAAATGGTTTTGGTATCAGATATGAGATCTAGATCTGAAACAATGTAGATTAGAAATCTAAATTTCATATTTGGAGTTTCAAAATTAAGATATAAGATCCAAGCACATGACCTAGGCTCAATGGGTTCAAGCTTAGTGCTAGGATGTGGACTTGGGCTTGTTCTAGGTCTGGACTAGGTTGGACGCAAGTTCAAACTAGGCTCAGCTCAACTAGATTTAGTTTTAGGTCAAGTTGAGCTCATTTGAGTTTAGTTTTGATATGAGCTTAATTCATGGTGAGTTCAGACCTTGCATGAGCCATGCTTAGTTGTAGCATATGAAACATGTAAGTTAGGTTCATGTAGTTCCTAACTTAGAAAATCAAGAAAATCATGCACATTTACCAAATGATGGTTTCACCCTTGACAAAAAAACATGGTTTTGCAAGTCAGGGTGGACATCAAACTATATAGAATCATAGACAGTTTAAAAATGTGTGTTCGTGTGAAGTTTCAGGGAAAAATGACGTCATTTGTCATTGGAAAATCAAAATTTTCAAATTTGACCAAGCTGTAAAATAGAAATGTGGAGGGCAAAATGGTAAAAAATATTTGGGCTTGTTTGTGAGTTATAAATGCATTGATACTCTCTTCAAGTGAGGTTACCCTTTGTGTGCTGAGATTTGAAATTAGAATCTCAGATTGATTAGAGTTTTGTTCTAAAGCCACAATGGGCAATGTCCAAATTCAGACAAGATAGTGTGCTTTAGAGTAGTGATGAATTGTGTGACGAAATTCAGAATAGAAGCTAATAATACCATATTGTGATGTTTCTGATTACATTGATGCAAAAGAAATCACCAATTTGAATCCTATATTGTGAAAATTTCAGCTCAGAAGTTTGAGCTGACACTAAGTGCTCCTGACATGTGGGACAAATGAATGAAGATGGAAAATGAGCTGGATTGAGGATGAATTGATCTGAATTGTGCAAAAGATAGTTAGTTATGAAAAATATGTCAATAGCTCAACACAGGATGACTAGCTGTGGATTAAGAGAATTTCAACTAAGACACTTAAAATGAAGGAGAGAGAGTGACCTTGATGTAGGACAACTCTCTAGAGCTCAAATTAGAATGGACAAGTGAAAAATAAATTTTAAAAATAACAGAGATTGACAATGTATCATTGTTGAGAACTACGCAAATCACTAAGTCAATGAACTCATTTTATTTGAAAATGGAGAGAAATGGAAGGTTTATAATGACAATTTGACTCTGAAAATTAAGAGTTTAACTGAAATTAGTTTGCCGTTATTGAAAAATATTTGAAAATAGGATTCATGAGATTAGCAGACATTGTGGTGTGAAGAAATTGTTGAAAAATAGCAGAAATATGTTATTTTGAGCTAAATTCAACCAAATTTAAGCTAAAAAATGGGTTGTGAAAATTCATGGTGATTTGAAAATATGAGAATTTTCATAATTGAACCGGTAGAACATAATTCTCTGAAGTTCCACAGCTATTTACTGAAAATTGCACAAGATTTGAACAAAATGAAGGGTGTTAATGGGCAAAATAATCATTTTTCTGACTCGCAATAGGCTGGGTGATATGGGCCTCGCTGCTTGACAATTGGATAATGAAATTCGTGTTATTGTGGTCCTTGGCCTTTGCATTTGAATGATATTTGAGAAAATCAACTCATTAAGATGGGTAAAATGGTCATCTTAACACTTGAACATAGGAAAGGGATGCATCTAAGCATGAGACAAGGCTCTAATGCACTTAGACACCAAAAAGGGTATGTTCAGTGTTAGCTCAAGGCCATGATGCACCTAGACACACAAAGAGGTGTATTAAGCATGAGACAAGACTCTAGGGTGCCTAGACACTAGAAATGGTGTGCTTAGGTGTTAGCTCATAGGTCGTTTGATGGCATTGGAACACCATGGAACAGAACAGACACGTTCTGTTTTAGTAAAATCGACACAAACGTCGGACAAAGAACAATCAAGGCACGCTGGACAGAGAACAAGGGGTATAAAAGGCTAAAGAGTTCCACGGTGTTCAGTGGTAAACCACGGAACAGGAAGGAACAGCCCTCTCCCGACCCCGAGCTCCCCTCTCCCGACCCCGAGCTCTTCTTGCCTTCGCCTGTCTCTTCCTCTCCTCCTCTGTCTCCACTCCCGAGTGGCTCTTTCTCCTCCTTCTCTCCGCCCCCATCTCCGCTGCCTTGCTCCTCCGTTTCCACCCCCGTCTTCTCTCCATCTGTGCTGGAGGGCGACCGCCGGACAGAATCTATATCCTGCCCAGCCTTCTAGTCGTCTCCAACGTCTCAGTGACCATATGCTGTTCCGTCGAAGTTGGCTAGGGTTTCAGAAGTCCGCTTTCCCTGGCATCTGCTGGAGGGGAAGCCATGCAGATGGACCTGGGCAAGAGGAAGGGGGTCGTGAAGATTCGGTGGAACTGATTGTTGAAATAGGGCCGTCGAGCGGACATAGCAACCAGATTCAGGTGATGACGCCAAGTTAGCTCAATGCCGGGGGAGGTTCAAATGTTTGATCTGTTGAAGCAAAGGAAGGAAACTCTGGTTGGGGATTCTTTGATCGGGGACTTGGTGAGTGAGAAAAATGGGTAGATGAATGCCACAGATCAGGGAGAGAGGCCGGAAACCAGCTGTGCTCAGATTTGGACGTGTGTAGTGGAGGCGAACACAGACATGGAGTCAGGCGACTAGCCAGAGGCCAGATTGGAGCATAAGGGGAGGTTAAAGATTGGAGCATAAGGGGAGGTTAACTTTCCATGGAGGCCTTTCATCAGATGGAACAAAGGTTCCAAGTTGCAGCTATTGGAGGGTTTTATGGAGGAAGACAAAATTCTGGAATGGATTACAAATATGTATCAAAGAGGCTGTGGGGTAAAGCAGCTAAATTCTAGTCTTCCATAATCGGTAATGGAAGTTTCTTATGTGCGCTGGGTCAGAGGAAGAAGTGGAGACACTCCATCCTCCATCCTCTCTTTCTCTTTTTCTCTTTCTTTCTCTTTCTATTTGAGTGTCTTTGCCAGGTTATATCTCTCCATTTGTTAACTTTGATAGTCATCGTTCAAGTTTAGCAAAAGCAAACAGAACTCTGTCTCTATCTACCTGTCTCTCTATCTCTTTCTCTTGAGTAGATTGATGTATTAGGTGGCTTTATATGAATTTACCCCTTCAATGAATTCATCACTTCATGTAGCTTTCTACTGAAGCACTTGACTTTTTCAATTTTATGGTTGTCTCATGCTGAGCCCTTCATGATTGATTATGCATTTTGGCCATGCTTTTGTGCAGAAAGAAGAGAGAACAAAAAAAAAAGGAGGTGGGTTGGGAAGTGGGGCTAGGGAAGAGAGCAATCAAATATATATAAACAATCTCTCTCTTTCTCTCTCTCTCTTGAAGGTGAGGAGATGAATGTGTGTGTTTTTTGTTCAGTCATGTCATGACCAGAGAAAGAAAAGATTGGTGCAAATTGGCTCGAGAGAGAGCGATGAACACGACTCAATGTTATAGAAGAAGTCCTACTATAAACGCATAGTCTGAATTGTGGTAATGAGTTAGAAAAATGAACTTCGATTAATGATGGTTGATGGGGTGACTACGGTACTAAGAGAAAAAGAAAAAGAACCAGAAAAAAGAAGAGCAAATGGATGACCTCATGAAGAACATCGCCAAGGAAGCTGTAGCTCCTCCTCATGCCTTTCTGAATATTGATGACTCCATTCTAACTTTTAATCTCTGTTTATTCATTCAAAAAATCCAGTCATTGGACAAGTCTATAGCTGGAAGTCTCTTGTTATGTATTTCATTTTAGTGTAGAAGTTTGGCTAGGGTTTCAGAAGTCCGCTTTCACATGCCATTGAATGTAGTCATATAGTGGATAGAATAAATATAATATCATAAACAAACACTGGACAGGATAGACAGAACAAATAGATCGGACATGACAGAAACAAACGTCAGACAGAACGGACAGAACAGACACACACGAAACAAACATCAGACAAGAAGAACGTAATGTTCTGTTCCTAAAAGTATCAAACGGTGGACAAGGAACATCATTGTCCAGTAGTGTAATGGACAGGATGTCCTGTCTGTCTTGTCCCAATGGACAGCAATCAAACGACCTCTCATGGAACGGTTGCACTTAAACACAAAAAAGGGGGGTATCTAAGCATGGGACGAGGCTTTGTTTCACCTAGACACTAAAAAGGTTGTGCTTAGGTGTTTGCTCAATGCCCTGTTGCACCTAAACATGGAAAATGGGCATATCTAAGCGTGAAACAAGATTCTGGTGCACTTAGACACTGAGAAAGGTGTGCTTAGGTATTAACTCAAGGCCATATACTGCACACCTAAACATAGAAAAAGGGCATATCTATGTGAGATTCTTTGCACATAGATACAAGTTATACTTCTATGAGCTGTGCTTTGCGAAAATTTTGGTTTGCACAAAAAGCATGCTAAGGTGCAAAAGGTTTCACACAACATATGTTGGTTTTAAAAAATTTTATGCATGTGAGTGTTTAGCATTCACATGAGAGGCATGGAAGCTCCCTAGTACTTGGAAAAAGAGTTTTGAAAATTTTTGTGAGATCAGTTTCACAATGCAAATTGTTACTCTTGTATTGGGAATCACAATAGGGGTATTAGTAATTGTGTGGCTAGAAAGAAAAATATCTGCAGGGATACAATGACGATTTGGTCTTGAGTATGCTTTTGAAGAGATGTTTGTTCAAAAGACTTTGAGGACCTAAAGGTTCTTTTCCCTTTATGGGGAAAAAGTTTGTAGAATGGAGACACTTGGGAGGTTCTTTTCCTGTAAAAGTTTCCTTTTCCAAAATGCTTTTGAAAACATTCCTTTTGAAATTTACAACCTTTGAATAAAGGATGTCCCTAGTTTTAGGACTAAAAGAAAGATGAAGCATTGATCATATGAGACAAAATAAGTTTAACAATTAGAAAATATAATCTTTATTGATAAAAACAAAAAAGTGTGCATCGAGCATGAACCTTTTTCAAATGAAGTGTATTGACATGATCAAGTAGTTCTATACTGGCTATATTGATTAGGTGGCAAGCACGTTCGAAAAGAATTTATCTGATCTGATATGGCCCATCCTAGTTTGGTGCCCACTTTCCTCATGGATGATGCCTCCACGAATGGTCGGTCTGAGCACAAGGTCATTTACTTTGAATTATCTCTGATGGCTGACTTAGCAAAATGCTTAGCTATCCTTTGGCGATAAGCTTCGGCATGTTCTGCGGCTTTCAATCTTTTCACTTTGAGAATTTCTAGTAACAACATCATCTATCACTAATACTAATCTATAGGCAACTCTATGACTATCTCAAACTTAAATGCTGACTTTTGCACATGAAGTAACGAAATACATCTGTTGTATATACTAACTCTGCAGAAGTTACATTGGTAGAAGTTTTGATGGTTGTTCTATACGCTTCTAATCCATCATGAATCTTCTCACATCATTCTTAGCCTGATTCCACCATCCATTCTAAAATTCTGATCAGAATATTGTTCATGGCTTGCGCTTGGCCATTTCCTTGCAGGTAGTATGACGTTGAAAAGTGATGTTTGATTAGCACAAAAATTCTACATGCATTCATTTTTTAAATGTATCCCATTGTCTAAGACAATATCATGAGACACTCAAAATATGCATGGAATGTCCCTAAAGATGAAAGCCACTACGTATGCCTCCCACCGTTTTGAGTATGATGGTTTTTACCCACTTTGTGAAGCATTATGTGCCCGCCCAGGAAGTACTTATGACTATTGGATGTAGAGGGATTGATGAGCCCTACAATGCCAATTGTTCACACTAAGAAAGGCCATGGTGAGACCACTGAGTGCAAATATGCAGTCAGTGCATGAAGGGGGTCTGCATGAATTTGGCATTTGAGGCACTTCTTGACATATTTGTGACAATCTTGTTACATAGTTGGCCAGTAATAACCACTTTTGATCAACTGTTTGGTGAGAGTTTGGTAGCCCACATGGCCACCATAGTTTCCTTCATGAGCTTTTTTTATTACCTCTTGTGCTTTCTCCAACTATGTGGAGTATTCTCCGTTGAAGACTCTATTGTATAAAATTCCAGCAAGTATGAAAAATCGACTAGACATTCTTTGAATGACTTGCTATTATTTTTTTGACATATCTGGAGGGAAATCCCTAGTTTTAAGTAGTTCTTTATGTTCTGATACCATGATGCTTCTTGTGATTCCACTTGGTTGACTTGTTCTATCATTTAATAGGGTGGTTTGGACAGCTTTCCAATTTGAAAGACTCTATAGGTTTCATATTTCTTGAAGGCAATATTAGAGCCTAGACAAGATAGACCTACTGAAAACTGATTGAATTTCCTTCTGACATAGATTTATCAAAATGCTTGATTAATTGTCTAGTTATGTCTTGACATGTCATGAGTTTATAATCATTCATTTTCTGCTCTTCATTGACCTGATTCACAATAATAAAGGAATCTCCATAAGCATGACCATTTTGACATTAAATTTCAATAGCATCTTAAAGCCTTCAATAAGAGCTTCATATTCTACCATTTTCTGTGTACAAATGAAAAATAAATTGAAAAAGTATGGTATCATTTTCTTTTCAGGTGAGAGTATGAGAATTTCTATTCCTATTCAGACCATGTTTTTGGAACCATCGAAAAACAATGTTCACATTGGTGTAAAATCTGCATGTATGATATGCTTATCAGGAAAACTGTCTTCTATTTTGAGCTTTCTGTCAAAGGAAAATATACCAACTGGTTGACTATTGCATGTCGTTTTATGGACTTTTGAGGAATGTATTCCAAATCATACTACATGAGGAGTACTTACCATTTAGCTACTTAGCCACTCAGAAATGGTTGATCCAAAATATATTTGAGAGGATTCAATCGAGAGATTAGCTTGATTTCACATGATAGAAGGAGTGCTTGAATTTTGAACACATCCACACCAATGCTAGACAAGTCTTTTCCATCGGTGAATAAGGCTTTTCATATTGCATAAAAGTTTTACTCACATAGTATATTGCATTTTCGATGTTGCATCTTTCTTTATAATGAGCTAGAAATCCACCATAAGTCATGTCATTTACAGAGACGTAAAATAAAAGTGGTTTTCCTAACATAGGTGATTGAAGGATAGACAAATGAAATAGATAATGCTTGATACATTATGAAGTCTGCTGACATTGTGGGCTCTATTCAAATTTAACCCATTGTCTGAGAAGATGGTTGAATGGTTCACATTGGAGGGCCAAGTTTGAATGCATCTTCTGATTGCCTGAATTTTGCCTTGCAAGATTCTTAGTTCTTTTAGATTTTTTTGGGCGGACATATCAATTGTGGCCATGGATTTTGCTGGATCTATTTAAATCTTTTTTAACTTACCATATATCCAATGAGTTTTCTTGATTCAATACCAAACACATATTTTTGTGGATTTAACTTCACTTGGTACTAAATAAGTCTATCAAATACTTGTTGAGATCTCGAAAATCAACACATATTCTGACTTTTTTGTTTCTCTTTGGTACTATGACAATGTTCACCAACCATTATGGTTAGTCAATGGTTCTGATGAATTAAGCTTTCAAAAGAACTTTTAAACCTTCTTTGACCTTGTCCTTGATTCTGGGGTCTAGCTTTCTAAGTTTCTACTTCACTCTCTTGCCATTAGATTTCAAATTTTCATATGTTCCACCAGCTTTGGATTTAACCTTGGCATTTCCTCGTATGACCAAATAAAGACAACTTTGTATTCTTTAAGAAATTTGATGATTTTTTTCTTCTTCCTCAACATTGAGGTGGGTACCAATTTGAGCTACCCTAAGATCTTCCTCTGTTTAAATGTTTATCTCTTTGGTGTGACTGTTAAGCATAATTGGGGTTGATATTCTTTCTGTAGTTGTGCCAATTAGGCTGGCTTAAATTCTGGTTCTGTTACCTCTCTCGATTCATCATGCTTATGATCTTGAATCTCATGAGTTGTAGCTATCTTATGTTGTCATTGCAATATTACATGATTAACTGTTGGCTTGTGAATGGACTTGCATGTCATGTTGGGCCTACACAAACACTACATGTAAATAAATAAAGTAGTAATGCAGCAAATTGAGTGAATGCACAAACTGGAGAATACAATTTTCAAGGATAAACAAAATCATTTCTTTATTAATCATAGAAAAAGAAATGAGGGACCCCCAATGTCCCAATATTGCTATGGAAAGAAGAATTATTGCATTATCCTAAGCTAGACATCTGACCAAATCACATGAACTCTACTAGATGGAATCTTTCCCGTCGTTGCTTGCCATCTTCCTCAAATTAGAGCATAAACTCATGGCAGGCATCATATTTTTGGGTTGTGGTGCTTTTGTTGTAATTTCTTTAGCCATGGTTTCATGTGAGTCCACACTGCAAATGACTACGAGTAGCCTCCCCAAGACTGGGAATTGCTTCAATGATATCAAATTTTCTATGATAGCTGATGAAGAACTAGTCTAGAGTGAAGAAAATCTCAAGGTTAGATCTTTAGTAGTGCTGAATTGATTCTTAACCTTCTAAGAGCATTGTTCTCTCCATATTGCTTGCTAATCATAACGGTTACCTTCTTGAGATAGTGTTGAGGACCTTTCACATCAAAGTCTACCGTTTCCCCTTGAAATTTGAATATCTATAAATTCAAGATGTAGAATTGGTGCCTTTGTAAGATGGACCTTCCATTTTCAATCATTAGTTCATTCATGCTGACATTCTAAATAGGAACGAGTTCAGACTCAATTTGTAGTGTTTTTTGCCATGGATAACCTATTCAGGTTTAGAAATTCACGGTGCTACAATAGGGTCTTGAGTGGCCTCAGTGGATACTTCTTCGACATCTTTTAGGACTACTTTCTTTAGCTTGACGATATTGTGAGGTTGATCATTCACTAGTTGAGCACTCTAGTTCACAGTACAAGGGTATGTATGGAAAAAACATGGTTCAAAAAGGTCATTTGCAGATCGTACAAGTATGATGGACTATCTCACTTGGGGGCCTTGCGATCCAACTTCAGTTCTTTCATGTTTTTTATCAAGCAAAACTGTAACCACCTATTGAGGTAGGAATCAAGGTCCTTGTTAGTGGTGATCTAGAGCCGAAACTTATGCATGTCACCTTCATGAAAAATCATGTATTTTTTCCATTAGTTTAATTATCCTCTAGTTTCTAAGACGAGTAAGCCTTTCTTTTTGCTCATAGAAAAAATCAGTGCCATACAAATATTCTGAATAAGATTTTTGACAACTTAACCATGCCCAAGTAAGAGTTTGTTCCAACTTTACAATAATTGATAGGGTCCACAAGTCTTCCTCGTTCTTTAGCCTGCAGTTTGTCCTGTGGGAATGGATGAGATGATCTTAGCAACATCTTTGGCATATTTTCTAGTGGATTAGGTGGGGCTTGAGCTATTGCCTATATTGTCAACATAATCTCTGTGATATTCAACCTTATGAATTTAAATACAACCACTATTTTGCAAACAAGATATGGGGTCATAGTGATTCTTGTGTGATTAGAGAAAGATGAACAAAAGCTGACATATAGAAAGGATGGATGACAAATAGAAACACATGAAAGAAATATTTTTTAGAAGCGCACTACACATAATGGAAAGGAGAATAAAGACTGGGAGTGACACTCCTCTACCATGAACAAGATCTTCCCTTTGAATGATTGACCAATTTGCTGTTGCTAAAGTGCTAACACACTTCCAATCTTCAGACCCTAGATGCCAATCGATGATGGCGGGATATCCTTTTGGGACATCAAAAGAAATTAAATGTATTCTGTTAGCAAAAATGATGATGGTGGGATCCACTATGCATCTCTCTGGTGATAAGTCACGAAGAAAAATGGTCTTGTTAGCAAAATATTAGTATGCTGCTCATTGTAAGTATACCTGGCTGGGTGCATGTCCCGATCATAGAAGTCCCACACAACCTACTTCTCATTCATGTCATCCAGTAATTGACAATATATGTGTAGAGTGTAGTCGTTGTATGGTCTGAAATTTTTCCATTCTCAGATCGTGTATCGATAGAACTACTCCTACAAGAACTAGGTGCATTTTAAACTCTTGATGATTGAAACATGGCATGTTTGGCGAGTCTTTTATATGAAAAGGTAACTCATGCGATGGCTATTGACATGGTCCCCACATCCTGAATAGCTAAAGTGTGTAAAGGGCCATCGTACTCTAATAATTATTGAAGATGAGCAGTCCAACAGTGCACAAAAGGATAGCTTTCTAAGTCCTCCACTGTGTTGACTTCAGTTAAGCCAACATATGTTCTACAGTGCCTCCTAAGTGGGCATGGATGTCCACTAGCTGAATGTGCTAACTCTTGTTCTCTAGCTTCAAGTTTCACATTCTGAATCCAGTCAGTCTATGAAGTAGCTTCTCGTAGTTGATTATCTTTTTATTGGCCATGATCTGACATTTCACTGGGCCTCTGATCTTGCCTGCTGGGTCGGGGAGCCAAAGGATGTTGGAGAACTCATCTAATAAACGATGCCATCTTTTCCCATGGGAATGAAAATGTACTATGTAGGGTTTCTATTACTCAGCTAGCACCTAAATCGATAGTCCATTCAGCTCTTTCTTATGAGCAAGGGTGAAATTCTCTAATTTGAAATCATCAAGATATCTTGGGTAGGCTGTCAAGAACTGCTCCGGCCACTCTCAAGACCATCCTAGCGCAGGAACATTTATTGGGAAGATCATAGTGTCTAGGTCTCCTAGCAAGATGGAGATTACAATGTGGTGGTAGGGATGTGTCCCAAACATGGTGACTAGAAGACAAAAGAGAGTGGGAGTCAGGGCAGACAAATGGATCAAGAACTTAAAGTTACAGTGTCTGCATGAGTCGACTCAATAGAAAAGTTAAAAGCAAATGATGAACTTTTAACTTAGATTAGACCAAGATGAATCCAAAGTAGTAGGAAAGACTGAATTTTGAAACTCTAGATGTTTTGACAAGTAACTGAAAGACATTTTAAAGCTATATCCATTTTTTTAAGAAACTCAATGAAATATGCATTCATCAAACAAATATCAAACAAGTTAAAACACATATGCAAATACAACATTCCTTAGAGACATGGTTATAGTGTGTTTGTTTTTCAAAGAAGCTTGAACGCCTATATAAGATTTCTTAAGTTTTTCCATAATCATTAGCGTTTTCATACTAAGGTATGCAGATATACTTGGATAAAATCCAATGTACATGACATAGACTTCTCCATGGGTTGTACAAGTTAGGTTCCCAATTCTGTTTGGGTCCTTGCCTATATACAGGGTTGTTTTCCACAATACATGGTAAAGGGAGGACTAATACATGCCTCTAGTATGTTGCTCTGGCCGTTGAACCCCTCGAAGTTGTTTAATGAGAAAATACTACGACATGTAGACAAAGATATTGCATAAGTCAAGGGTGATTTAAAATATGAACACATGTTAAACAAAAGGCACTAATGTAATGGTGTCTAAGATGGAGATTAAAATCATGAGAGAGCAAACATTATATCCAGTCAACTACTAAATTGAGAAGGATTGTATTTCATTTTAATCTGTGTGACCATGATAATTCATTCTCAATTTTATGACTTAAAAAAACAAAATGCACAAACAGCATGGGGACTCCTAAGTGGCTATAAGGGTAGGGCGACAATCATATTTGGACATTTAATACTCAGTTGAGTCAAAAACGAGGGCAAGTCTCATCATGGTCACCACTTTTGTTGACCATGCAAAATTTTGCAATCTTGCACATCATGACCTCCATATGGGATCAAAGAAGAAAATCAAACATTAACTAATCTCTGTATGTTTATTGTGAGAATCCAAGAGAGATAGGACTTGATTCCTTGGTATGAGATTTGACTGTTCCTATTGCCTTTAACAGGGACAATCATATCAAGGACTATATTAAGTATTTAAGGTTCCAAATATGATTGTCACCAAACCTAAATAAAGAAGGCGAAGTCCAGAACTTGAAATGGAAGCGTTTAGAAAACTAGATGCATTATTAGAAATTGGAGAGCATGAACTGGAAAACTTTGAATCTAGTGATAGTTCATGATCTGAATCATGAAAGGCCCATGCAAAGGGGCAATTCTTGGATCTAATATGAATGCATATAAAAACTATATTTAATACATAACTAAGATCTGGTTTTTAAGTACGGGACATGGATCTAGGGAGATCTTGATTCATATTTTAAATCCGACTTCACTAAGGATGATCCAATTATTCAAAGATTGACCCAGATACTTGGTTTAGACTTGGCGGTCATTCTAAGGGGGTTTAAGTTTAACTAATAACCAAGAGTTGATTGAAAGCTATAGATCCAAGTCATAAAAGATCTTTGACTGAAAGTTTGTCATTCAAATCCGAAATGAAGTTTAACAATGTGCTTTTAAGGATTTTGGGGTTTTGGGCTTTAAGGATTGGAATAAGAGTTTGAGTTCTTGATCCTAATATGGCATCCAAATCAAAAAATGCTGACAGGAAGTTCAAGTCTAGAAACCAGTTCTCACAAGATCATAGCTCAATAATGTAATTCTTTTTGTCCAAATCATATTCAAATCCGGTTTTATGTTTGATATCAAATTTAACATCCAATTCTTTTTGGATCGACTTCCTTCAGGATCTATACATTCAACCTAACTAGGGTTTGGGTCTAACTTGACTAAGGTTTTGTTTCAACCTAACTAGAGTTTAGGTTCAACCTGGCTAGGGTTTAGGTTTGGTGTAACTGGATTTTTATCGTAGGTTAGGTCCAAGTACACGGCAGTAGACTTAATATAAAGTATTAGTTGAGACATTGTGGGAAGATTAAAGTTTTAGGTAGGTTTAATACTAAACAGTTGATCTCAATCATGAATGAGTCTAGATTTTTAGAAAAACCAGCTCAGATGGGGCAACTTGAAAATTTTTCTTATGAAACTATGATTTTGAAAATTATATTTTCAAATAATCAATTTAAGTCAAGTACATACATGAGATATTGCTGCATTTATATAGTTGATGATCTCAATTTCATTAATTTGAAACCTAATTTTCACAAGTCCAAATGACCATTTTACTCTTCACTATGAGATTTTTCAAATTGATTTTCAAAGACAATTTCAAGAAGAGAGGGCTACTGATGAGCCAAACCTACACTTTTACACTTGAATTGAACAGATAGACCCAAACCACCTAGGTCATCCTAGCTAAAAATTACCATTTTGCCTCTACATCCACCTGCAAAGTAAGAATTTTCATCAAAACTTGGAGAATTATCTAACAATTGAGCAATTAGGTCATTTCTTAACTTCACATGACCGTTAGAGTCGGCATAGTCAGCTCACTAGGGTTACCTCATTCTGAAGTCAACTCCCATATAGCTAAAATCAACTTTCAAAACTCAAAACTATGATGTTTAGCTCAACCAAACTAAAATAAGTTTACCTTAATGGCGAGGAAATTTTATTTCACTTATTTTGAATCACTTAGTCCAAGTTTCAGTCATATATTAACTTGCAAGTAGCCATAGGGTCTTTCTCTCTCTTGTTTCCAAGTGTTTGAGCTGAATTTGAGTTCAACCCAAAACCATGAGTTAAGACTGAGCGAGGACCATGTTTATCATGTATAAATCAAGCTTTTTTTTTAGTTTAGATTAAGTTTATTCACCCCAATTTTAGTTCAATCCAAGAGGAAATTTTCAGCAAGATTCTAACCAGATCCTATTTAGGAGCTCGCCACAAGCTAGTAGAGTCAAATTTAGAAAATTCATTTGGAACTCCAGAAATGCACATAGGGACAAAATAATATTTTTCTTTTGGGGCAATAGTTTCTGCACAAGCATATGTTGTGAATCATATAAACCTTAGTTTATGATTTTCTTTGATTCTAGCATCTTAGTTCAAGCCAATCCTCTTATCTGAACCAATTTCAGCCTAAAATCGCACAAATGGCCATCTGAGTCATTTGCTACTATGCATGTATTTTTCATAACACCTAACTTAGGAGCCACATGAACCTAAATTAGCTTTTCATATACATTTTCTGGGCCTAGTAAGCGTGAGCCCAGGCTTAGCCTACACAATTTTTTCATCAAAACTGATTTTTCTAATGACAACACCTAGATTGAGCCTGCGCCCAGCTTAGGTCAGAACCCAGTTTTTCAAAATCGAACCTAACTCTGGTCCAGTCCATATCATGCAGCTTGAACCCACCTAGCTCAGCTCGAGCAAAGTCTAATTCATGTTGTTTTTAGATTTCCATTTCATATTGCTGATCCAAATCATACATCTAAGTCTTATTTCTATGTCTGGATGTCACATCCAAGTCTTATATCTGATCTATCTTTATCAATCTAGAACCATTGTTCCTATTTCAGACCTTGGATATCAAATGATAATCCAAATTCCAATAATATATATGGGTCTATCTTCTAGAATTTCCCTTGGATATGGGCCCAAATCTAGGTCTCAGCATTAAACCCAAATCCAAAATCCACATGTGAGCTTAACACCTATTATATCAAATATGTAGCGTGATTTTTTTCACAACATGATAAATGTCATTAACACATAAGCACTTGAAACCTGTGGAATTCTTTATTGATCTCTTTGCGCAAATTAAATTGAAATCGGTATCTGTATGTAGTAGGAGCGAATTTTTTTTTTTTTTTTTATTTCAAGTTTTAAAATAAGATTTAAAAGTGTGCATTCTCTTGTTCATGTTATTGCATTGTTTGTCCTCTGTACTCAATGTCAATCTAAATACTTTATCAAGAATCAATCAGCATTTCTCCAAGAATCAATCAGCATTTCTCTGCGCATGTTAGCTTTTCATAGAATGGAATTCAGAATCCAGATGAGAACATATCAAACATATTTCTCCCTTAAAAACACATTTTATGCCACAGTTTGTGCTTTTGAGAGGAAAGAGAAGGTCTAGGAGTTTAGTCCTGGATAGACTCAAGGGGGTCAACCCCTTTCTCTTCTATAAATAGGGCCTCACACCCCCCTTTCACTTCATGCACTTAAGCTATTCCTGTAGAAGCCCAAAATGTTGGTGAACTTTCAACTGAGTACCCAAAAAAAAAGCTCTAGCTCAAAACAAGTTAAATTTTTAAGAGTCTTTGTCTAAGTCTTGGCTTGTGCTGCATTAGAACTCAGCCTAGACCTACACAGACTCAGTGTAGGGTTCGTGGAAGCGGGCTTGGCCAGGGTACCAGCTTTAGTAATTTATTTGTCCCTCTTTTTTCTTTTTTTATGTGCAATTTAGTTCCTTTTCTTTATGCATGTTTAGTTTACTTTTCTTTTACAACGTTTAGTGTAGTTTTCTTTTTGTTTATAGCATGTTTATTTTAGTTTATTTCTTGCTTAGTTTAACATGTTTATTTTTTTATATTAGATTTATTTTAATGCCTTAGGGCCCTTCTATCTTTCTTTTAATGCTTTTGCTTATTTAGTTCTTACTTAAAGCATGCATATAGAATATAGTTTTCTTTCATGTTTTCTTTATTCATTCATTGCACCTTTGTTTTAACATTCACCTACACGCACCCCTTGTTTGAAAGTAGACTAGGTCAGCCAAGTACCATACACAATGTGCATCAGCTCAGGAATTTGAAAACCCAAATCTAGTTTGGTCCTCATACAAGAACCATTTCAAATCATAGTTATGCCTAAAATGTTTTACAAAGCAATCTCTTTCAATGGTTTCAAAAATCCTTAGTCATGTAGGGGTGGAGTCCAAACCTAGCTCAATTCTCAAAGACCTAGTTCAGAGTAGTCGTAGAGCCTACTATATATAAACCTAGATCTATTCAAACTTCTTTAAACACTCATTCATATAAAAAATGAATGATGTATATATTCTATATCACATAGTTTGACAATGATCAAACACACTTGTTACAGGTAGGACTCAAGTCAATTAAAACATAGTTTAGGTAAAACTGAACCCAATCAATTTGACCAGCTTACCCTTACCACATTTGAAACTTGGATCTCAATTCAAAATATTGGATTCAAATGATAAATATCATGCTGATCTAAACTTGGAGTTTAAGCCCAATTTTAGCATACTTAGTTTTGGATCCCAAATATTGAATTATTAATTTTTGATTATGGATCTTGAAACTCAGTTTTGGATCTTGGACTTTAGAGTTTCGATTTTAGATCAGATTTCACATAATGGCTTTTGGATCCTAAATCTTCGATTATGGGTACCAGATTATGGATTTTGAATACCAGATTTTGGATTCCAAACCCTATCTTTTGGATCTTGAATTTTAGATTTTAGATATGAGATATCATTTTTGATTTCGGATCAGATTTTACACCATGAATTTTGGATTATAAATCTTAGATCGATATTCACATAATCACACCACACACAATATTTAAAACCCAGTAATCATCAGATTTGGATCTATCCTTTTATAGTTTGGATCTTAAGAGATCCAATCATGAATACAAGATCAAACCTATTGGACGTCTTACCTTGTTTTTTGGACCAAGAGTCCTATTGGCATAATATTGTATTTTGGATTTCTATGTCATCTCTCATTTCCAATTTTAAACAAGAGTTTTATAAATCTCATATCCTCATTTCAACTTTTGGATTCAGATCTAGATTTTCCTATTAGTCTGTGTCCTACACCCAAGTCCTAGTAGTGACCATACTCTAGGTCTGTATGACCTAGTTTTTTCATGCATCATATTAGATTTGGAACATTGATTTGCATTGATTTTTGATGATCCAGAATGAATAGACTTCACACTAATTTCTTCTCGTTCATCCGTTCATTTCTGATATCTACTTAGATTTTAAAACATGCAGGAATTCAAAATTAGGGTACGTTTGCTTTCTTAAACATTGAATGATATTTAGACTTAGTAATTGGAACATTTTAGTCTAGTCTTTGGTCTGATTACCATAGGTAAATGCATTGGGAATGATCAAACTTTGTACCAATAAGTCGGATCCTGTCTTTCATAATCCCACACAAAGAATGAAAGTGAGTACATGCAATGATATTCCATTTGTTATGGTACGCTTGTAAGATTTGAATTTTTTTTTGAAATGAATGAATGTATGACAGACACAAACTACATGAATTATGAAGATATGGTAGGTAAATACATCAACAAATACAAAACAAAGCAAACCAGATATATATGCAAGAATGACATGGTATTTTGAAGTGATATGGAATTCAGATTGAAATTAAGGCTTTTACTTGATAAATCAATCTTATTGACAAGGGTCTATTGCCACAAACTCATTCAAAACCCTAAGGTTATTTACTAAAGTCCAAATGCAGTATTTTGAAAGAATGTACATTTAATGATGTATGAATGCAATTAATCACATAAATACATTTTAAGACTCTAAAATGATGATTCACATGATTAAACATGTTAAGTTAGATTTTTACTATGAAATAAAATAGAAACAATTGATTAAAAATCCAAAAATCAGATAGAGAATCCCTAACTAAGGGAAATAGAGATTTGGCCAAGTCTTAAAAAACTACAACTTATTCCCTACAACTGATTTGATTGGTCTTAAAACATAAGCTAATTCTCTTTAAACTTCATAAAAAAAATTTGGGTGGAGTATCTTCACATATCATATAATTAGTTCCAACTCACAAATCTGGAAAATCTATTTTCTACAAAATGATATTAAGCAAGAAAGTCATTGCAGAAAACAAATTTTGCTACAAAAAAGAGAGCAGAAAATAGTTTTACTGCAATGAATTTTGCACGACTCAAGATATATCAAAACAACTTAGATCAACTTGAAATTTGGGCTGTAGATTCTCTATGTAACAGAGAATCAACAGAACTTTGTAGATTAAAAAAACACAAGAAATAAAGAACTTATTTATCTGAAAAATAGCTACAAAAACAGCAACTTGATAACAGATTCTGAAATGACCATCAGAAAATAGCAAAAGTTAATGTAGTGATATTCAATGAAAGCAAAACTTGTTATACTCAGTCTCTATATATCAAGCTTTCAATCAAAATTGAAATTTTCGAAAAAGCTTTTGAGGATAATGAAATATAAACTTGAAAACCTAGGGTCTTGAACATATTTGTGCAAAAGAATAGAAAACAGAAAAGCAGAAAACAATTTAAATTACAACCTTTGCCAATATGAGGGATATGACAAATCTGCGTGAATTAACGTGAAATTTGGCATGTAAGATCTCTACACACCAAAGAATCTACAGAAGCTTAAACGACGAGAAAAGACCTACAAATGAGAGAACTATGCATCAATTAAGTTAGTGCAATAACTCAAAAAACAGGAATTATGACAATTTTTGCATGAATTTTAATTAGATGGAAGGTGGGATTAGAAAGCTCATCATGATATGAAATTTGGCCTATAGGTTCTGTATATATAAAAGAATCTATAAAAACTTACAAATTAAAAAATGAATTTCAGACAATAAAATGAAATGAAAAAAAATTACCAAACATTTGTTTTCCCTTTGCAGTGAACCATGCCAAACACCTAAATTTGTGGTCAAATTTGAAAGGGGTAGAAAACTCGGGTTTGACTGAAAATTTGGGAACAAACTCATGACATGACACACAAACTGTAGTACTTGAGCACTCAAAAAGAACAACTATAGAGAAAATAATACATGTGTAAAGTCAAACAAAAAACTTTGTTTTCTGTAGAGTTTTGCAAAAAGTTGTACAAAATAGGTTCAAGAAAAACATTAAAATGAAAGGTGAAATCAGTATAAAATTACATGAATTCTTGGCTTTTATAGAACTCAATTTGTATCTATCAAAAATCTAAGACAGAAAAATCAGCTCTGAAATCGGTCTGGCATGGGGCCAAATCATTATGGAAATGCTAGCAAATTGGTTAACAAAATGCACACATATAGAAAATCAGGTTTTTTTAGAGATTGTGAAAATCGTCTCTGGTTTAAGAGATATTGCCATTTGAAGTTAGGTGAAAATCTTTCTCGTGACAACAAGTTCAATTTTCATTTGATTTTGATGAGAATCTCCACATGAAACGATGAGAATCTGTCATGACAAGAAGTCTGATTTTCATCTAACTTGAAAATTAATATCCCTTAAAATAGATTTTGATGAGAATTCTCAAATGTGACGAAATTGATCACATGAATTCAATAAACTAATCATACTGAATTTAAAATGAAGCATATAAATGGAGAAATAGCAACTAAATACATGAACCAAATGAAGCAAAACATGCAAAACAAACAAGTATGCATGAAGACAATGAACTATGTGCATGTGCAATGTGATCAATGTAAAAGAAGAAAGCTATTGAAGAACAAAGAGACATGCAAGAGAGGGATAATTTCCACTGAAGTCCATGGAAGAAGAAGAAGAAGAAGAAGAAGAAGAAGAAGAAGAAGAAGAAGAAGAAGAGAAGAGAAGAGAGAGAGAGAGAGAGAGAGAGAGAGAGAGAGAGAGAGAGAGAGAGAGAGAGAGAGAACGAGGGAGAGAAAGAGAGAGGGAGAAAAACATGCCTTTTTCTTCTTCTTTCATTCTTCCTTCTTCTTCTTCTTCTTTTCTTCTTCCTTCTTCTTTTTCCCTTCTGGTCCATGTCCAAACCCTTGAAAAGCTCTTGGAAACACATTTGAAACTCATGTCAAAGGGGCAGGAGTCACACTAGTAAAGTAATAAAAATAACTAAATAAACAAAAAAAAGAGACAAAGCTTACCTTTGAACATCCAAAGAGGGATGAATAAGGGGGTGGCCCCCACCCCCCTTTGACAACGATTTTGGCTGAATTTCAGCAAATTCCAACCAATTAGATTTTTAGAAAATCAAAGCACGGATCGCTAATGTGTTAGATCAACAGTCAAATCTATCTAAAAATCTGATAAAGGGTGCACATTGATTTGATGATGCATATTTTTAATTTTAATTTTCAAGAAATTAGGGTGGTCCAACTGTGGGGGGTGGCACTGTAGGGTTCTCCCTTGGCTAGCCTTGAGATGGATGACTAGGATCGATTTGGTTCAAGATAGATCAGTTCAAAGCATTGCATTAAAGATCTGATGCTTGATTTGGGTTTTGATATGTATTCTGTGTATGAATTTTGATTTTGAATTTGGATTAGAGGTTTAGATCATGTTTTGGATTTAGAAAATGGTTTGGGACATCAGATATAAAATCCATTACTAAAACAATGCAGATTATAGAATCAGATTGCAAATTTTGAGTTTAAAATTAGGATCTTCTAGCTATGGACTAGGTTATTTTAGGTCAAATTGAGCTCACTAAGTTCAGTTTTGTTCTGACCATAATTGAAGGTGAGTTCAGACCCTGTGTGAGCTATGATGGTCTCAGGTTCAGCATATGAAACATATAGGTTAGGTTTATGTTGTTCCTAACTTAGAAAATCATGCACATTGCTAAATGATGGTTTTGTCCCTAAAACAAAAAACCTGATTCTACAAAGGAATGTGGATATCAAACTATGCAGAATCATGGACAATCCAAACATGTGTGTTCATGTGAAGTTTCAAGAAAAAAAGACTTGTTTTGCCCTTGAGAAATAAAAACATTCAAATTTAACCAATCTATAAAATAGAAATGTGGAAGGTAAAATGGGAAATAGTGATTCCGGGCTTGCTTGCGAGAAATAGATGCATTGATTCTCTCTTTTGAGATAAGAATCCCAGATTGATCAAGATTTAGTTCTCAAGCCACAAGCAACAATGTCTGGATTCAAACACGATACTAGGTTTCAAGGTAGTCTTGAATTTTGATTGAAATGTTATTTCCCTGAACAGAAGGAAGTTGATAATACTTTATGGAGATGCTTCTGATCACATTGATGCAAAGAAACCACCAATTTGAATAATAAATTATGAGAATTTCAACTCAAAAATTTGATTTGACATTGAGTGCTCCAGACATATGGGAGAAATGAATGGAAATGGGAAACAAGTTAGATTTAGGATTAACTAATCCAAATTGAGCTAAATAGTCAGTTTTGGTGCTAAAGAACACGTTGCTAGCTCAACAAAGGATGACCAATAGTGGAATTAGAGAATTTCAGTTGAGAGACTCAAAATGAAGGAGAGAGTGTGACTTTGGTGTAAGGACAACTCTCTAGAGCTCAAATTTACCTGGGTGGTCAGAAAATAACTTCAAAAATATTCTCTTGGCACTAAAAAAAACTTTAACCTAAGTTTCATAGAACTTGACAATGTGCCATTGCCGAGAATTATGCAAATCACAGAGCTAGTGTGCTCATTTCAGCTAAAATGGAGGGAAATGAAAGGTTTATGATGAAAAATTGGCTCTTGAAATTGGGGGCTTTGCTGAAAATAGTTTGACTATACTAAAAAAGATTTGAAAACGAGGTTTGTGAGATCAGCAGACATTCTAGTGTGAAGAAATTACTGAAAAGCAATAGAAATTGGAAATTTTGAGCTAAATGTGACTAAATGTTGAGCTAGAAAATGAGTTGTGGAAGCTCTGATGATTTGCAAATATGAGAATTTTATTATTGAACTGATAAAACATAATCCTTAGGACTTCCACAGCTATTAATGAAAATTGGACAAGATTTGGACAAAATGAAGGGTGTTGAGGGGCAAATGGCTATTTTTCTAACTGGTAATAGGCTGGGTGATCTGGGTCTAGCTGCCTAGCATTTGTATTATGAAGTTTGTGTTTGTGTGATATTTGGCCTTTGTATTTGAAAGATATTTGAGAAAATCAACTCGTTAAGAGGAGCAAAATGGTAATATTGGCAATGTAAAATTTTAGGTGCCTACAATCCAAATGTAATATTTTGGTATATATTCAAATGAAACCTATGGCGTAAGATACAAATATATGCATTTCTTAGGAATCATGGCATCTAAAATTAAGTCTCTTCAACATATGAACTAACAGACACTTTATTTGTCCAATATTAGTCAAATGCTTGCAAGGTTGCTTCCCCTTACCTCTTACAAGTTTAATTGTCCAACACCCTTATGAAGTCCCAAGATGTGGAACATAGCTGGTCAGGCTGGTCGGCCAGTGAAAGCATGATTGCCATTTCAATTCCCATGGGCACTACTTTTTTGGACCACAAAAGGTGGCATGCGACACTCTCAAGTTGAAGGGAATAACCATAAGTTCAGCTAGGTCCCAAGACAACATTGGACCCTAAGGGAAAAAGAAGGAAGGAGCCTTTGTCCTCTCATCTAGATGGTAAGATTCCTCCTGCTCATGCGGAACACTCTTGTTAAGTGTGCTTGTTTCTTGTTATGTTTACATACCCTCCAAGGACTTGTGAAATGACAAATAAAGACATTGACTGCTTGTAAGGCTAATACATATGAGTTGCTGGATGATTGAACTCTTTGGCAATTTAAAATAAGATTACCACATATAAGATAGTAAGCCCTTGGGTTTTCTCTTCCATGTGGTGCTCATGAAAGCATATTGAAACTAAGGAGTAGTTGCGCAACAACTTGACCCACTCTCACATTGGGCTCAAGCCCTACTTTGAGTCTTGACAAAACGAGGTTAGGAACATGGACAACCAATCACTTAACTACTTCATTTATAAGTCCTTCAATCTTCTTCACAATCTTAGAAATAAGACCAAACTTTTAGGGGGCTGCAATCCACCCCCTTTAAGTCACACTTGTCTGTGTGTGTGGGACCCTAGGTATGAGCATTGAACTAGCTTTGATACTGCTGGAAAATGTGAACCACTCTCACATTGGGGTTGGGCCCATTTTCCCACATATGCCAACCCACCCTTTAACAGCTTTGGTTCTGACTAAAAATGGGCAGGAACTAGGACAATCAATTACTTAACAACCCCCTTCATAAGTCTCCCAAGATTCCTCCTAATATTAGATATGAAACTAAACTTTTAGGGTGTTATAATTTGTACATAAACCATTTGCGTTATAAATGAAAGATTTGCTTATGTGTTTGACTATATTCATATGTTTGCATTTTTATGTATTTTCTTACTTTATGAAATGAATGTTGTATGAGATTTAATAACTTAGCCTTCGTTAAATTAACTTAAGGTCTAAGGGTTGAAAGTGTTCTGTTTCTCATTCCTTTGGGGACATATTTTCTGGTCTTATGAAGGAGTCAGAGTACATGGGATATAATAACTCTATTTGAACATTTAGTGGCAACTAGTATTAGGATGGGAATAATCTCTAGATATTAGATCTTGAAATCCAAATAATCAAAATTTGATGAACTTTATTTTTTTGAAGCTACATGCATTCTAATTTGACTTTTACCAAAAGTTTTATATTCATTTAGTTTGATTTGTTGTCTATGAAAATGCCCAAGTGAATTTACTTTCCCCTTCAAAAATGGAAGCAAAAAAGTTTGGGGTCATTACACTATATATGAAAAAGGAATAAACAAGTTGTATTTGGAATAGAATTGACCAATTATATAACAATATGACTTGATTGATGCAATAAACATGTTAGTAGGACAGCCACTCATGGGTTGATTACTAGACCTAACTTAAATCCATTTTTGGCTCATTGCATGAATCAGTGATAATAACAAAAATTTAATGAGATCAATAGACTTTTCAAATGTATCTTCTTCCTCTACTATTTTTTTTTGATGAGGAGAAAGAGGGGGAATGTTGGAATTATATTCTTGGCCTAATAAAACCACTCAATTCTATTTTCCACATGTTTAGCTTATCAAATCCAATTATTTTGCAACTATATGTGGGCAGTGAATTTAATATGGATTACACTATAGTCGAATTTCATTTCACACAAAAACTCTACACTGTATCATAGTTTGATTATTTGATTAGATTTTAGTTTGACTATTAATGATTCTGCCATCCAATGGGTACACGAAAGTGATGAAGTTGTTAACTCTACACTATATCAGAGTTCGATTATTTGATTAGATTTAACTTTAACTATTAATGAATCTGACTATTTGGATTCAATTTTTATGATAATTGTGGACCAAAAAATTTAATTTTACATTTTACAACTATGGTATTGACTGTGAACCATAACTGCCTAGCAGTATCTACACCAAGTATAATTTAATCTCCAAAGCTAACGGCTGTATTTTGTATTAATTGAATCTGTGTCACAGCTTCACATAGCTTGTTCTTGTAGTGATCTAAAGATAATTGATGAGTGGATTTTGTAACATAAGTTTACTGAAAAGGCAGTTTTAGGTTTGGAAAGTAAATTGAGCTGTGTAGATAGAAAAAATGTCTGCAAGAAAATAAGCTTTTGGTCTACACAAGAAAAACAAAACTATGCATAAGGAAGAGGACACAACTTTGCATAAAACAAAGCCCAAATGCGGACTATATATGTTGCTGATACAATGAATCATTTAGTACAATAAGAAACAAAAATTTCTTAGAAAACTGGGACAACACTCTTCTCTAGAAGCTTTTACACTCCTTTACATGATAAAGGAAGCAACTTAGAGTTAACTTTGTATATAGTATAACTGCTTTCTCAATTAACTTCAAATAGAGTATCTAGACTATTGATACTTACTTTTCACTTCAGAAATAATAATTATTCTTCAAATAAAGATATAGTTGATTTTGTTGAACTTGTTGGGTGATGGTGGGTTCAATATTGCTTTGAGTTTGAGTTTGGATGCCAATGGCATCAGTATTGGCTGATTTGGAGCATGGTGGCCAGTGATGACTTCAAAAAGATTAGTACTTTCTTCACAAGAATTTCATTTTCAAAGATATCGCATCGGCAAAATAGAAGAGATTGTATTAGTTGGCATTGTTTGAAGAAAAAAACAGATTTGTTGACAACAATGTTCTACATATGTAAAGCTTATTTGTTTCAAGGTCTAGGACTTTGTATCCTTTTTTGACAAAAAAAGATACCCCAAGAACACACACCTATGAGCTCTGTGGTGAAATTTAGGGCTGGGTCTTAAATTTGCACAATAACAAAAGCATACGAATTCCCTTAAATGATTGTAGCTTGGGTTTGTGTGAAACACCAACTTTATGGTGTCTTGTAATGTAAAACTTTGTTTGATGTTTTATAAATAGGCTGTTATCATTACAAATTCATCTCAAAATTTTATAAGTGGTCCAAATTGACTTTTCAAGGCCTCAACTACATCCAACTGTGACAGTGTTTTCTCTCAACAACACTGATGAGTATAAACACACGAATGCTTATGAAATATTTTTTGTGACATAAAAAATTCTTTATTCTTGTACCTCATTAAGTACATTTGCGATGCTCTTGTATAATCGTCAACAATAGACAACAAATAATGGGCACTAGAAAATGAGGTCTGTGAGTCCTTATGTCACATTCAAAAGGTTCAAAAGCATTAGCTGTATTGTTTTGCCACTTTGCAAATATCACGGAAAATATTTGACAGTTTTATAGCTGAGTCATTAAATATTTGACAGTTTTATAGCTGAGTCATACTCTATGAACAAGGAATTCTTGAATGAAGAAGGATGCCCTAATCTCATGTGCAACACATCTGGTGATTCTAAGCTGGTATGCAATGCAATGGATTCAGCCACAAGAGTGAAGATTTTGAAGTCAAACAAGCCATTCTTCTGTTCACATAGTCCAATCATCATCCTAGAGTTCAAGACCTAAAGCCAACAACCATGTGAACAAAAGATCAAGGAACAAGCATTCTATTGAATGAGTCTACTTACCCCCAACAAATTGAAGAAGACAAATGGACATCGCTGGAGTGAGTAGCAACAATGATTTTATTGTTTGGTAAACTGATTGGAAACAAAGCATTCAGTTTGCTTTGAGCATGCCATTTAGGGAAGAATATAAGGGGTAGCTAGCACCATTGTCTTTAAGCCAACAGTTTGATTTTAAGAGAGACATATCTGCAAAATTGGTTTGAGAGAGAGTGCAGCCTTTGAGCAATTGTTTAAGTTGAAGGTAGTCATCCTAAGTAACCACAGAAAAAGGATTCTTGCTAGCATCATTTGCATGTGCAGTAGAAATTGTAGCATTGTGGTTGAATTTCTCACTTTCGGTCATACCTCCAAAAGTACCTTTGTCAGACTTTGTTTTAGCTCATTTGAAATTAGATCATGACCATTTAACTTGAAACTACGTTCCTTAGATTGAATAAAAATTCAGCCGCAGTTACAATAGAACTGGGGTTTCTTTCCACTAGAAGTAGGCTTGTTGGAACAATGACTTTGACTGGTGGTCGTTAAACCCACATTATCAATATTGGTGGCTGAATTCTGACTTCTCTTTGCTTCTCTTCTTGCAAAACTAGTGAATGGACATTAGTGACAGAAGGCTATGCATCAATCAAGAGAATCTAATCTTGTATAGCATTGTAACACTCGTTCAGCCCCATCAGGAACTGAATCACATAATCCTCTTGTTGTTTATCAACTATTTCTTTCAAGGAGAGGCATGAGAACTCAAGAAATGTGTTCATCCCACAATGCTTTTAGCCTTGTATAGTATGCAGCCATAGATAAGGTACCTTGTGATAAACGACTGATTGCAGGCTTTATTTGATATTTACAAGGTGCAGTGCTTTGGGTAGAACATTCATTTAGGTCATTCCAGACTTCACATGCCCTTGTGGCATGTACAATGTTTGGTATAAGCAACTTGGAAATAGAGTTTAATAACCAGGAGAGGACTATATATGTGGTTGCGTAGTCTACAGACATTGTACTTAGTAGAGGAAATCTCGGTTGAGGAATTCTGCCTTCAATAAAACCGATTTTATTTTTGCATGATATGGCTGTCAACATCGCTCTTCTCCATCATGTAGTTTTCACCTGTTGGGTTTCAGAAACCAAGACAACCCCAGGGCTATCAAAGTGACGCATGAAGCATATATTTGAAAAGTCTACAATGTTGAAAAATCTGATGGCCATTTCGATGACCCAGTGTTGGTATTGTTGGCATTGTTTGGCTGCTCAGTGTCACCATGACTCTAATACCACGTAAACAAGGCTACTAAAAAGGCAGGTTTAGGTCTGCAAAGTAAACAGAGTTGTGCAGATGGGCAAAAAGACTGCAAAAAAAAACAAAGCCCAATGCAGATTTTGAGCTTTCTTCCTTCGATGTATATTTGTTGTTGACACAAAGAGTCATTTAATGCAACAATAAACAAAAGTTTGTTACAAAGCTGGGACCACAGTCTTCTCTAGAAGTTGCTACACTCATTTGCATGAAAAAGGAGATAACTTAACATCTACTTTATGTATATTAGAACTGCTTTCTCAACTTAATGATTCTGAAAGAGCTCTACTTGTTTTACAATCTCAAACTCATAAAAGTTTGATTACTATTTAAAATTTATGTGGAGGCACAACAAATCCTCAGGCAATATTGTAGGCTCATCACCAGCTAGGTGCATTTTATTTTGCTATGGTACGATTGCTTCTCTACACAAAACTATTGTCATGTCTCCCATCCCTATTGGAAAAAGCTTTCCAAATCCACCTTCTTGTAAACGATGCATTCTTTAGTTGCAACTAGCATGAATTCAGGTTCGGATCAGGTTAGGCACTCAATTTCCAACCTTGGCCCAATATTTTCTATAAAAAATCTTTAGGTGATAGGTCCATGTACACATTCTAGACACTAGATCTATCCTTCATAGTTACTACATCAATCAAGAACTTAATGAAGTGATGTCAGAATCGTTACTGCTAATGATGATTTCAGGTATGCATAAAGCATCACATATATAATGGTGGGCAATGATCCAGATGCCAAATCATTTCTTCAAAAGAATTACGAGGAATTTGTTGTGGAAAGGGGGTTGAATGACAGCGTAAATGAAAACTACTTCAACCAGAGGCCTTAGGAGTGGCTGCCAGATAGGGTGGGCTTATATTTCCCTGCAACCAAATCATATCAACCAATGTCATTCTTGTTAAGGATATCTAACGTTTTGTTTGGATGGAGGGAAAGGAAAGGAAAGGGAGGCGTGGAAAGGAAAGAACAAGAAAGGGAGGGAAAGGGAAAGGAAAGCAAATAGGTTATTATAAAGCTTGTTTGGATAAAAAGGAAAGAAAAAGATAGAATTTATATTACTTTACAATAATACCCTTAACATTCAATTCTATAGGTATACATGGAACACAATGAACAGCGGCAACCCACTATCCAACGGTGGCAATGATGACTCCGGCGATGGTCGGTGAAGATTACAATCCAAGCCTCGAACAATGGCATAAAGGGAGAGAGTGATAGGCCTGGCACCCGTCAGAGTCTTGACTAGCGGCGGAGAGGGAGAGAAAGAGCCACGCAAGATCAAGGGTATACATGGTAGAAAGGGATAGACTTTTCGGTTCCTTCCTAATCCCTCCAATTTTGGAGGGATTGAATTTACATTAGAGCATCCTTGCCATTCCCTCCCTTTCCTTTCCCTTCCGATGCAACCAAACAAATTTTTTACTTTACTTTCCTTTCCCTTTTTTTTAATTAGTCAACCAAACAAAGGACTGTTTGTTCAATCATTCCCTTTCCCTCCCTTTCCCTCCATCTAAAGAGGGTGCAAAATCACCAGCTTCTGTCTGAATGATAGACAATACTTACCATTATAAGCATCAATGGATTGTGCATTAATTAAGAAGGCACACCACCACTGCATCGAAAAAAGTCAGATGTGACCAGGGGCATTACATCCTAAAACCAGTTTTCATTTTGGTTTTGCCTCCAAAATAGTAGTTTTGGAGTGTTGCGCAACACTAACACTGAGATTGAGAGAAACTCAATTTTGACAAAACCCAGGTTTTCAAAAGTAAGTGAAAAACCTAACTTCCCCTAGGTTGTTCATAAAAACCCTTCATTTTGGCTATATCATACAAAAACAAAAACTGGATTCTCAAGATTCACTAAAAACAAGGTTTTCACATAACCAAAATTTCATACAACTGGTTAAATGAGTGTGTCACCCACATGCCCTTTAAAGGGTTGTTTGGCAGCAGAGACACTTTGTGAGTATCTGTCTCATAAATTTGCCTCAAAATTGGGGCAGGCTCGTCAGACACTACAAGTATAGTTGCCTAAACCTGCTCTAATCTTTGTGGCAAGGTCATGAAACACTAGAACTATGGTTCTATGAATCTGACTAATCTTTAGGGCATATTCATGGGGATACTTATAATGTGGTCTTGCGGCCAAACTACACCTAAAGGTATATGAACATTAGATCCATAGTTACTAAAGAGCAGTCACTGAAATCCAAATGAGCTTTCCCAAAGGGGCCCAAGTTGAGACAAACATGGCTCTTATTTCTAGGAAACTTGTTTAGTTAAGAGTGGGAAAAGAATAATTTATTTTTTGTTTCATCATCAACTGATTCATTTCGTAGTTGGTCACTTACCAATATGATGCTGGCCGATATTGTCCTATAACTTTCAACGCAGTGGTTAGGATTTTCAAGTTCTATCGTGTACATTTGGATTGACTAAACTAGAGAACTGCAAGAATAACTCAATATAAAGCAAAGTAACCATGAAACAAAAACATAAATCACTAGAAAGATAACATGCAAAATACTTTGATTTAACACTTCATTAACAACTCATAAAATGATGCCCACGTCCCCTTAAATAGAGAAAAATTTTGGACGTTGGCTATGTATCCATTAGTATGACATTTTGGATCTTTCTATATCCAATTGCATTTGACGTCCAAAACCAAACAAACATCAAAAATTATCAGCAACTTGTTGGATATAGAATTCTTCTTATTAGTCATCTTCGGGTTAGATATATGTTGAATCTGAGTCTACAGATCCGGCATCAATATTCCCCTAGTTGGAAGGAATTTGCATTCAACAAATTTAAGAACATTATAACAGACAATTACATGAAAATAGACAAGGCTAGTATATTACATGCAAAGAATCTGAACATAGGTACACTCATACTAGTTGGCCCAACATTTATAAAATAAGCACTCAACTTAGATGCCGAATATCATCACCATCATAATGGACAATGTCATCCCTATCCAAATTTTTTCTATGAAAACTCACTATCACTGTTGTTTTGACTCTTGTTCTGATGAACAATTCTCCGAAAGCTTCTGCTAAATCGATATGCTAAATATTGTAAGGGTAATTAGCTGGTAAATGATTCGTTTTTTGGCACTTAAAGCAAGCAGCAGATTGGTTGACAATACGTTCTCTAGACTTGGCGGCATTATACATAGGCTAGACACAACTATTCGCTTTTGGCTGGCAAAATCGGCACCGATTTGAGCAGAAGACGCAGTGTGGATCTCTCTCCTCTTATCGGAGGACTAGATAAAAGACGTGTTAGACACCTTCTTCTTGGCTACTTGGTATTCTTCATTTTCAAAATTTCATCTACATTCATTGTACGACTACTTCGCAATGGAATTCTACAATGTACGCCCTCCAATAGTAGGGAATGGAATTTTTCAGCATTGGCATACCCTGAACTTGCTAAAGATCGAGATATTCAGTATCGAATCGCTTTGTGTTGTCCTAAGGGACAAACTTAGCTTGCATCAGCTGCTGCATCCTCAATCCAAGTTGGACAAGTCTCTGTCCTCGTTTCTCATCAACCAATAAACACAGGAAGGTCCATCCTACATGTAGAAGGGCGATTTGCTATTATCTACTGATGCTGATCAACTGGTCCTGGTTGGTGTGCATGGCAGCCTTCGTCATCGGCCAACTCGTAGGAACCAACAAGACCATGAGATTGAATTACCATCGTTGGTGATACCCGCTTTGTGTGTGTGGTGGTTCCATTGCAGCTGAGTTGGTGGGATGCGCATGGGAACGCCTCCACTTGAGGGCCTATGGAATCAAAGGCTCCAATATCTTCGCGAGGAGGATTTCGGGTATGGTTTAACTTGTAATTAGATTTGAATCTTACGTCAAAGTACGATTTGTATATGGAACTAAATTCAGGTACTATATACTGGTTTGGGTTTTAGGCCGCACGTGATTTGGATAAAGTTTGGATTCATACTTGGAGGTGAATATGGATTTGAGTGAAGATTTGGATAAACATTTGGATTTGGGTATGTCCAATGGTTAAGAACGGTGTTGGTTGGAATCGATTGGTTATATAGGTCAGGTTGGTTCCTAAACTATTGGTTGGACCCAGATGGGAATGGATTGGACCTGGTTTTGGTGGTTAAAGTATTCGCCTTAACCTGATCTTTGGTCCATAATGTTATGGGTCTTGTTTTGACGTGGTTTAAAATGATAATTGGGGTCGGATCCAGGCGCAATTCAGGTCTAGGTTGGTTTTAATTTGTGGGTTTGGAAGTAAATGGGTAATAGTTCGTAGAATTAAATGGTACAACGATCTTGATTTGGATTTGGACCTAGTCCACGGGCAACCTAGAAGCCCGAATAGGGCTTACTATCCATTAGGGCTTACTGGCGAAATATACGGGCATCTTTGCGATTAATTAATTTTTATGAATGGCGGAATCCAAACTTTTTGGTTGAGAGGCATTATTCATATATCATGAGGCACCAATGTAGAAATTAAGCAAGTTTATGTGCACTTCCGTGTACCTCCGCCATTGTTTGCAGCCCTTCTCAAACGTCGTGCACAATGCTCGAAAATCAACTCCATTCATGATTTTTGCAGTGTCCACGTTGTGAGGTGACATTGGCACTACTGAAGTTATATATATATATATATATATATTTGAGGACATTCATTCAATATCTTTAGTTTGTTTGTATAACCATCAAATATGTCAAAATATTAATACAATATTAAACTAACTTTGTCAAGATCACATATATCAAACTATTAATACAATATTAAATTAACTTTGTCAAGCAGGCATCAATGTGGCTCTTCCACTGGTTATTGGCATTTCCTTGGAGAGGAATTTCCCCATTCGTTTAACTTTTTGAGCCTTTTTGAGCATACATTTGAACTCAAGCCTGAGTCCTTTATTACGAGTCAAACATAAGCCAAGTTTTGATGAGCGAGTTCAAGTCAAACATAAGCCGAGTTTTGATGAGCGAGTTCGAGTCAAGCTCAAGCTGGCTCGATAAGTTCTACAGCGCTCCGTCAAAAAGCATTTTCTGCCTCCACATTCGAAAAATCGTTATACATAAAGAAATTCAAATAAATTAAAAATCTAGGCCAATTAAACAGGCTATGACAAGTAATCAATCGGGGATCCGTAAGCTTTCGACTGACTAAAATAAGGAACTACTAGGCTAACTGTAAATGAAGCCAAGTAATTATGAAGCACAGCTTAATTTGATTTCTAGAAAGAAAACAATTAGGATTGATTTGCCGCTTCATCAACAGCTTACAAAATGAGGCCGACATTAAAGAACGGGTTACACCTTTGATTTGGATCCCTTTCTATGAGTTTTGAATCTTCCTATATCCAATTACAAATGAATAAAGCAAACCAAACACCGAAAATTATTTATTAACATGTCGCATATAGAAATTTTCTTCTTTACCATCTTCAGGTCAGATATATATTCGATTTGAGTCCCCTCCTGCATCGCTTTTAATTCTAAAATTAATTTGAAATATTTTTAACTATTCTTTTTAAACCATAGAACGGGAAATAAACCGATGCAGGCCGATATGCAGCGACAAGTATTGGCCGATAGGCTGCATGAATGAGCAATTAATCTCATACGGTGCTAATAGCGATGTTGGCAAAATTGATTTTGTCTTCGTTTCAATAATAATGTGTTTTTTAGAATAATAAATATGCTATTATGTTGTTATAAGTAATATAGAAATTTTTTCAGGTCACCTATATATTAAGGTTATTAAGGTTGTGCTTGACAGCCTCATATCTTAGATTGGAGGCTGCATTAATTTAATGTGTTTTGATATATCCTCATTTTAACCTGAACTTTAAATCCACGTTATATGTTAAAAACCATAGACATAAGGTCGAATTTTGGGTTGAGAGGAGGGTGAAGGAGGAGAAGGATCTCAGATATGAGATCCGAGGTGAAACAAACACAACTTAGATTTATTTACTGTTTAGCACGACCACTAAGTTTACATATATATTTTTCTAAGACGATTGTCATCTTGTATAAGCTGCTTCTTTCTCATTAGCCGCGGGTCTGATTAGATTAAATATTTACTTGTTATATTTACTGAGCAATTAAGTTTAGTGTTTCTCAACTCGCGCATGCACAGAGCGAATTGACATGCTATCACTGTAACTATTGTCACACGTTTGTGCTGAGGGAACGTCAGAGGGAGGAGGAGAGAACACAAGTCCATTTTCAATGTCAAAACACTAAACTTGCATTTTATAGATTAAAAATAATCTTAAAACGCATCTTACAGGAAGCTACTCCAAAGAATTAAAATATAATTCTAATTTTATGAAGTCTGTGATTTAATTTTTTCGGGAAGGTTTTTAATTCTTTTGGAATAGCTTCAATATTTGAAATTGGCTGTCTGGGTCGCATGAACTTTTTGACCATCCAATAGCTAGCCACTTGTTCTTATTGCTCGATATATGTCACTAAACTAGACAAACCAAATTAAATTTGATCACTACCGGAGCAAAGTCCTATTAAAATGTTGAAATAGAAGCACCTTCTTTCAACCATCAACATAGGACTGTTGGAGTCAAGATATAATGTTCGAACATCTGACTATCAAAAAGAGACGCGTGGGTGCACATAGCACGATATGAATTGAAACTCATTAAGAGTCAAATCCTTAAGCATATTGTATATCCAACTAAAATATTTTTTTATGTACCTTTTCATAGAACTTTACATTCTTTTTGCGACCTTTAGGCATCTAGTTTGGTGCATGTTGCAGTATCTAATCGAAAGCTAGAAAAAGAGGCCGACCAAACACAATATGACCCACATGTTTCGCTTTATCTAGTAAGAGAAACTTGTGAATGTCTTCAAGTTGAAAATGTGTGTCTATAGAAGGCTGAAGATGTCTGCACCACCCTGTGGTCAGGGGGCTTCCAACGTGGTGCATGCTATTTCAGGCCACTTGGGATCATTGCTTAGCTAATAAAGAAGAAACAAAGAAAAAGAGAGCCACGAGATTAAGAGAAATTAAGGACATCTTTCATTATTCTTCCTAATTATAACTGATCGATAAGGACAGAAAAAAGATATGTAGTAGCAAAGTCCATTTTGTTCTTTTGAAGATCAGCCCGATCTTTATCAACCAGCCCTAAAAAGCAAGAACTGCACATGTAGCTTTTTGAATATTACATGGTCGAAGACGACCATGTTTGGTGCTTAGAAGGGCTCCACTCGTTTAGCTAGGTGGGCTGGTTTAAAAAATTTGAGTCAAAGATATTGTCTTAATTTCCAGCGGTTTCAAATGCTTTTGCTTCATTTACTTGAAAGAAAATTGAACCAGTTGTCCAGTATTTGAGAAAGTTTACCCGATGATTCTCATCCAATTTGGAGTTAAAGATGAAACTTTTAGATTTGACAATGTGTGAAAGCTTATAATTGAGTTGTTTCAAAACTAGAATCGTATGAATATTTTACCTCAAACGACTTACACTGAGTGACCAAATTGTGTCTTAGATTGCAAATTAGACATCTATTCAATATGCCCAATAAGTTTTATGCGGATCAAAATCACTAACTATGAGTTTCAGCTAGATCGGGCTGGTGGCACTATCTTGGCAATGTGATGTCTAAAAGTGGTGTTCATTAGACTGATGTATAATAAAAAAAATGCTTTTGACATATCATATGCCTAGGTGCATATCAGAAAATTGCGGTAAGATTCACATTTTTAGACTTCATATAAGGCGAAAAGGGAAGGGGAGGGGTTCAGTGAGATTATAAACAAACTTGAGCCATGATTTCCGGAAGATCCTTCTTTTTTTTTTTGTTTAATGCTATCTGAAGAGCATGTTACCTCATGACTGATTTCACCACCGCGCTTAATTTGTATTTGAAAATAAAAGTTCTACTGGTACCATTAAAAAAATGGGGGCTACCTCATCTCAGCACTTTTCCATTTAAATGCTTGCATCGAAAGATTCAGCGGTACACTAATGGTAAGTTTGCCAAGTGTGTACTCTTAAGGGTCATTTAACAACCGTAACAATATGTTACTGTCCATGCATCTGCTCCAAATGTTAGGATATATTCATGAAACAGTACTCCAACTGTCTCATGAAATTGCTCCAACATTTGGGCTCACAATAACATATTGCTACTGTTGCCAAACAACCTCTTAAGGACTGTTTGGAACCAATAACCATATTTTATGTTCCTTGCATCTTCCCCAAAAAGTGAAGCAGATTCATGAAACACTTTTTAAAGTGTCCAATGAATCTAACAAGTTTTTGGGTTAGATGCATGGGACAGTAATGTATGGCTACTGGTCCCAAACAGCCCCTTAGGTATTTACTTGCAAAAAAGGACTCTAAGGCTTCTTTCTTCAAAATTGAAGTTTGTACCTCACTAAAAATATAGGTGTTGGAAGTAGAGATATGATGCTCACCTCCATCGCTTTATCTATGTTTGAATGCACCTTTGGGAGCTTGATGGGGAAATATTATTGCAAGCCGAGACACTGTTGGAACCCTAATCACTTTGACCAATGCTAAGGGAAGGAGATAAAGCTGCTGGCAGTATCTTTCTAGTAAAAATCTCTTTCTACATTGCCCCTTTCATCATGTATGTCATCATTATGTAAGAACTATTCCTTTTGCAGTTTCATATTTCTTTTATGTAGCTCTCATTCTTATCTGAGTAAAATATTCATATATTGATATACATGAGTAATTAGTACGTGTAAATACTACCTCCAAGTGGGTTGGATCCTTCCCATAATGGGATCATCTAGATCTTATAGTCCAACAATCCCCACTTGCATATGATAGTCTATAACACTTGCAAAAGCATATCAGATAGATGTCCTTAGTCAATGGACCAGTGATAAGATAATGTGACTTGTGAGCATGGATGAAAAGTAATCACCCGTGAATTAGCAAGCGTAATGTAGTAGTTCAGCTATGCAAAGATCAAAATTGTGTAGCCAACCTCAGATATATGGTTCGTTGTCCCCTATATTAAATTCATCTTTGTAGATGCCAATGCACTCAATCTCTCAAAACTTGATCAAAGTGATCAATATTTTATATTGCGGCCTTCCTTTATGATTCAATATTTACAATCGAATCAAGGCCCTCGTTTGGGCTATTCAATCTTATAAGTTGTAAATAGAAGCATTCTGTGAAGTGACAAGTGACTTTTCTCTATATAATTCTTGGACTAGAATTAATGAACATAATCACTCATGGTCTCAGACAAAATAACAAATTAAGCAGAAATATTACTTCATCATTTCAAAATATAGTGAAATAATGGAAGGACCATAAGAAAATTAGATACGTACAAAGTCATGCAATTCAATATCCTTTGGAAGTAACATTATCAAGCAACATAGACCAATTTTTTTTCCCCTTTTAACTGACTTATTTATGAATGCAACATACGTGGTGTGCCTCAAATATTGTGGCAAATCAACTCAAACATAATGAGTGCATGCAAATATTGAAATTAATTTCTTTGTCATAAAAATCAACAAGTAACCAACTTCCAAAGAATTAACTCGATTGATAAAAAATACCCTCTTTAGTCCTACTAAAGTAATATGAGCTTTCAAATATGGTTTATAAGGTTTATATGATTGGGATTACTTTATATGTGTCTCTAAAGTTAATAAAACAAGGCATCATCATCAAAATATAAAAGCAATCTACGAATTTTGATGAAGATATACTTTTAACTCATCATTCATCTTTACTTAAATTCTAAAATATAATTGTAAATTTGTCCTGCCCTCTATTTCGTGTTCAGGTATTTCAACACCTCGTTTCAGTTCACTCCTAAGTAGCTCTAAGGGAATAAATCCATCTGTTAGAAAAAATTTCGCCTAGATCGATACTCATATATATTTACAGCATGCTTTATCAGTCTCGTAGATCTTGTTACAAACACATGTCTCTACAGTTTTATTAAGAAATCAATTGCCATCTCATGGGCATATATAACATTATAAAGAGACTCTTCTCTTTCAATATATTGTCATGTGTAAGTTTACATCTGGAATACGTGTATCTGATTTTTCTAAGAAAACATATGGCATCTTGATTCATCAAAAACCATTTGCACTCACATGAGTCACTACCCCAATTGCCATCAATAACTCTCACTAAGCATAGGACTTGCAAATGCTATCTTCTTGATAGCTTTACAACAATCCAAGGATGCCTAATCAACACATGCTAATTATCCCAACTCTGCAACATATATCACATTAAAAACACTCCATTAAATGTATCAAAACTACCCATTGTACTATAACATAGTACATTGGAAAATAGTTTCGTTTCTTTTAGTCTTTTATGATATTGTTTTTCAAAATATCTTTAATTCTTATAGTTTTACATATCTAATTTTAAGACCTTGAAATATAACTCTTGTGAGAAGAGAATTCTTCTTAAGCATTAGATATTAATTTTTATTTACAGAATAAATGTTTTATTTTCCATTCTAAAACATGTAGACAAACATCTTATGTGGACTTCAAGAAGTCCACCTCATTACTATCTATAGAGTGCCATTCACATATAAAGTGACAATAGCTAGCGTCAGACGAACATAAGTCAAGCTAATCACACATAAGAGAAACTTCTCATAGTCCATGTCTTTCACTTGAATGTATCCTTTTGGAACTACATGAGCTGTAGATCTTCTGATGGATCATCTTTTCTTGAACAAAGAATCAATTTGTCACCTACAATAATGAGAACCCAAATTCAACTAATTTTATAGATACCTTCTAAGCATCCATGACTTTTTTTTGTTCAACTTTTCACTGATGGAAATAATTTCTCATATGTTTGTTCAACCTCAATGTCCTTAAGCATTGTCACACATGCCTCACCTTCAACGCTAAAACTACAAAGGAAATGCTTAATCATGTAGTCTAATGAATTATGAGATTGTATAATCATTCAACAAGAACTACTTCCATTATTTTGAAGTGGCTGAGACACTCTTCTTGTATCTCATTCAATTGAATAGATACACCTTCCTATTCTATCCAATAAACAAAATCCAATTCTTTATGTGTGCTTAATAATCTCAAAACAATAAAACAAGAAGTTATTCAATCATGTATGGAAACAATTCCATGCACATCTATGTGTTCATAATGTCACAACTAGTTACATAATCATTTCATACATGATATTAGATTGAAAGGTTCACTTAGGGCCCGTTTGATGGGCGGGTGAAATTTAACACGGTAAATTTACCATGGTAAATTTTTCTGGAAAAATTTACAGGATGAAATTTCTCCCTCTTCCAATCTGAGGCCCTGTTTAATGGGTGGAAAGAATTTACCGTGGTAAATTTAACCCTGTTTGATGCACAGGAAGAATTTAACATGGTAAATTTAACCTTGTTGGATGCACAAGAAGAATTTAACATGGTAAATGTTGTTTTTTGTGTATTCTCCTCTCCAAATCTGACTTGGGAGATGACAAAGGAAGGCATCAAAAGGTTGCTCTTTCTTGTCTATGCATTCAGGAAATCAAGATCAAATCATATCGACAGTTCAAAATTTGCCTCCCACTATCCACCTTTCCCATTCACAACAAAAGGTATTCCACTGAACAACAATAAGCAATCAATTATGCAACACATAAAACTGTCGAAATCAATGTTCAGAATCCATTCAAGACCAACGCATAAAACTGTCGAAATCAAAGTTCAGAATCCATTCAAGACCAATACATCAAGGTTCCTCAGAAAGCCCCTCTTCCATCTCATGGATCGCACCATTAATTTAGTTAAACACATCCAGAATGAACGTATAATCAACAAAAACCTTAATTGAATATAGAGCGATTCAGAACTTGATGCATTCATAAAACCCAAGGTTCAGTAAGATACTACCAACATATGTTTACCAATAAATTATCACTTCATTTCATTGTGTACAATACTACCAAATAACAGCATATCATCGGCCATGAAACCAGAACAGAATGCATATACACTGTTTCAAACAATGAAAGTGAATCATTAGCTTCAGACATGAACGTCTGAAAATGATCCTCTATGTTTGCATACTCTTGCTCTTTCAGCTGTATGGAATCTTTTAGTTCTTGAACTTGCTGAATCAGGGCAGCCTTCTCCACCATCAAATCTTCCCCAAGTTTCTTCCACCTTACAGTCTCATGCTTCGCAGCTTCATAGGCATCCAGCAATGCATTGAGCACATCATCTGCCTCTTTCATGGTTTCTTGTGCTTCCCCAAATTTCATGAGTATAGATTGGGCCTCATTGCTTCTTTCAGCTGCGAAGGATGCAGCATGGCCTGACTCAAGAATTGGCAGCTGTAATGTAACAAGCATTTTAGAAGGAATGAGGACAATAACAAAGCAAGGTACATGGTCTGACTTAGAAAAAGGGAAGTAAAACAACAATAAAAAAATCATTGATCAATATATATCAGGAATGATGTGTATAACCAATTTGCATGTTCCCTGAGATCAATCACACTGAGAATTCATGTAAATAGACAAGCAAAAGAATGAGATATCCTCCACGTCCTTCTCCAGGTTCTCTGTATGTCTTTGCATGCTTTGAATATATAAAACTGCTTCAGAAAGTTCACTGTCCTGGTTCCACTTCGAAATGTTTTCCATGTAAGGTGTCCATCATAGGTTTGTGCATATGTGCCCCTTCTTTATTCTTCTGCTGTAAGACATTCATACTAAGTAGCCAACCAGCAAAAACAAATGAAGCATTAGCATGTCTATTTGCTTCAAATAGTTTACCCTGTTGATGCTTGATTTTGTCCTCTAGTATATGTACAAGGGGCACATATGCAACTGTTTGGCATAAGGAGCAACTGGTGGTGGAGAGGGCAGTAACAGAGGGCAGCAAATGAAACGCCCAAATCAAGTTTTTCTCCTGAAGATTTCATGTTTATGCAGAACAAAACATCAAGCCGGCAAAGAGGGACGCAGAGACTCCTCAGCAAATGAAACGCCCAAATCTAGAAGAACTTACGGCAAGAGAGAAAGGGAAGGCATCAGAGAGAGAAAGGGAGAAATCATACCAGCGGAGGAGCAGAGAGGCGACGGCGGAATGGAGAGGCAACGGCGCAGCGGAGAGGCAAGCTCGTTCTACTGTGGTACTGTGGTAAGACGGGGAGAAGGCAGGAGGGAGCAGAAGCTGCGAAGGGCCAAAAATGGGTGAAACTCGAGCAGGTGAAGGCAGGAGGGAGCAGGAGCTGCGGAGGGCCAAAAACGGGTGAAACTCGAGCGGGTGAAAGTTCACCCACTTCCTTTTGGGTTAAACCGGTGAAAATTCACCCCGTTTGATGGGCTTTTAGTCGGGCGGGTGAAATTTCACCCGCCCGTACAGATTTACCCCTCCCCAGGCCATTTCACCCGCCCATCAAACAGGCCCTTAATGTTCAATAATCTTCCACTATTCATGCAATTAAAAATAATGTATCTAGGATGTCAAAATAGACTATAATAATTGTAGAAATTGCTATTCAAGCACTTTATTGGTTCATGATTTCTACATGAGATTAAACTAAAAATCATGTTGATTTTCTTAATTTTTCCACAATCTTATAACAAAATGTTGACATCAAAACCAGCTAAATCTTGCGAACTTGGGAATTACAAGGGAAACATTTTCATGTCCACCTTCTGCATGACATGAATGTACCATTCAATGACTCTACAATTTAGAACATGGTGATAGAGACCAATGTTACTGAATGCTAGACAACTAATATAATCTACTCTTACTTCAATTTGAATGGCAATTCATAGAAGAGATGTTAGCACCTCAAAAGGCATAGCATAGCTGGTTAGACAGGCGAGTGCATACAAGGTGCAACGCTTGCTCAATTCTTGTGGGTTTTACTCTCTTGGACCATGAAAGATGGGTTCATAACATTCAAGTTGAAAGGTGTACTATACTTGACTCAGGTCCCAATGCAACCCAGGATCATGGAGGCAAGGGGGAATGAAGGGGCCTTTAGGTCTTCTTCGAGCGGTGGATTGTTAACTTCTTGCTCACCTGGAGAAGAGATGTCACTGCCGTGCTTTATATACTACTTTTTTTTGAGAAAAACTAAGTGTTAATGTCAAATAATATTTTGGTTTCTACTTTATCACTTGTGAAGATGTTTGTATGTCCAGTAATTTTCCAATATATTATAGACCATTTTAGCCATGAAAGCACAACTCATACAACACTAGTTTCCAATAAGTATAAGAGATTGATGATATTATTAGTATCTTGTAAATTGCATATGGTTCATCATCGTATTGGTAAGTTGGAATATGCAAATAAGTGAATGAAGCATGGATCAAATTATAGTTAGACGTGTAGACATAATCTAGACAACAACTTAATTTAGGTAATACAACATAGATCTATATCAAGTATACAACTGAGACAAAAACATCTTCAAGTAAAACAAGTTCCAAGACAAAACTAGATCACCTGAGATGAACGAAGAAATGACGTAATGTATAATTGAATCTCAAAACAACTATATGGATATTGGATCCAATCAATTATCACATAATATCCACACTAAAAAATTATGCATTTAGGGAAGTACAATGTCATCTTCACAAATGGATCTAAAACTTAACATGATCCAAAAAATAGTTCCAAATCCAATTACTAAAGTAGGAACAAAATTAAAACCAATTAAGATTTGAACAAGATTAGACCTTCTAAATTCAATTGAATTTACAAATATAAGTTAAATAGATTGATATAGAAAAAAAAAACAATATCTAGATGACCAGACATGCATATTAGATGCAAGATCTAAATGGTAAACCTAGTTAGATCAAGAAATGCCATATAACACAAAATGTATATGAAATCTAAACCCAAATCCAACGCATAGCTACCAAAATATCCATTTTCCATGCATAATAATCTGAATGTAAAATACATTTGGATTCAACTAAGCATATCTAAAGCCAATTTCTAAAAATTGGATCCAACCAAAATCTGATCAAGATATAAAGGTGTTAAACATATCTTTAAAATACAAAGTCTAGATTGTACACTTAATCAGATTCACAAACATCATTTGATGCATGAAATAAATTTTGCATACAAAATCTAACGGTCATTGTTAGTTAGTCATTGTTAGTTACAAGTATCTGAAACAACTTTCATAGGGGATATAAATCTCATATTGTCAAACAATAGATTTCAGATCATGCCATCTTCGATGTGGTTATGTGCTTAATACATCATATAAATCTAACCTAATAAAATGTTTGGTAGATTTCTTACATCACCATGCATACAACAAAGATTGAAGAATGCATACACCGCATATCACTGTTCATAGATTTTATGAGACGTGCATAAAAAGCAAACCATTGTTAACATTCATGAGCAAACCATAGGTCAAGAATCCATATCGCAATGTCAGTGTTCAACAATTCTAACATGCAATCAGCATCAAGGCACACCATAGTTGTGGGTGTTAGTGTTTCTTGCTGTATGGCACTTTGGGCAACACATTGGAGCAAATGTATGGTGTTGTTGAAAATAGCCACCATCATTGGGATTCATGTAGTATTTTCTATGCCAAGTGGTGCTATGCTGGTCAGGTGGGAATGTTTGCCTAATCAGTAATTTATTGATGCTTGCATGAGTTGTTCCAGTAACAAGCCCACACTTTTTTTTTTTAATTTATAACATTTTCTCTCACTTTTATCATATACATTAAAAAACAAAAGTATACAATTCATCTCAATTATTTGTTTCCATGTATAGTAGAATGCAAAAAAAAAAAAAAAAAGCTCAGCTTGATTCCTGAGCTTGAAGCTCTCAACGTGAAAAAACACACAAATCAACCACAACATTGAATTGCAATTGATTTTTTTAGATTAATAAAAATGGATGAGAAGGGGAAGAGAAACAGCTGGTGTCCAACGCTCACTTAGATAGTGGGCACTCAACCTAATTTTTCCATTATCAATTTTGTGTCTCTATGGCTAGAGACACCCTATACACAAGGGATATGATAAATGAGGAGCCTCATCTCCTTAAAACTGAGCACAATTTCTGTCGTCACATTCATGTTAACCATTTCATCAGTATCAATGTTTAGGGGCTCCTAGAAATCTGATTTTGTCAATCTAAGCCATTGACAAATATGCTAATGAGGATCCAATAGCGGAACCAAGTTTACTAAATTCAGACAAAATTAACATCAAACAAGCTAACAAGCAAATGATTAACGACCCATACTACAAACTTTTGTGTCATAGGAATTTGAAGTTCAGTACAAAAAAGACGAGCTTTGAGCTCTCATACATAAAGTGGCTTTACATTCTTCCCTTGTAAGAGTATTTTCACTTTGATATGTGTTCTGTACTTTTCTTTATGTAATTGTGCAAAAAGTAGATTAATACCTAGATTTTCATCAAATTCAAACAAGAACTTGACCTGGAATAAAACAGCTCATTAACAAACTAGAACTGCCTGCGCAAACAATTATAACCTCAAGACACCTTCAACACATTCATCAATGAAAGTGAAAGATCATGCTTGCAGGTCACATCTCAAACCCATTAGTTGAAGTAATTGTCCTCTTATAGAAAGCAGCAGGGGCCTTCTCTCTCCCACCTAGATAACAAGGATGTAGTACAAATCATTAAGAAAATGGGAGAAACTTTAAGTTGAAATATGAAATTAAATTACCAATTCTACATTCAATCTCGAAGTCCTTGCACATCTTCCCTATTGCAAGTTTCTCCAAGCCAAATGCATCTTGAGACTGACAAAATGACAACAAAGAAAAGTCAGAGAGGGCAAAATTGGGAAAACTAACAATTTCCTGCTGCATACTTTGCAGGTCAAGCTGTAGACTCCTTGAGGCTAATTTCAGTATCCAACTATGTAAATTATGGGTTATAGGATAAGTACTAGATGCATGATACAACCTAAAAAACTAAAAAATAAATAGTTAAGGCCAACCTCAAGTACACAAAATTTGAGAATGAGAGATTATAGACTAGCTAAGGGAATACATTCTCATGAAATAAAGAAGAAAGATTTTAATATTTGTGATTGATTAAACAGCTTGAGCCTTTCCTACCTCTTAACTCTTCTAATCCTGACAGCCTTGAGCTTGCTGAAGCTTGAACAATCTGACACAACAGAAAAAGGGAAATGTCACACAACAAAAAATGGATGTGAACGATTCAAGTGAAAAGTGCAACTAACTTTAGAAAACTAGGCACACTAAGAGAAGTCTTAGTTCTTGAACATGTTCAAATAATTTAAGGCTAAAGCTGAAAAACAAATATGCAAAACAATTAAGACTATCAGATTTTATTATGATCATGAGTACTATAGCAGATTTGTTGGATCAGTGAACAATAGCGCTGCCCACTAGATTTTTAGAAAAATGAAGTATAGCCTTTCACTATGCCATGAAGGATACTCTCAAAATGAATGGTGTAGCTGAGAGATGAAATAAAACTCTTATGGATAGAGTAAGGAGTATGACTAATCATTATGCCTTGTCTCTCTAGAATGAAGCATTAAGGAACTTACAATCTAAACAGAGTACCAACAAAAATCTAAACAGAGTACCAACTAAAGCAGTATAAAAAATCTCATATGAATTGTAGATAGGCAAAATACCAAATATGAAACCCTTCCATATTTAGGGATGTTCAATTGATGTAAGGCCACATAAGCTAAATGAAAAGAAACTGGATTTTAGGACTGCTAGATGTTTTATTAAGTACTCTAAGAGGTCCAATGGTTATAAATTTATGGAATCCAACTAACAAGTCATTTTTTGGGACAAGAAATGTCAATTTCTTTGAGGATGTTGACTTTGAAGGAGGTGATAAGCTTATATCATTACCTTTGAAGATGAACATAAATCTTATTGTACAAATGTTGTAGGAAGTAGTCGGATTTTTATTCTTGATATTATACCATCAACAAATTTGGATGAAGGTGATGTCGAGGATCTCCCTGTTCAAACCACTAAAAACAAAATCAATAACCTCAAGAAAGTCATAGGTGTCACTAAGGAGATCCACTAGAGAAAGAGAAGCACAATTCAAGAATATTATAATTTTTATCTCTAAGAACATGAAACTGATACAAGCTTAATGGAAGAGAATCCTATCAACATCGTAGATACACTTTGGGTTATGTATATCTATTGGCAGAAGGGGCTATACCATAAAAAACCGTTGAGTATACACTAGTTGCTACTTTCAACATGCCTATAGAATTCATAGAATGTTATGAGGTATCCAAATATACATTATGACTACAAAATTTTATTATGGGGCTGCACTTTGTAAATGGAGTTAAAAGACCACTTGATTTATTTTGTGATAATAATTCAGCAGTATAATATTCTAATAACAACCATGGTTTAACAAAGTCGAAACACATCGACATTAAGTATCCGACTATTAAAGAAAATATACAGGATGGTCAGGTGTGTTTAGAGTATATTTGAACAAGCTCCACGATGGCAAATTAGTTCACTAAGGGTTTGGCACCCAAAGTCTTTCACGAGCATATTGTTGGTTTAGTATTTTTTGTTGTTCTTATGTAATAAACACATTAGTTTTTCTTTTTTTTGTAAAATATACTTTTAAGTTCTTTGGTTCCATGTGGAACTATCAAGTTTCCTGCTAGAGGGTCAGATCAAATGTTTAATTGACTGTATGTTCACATTGAGGATATTTCAGAATCCAATATTTTGGAGCTCAACAAAGTCCCTCTCAGTCCTCTTGTTTATACTTTTTTGTGTATGCATGATTAGTTCTATGATTTGTATATGTAACAAATTGACATCAATTTGGCTGAATCGATGTGACTGAGACACGATGCCTAGCCAAGATTGCTTAGTGACATCTTGCTTTTATGGTGCTAAAAGCTTTACTTAATCTTATGGACAGACAATCTTGTTAATGAAGCTGTTTCAGTTAAGTCTTCAAAATGAAAAGGTTTTTCAATTTTTCTGTCTTTCTCTGTTTCATTTGTGCGAGGAATTATTTTTTTCTTTTCCCTCCTTTCAGAAGTATCCATCTTTGGTTTTTGGTATAATAACACTTGGGATGATCAATTGTGTTGTCTAAGTATGGGTGTGAATTTGAATGTTGCATTTTGGCTGTGATTGTTGCATCACTAACTGATTTTTGTCTATATTCAGATCTTGTATGTTCAGATTTGATAGAAACTTGTATCATTAGCCGATTATGTATTATATGTTGCAAGTTGCATTATTCTATGTCCAAAAGCATGATTTGTACATATATCTGATTTGTTTCAATATTGTGCTTGTGTTATGATCAATGTGTTGTATTTAAAATTTAACTTATGACTATCTTAAATTGGAACTTCCATTAATATTTTAAAGGAATTTCAAAAAACCACAAAACGGGTCTACTATGCATATGATTTCGAAGCGTTTATCATACTGTTACAAACAAGTTGATGAGTTTTTAATTAGCTTGTGATTAATAACTTTTAATTAGAGATTTCAAATATTTATTCGTCTGATAACATCACGTAGTTAGCTGATTTCACTAGATTCCTCATCATCATCTACCTTACCTTGGCAATGCTGATCATAGAGCTACCTAACCTTAGCTACAAAATCCAGATCTGAAGATAATACATTTTTTTCAAAGATTTTCTTCTTTTGGATTTCTGGTGATCTTGATGGTGACATATGTTTTCTTTTCCCATCTTCTATTGCCAAAATTCTCTCCAGCTTTAAGAGAATTACATGGCCTTGTTTCAATTATGGAAGCAATAATAAAGTTTTAAATAAAGTTACTAGTTAGCAGTAATCAAAGCAAAAAATAATACGCTATGTCAATTTACCATTTTTGGCTAGCACAATCTTAAAGTTACTAGTTAGCAGTAATCAAAGCCAAAAATAATATACTATACCAATTTACTATTTTTTGCTAGCACAATCTTAATCACTAGGTCAGAAAAGTGTGATTTTTGTATATATTTGATTAACTTTCCCTCTTTTGTTTATATTTTTGGCATGTGCAAGAAAATAAAACTTTTCACTTTCTAATTAGAAAAGCCTAGGCCTTCTTATTGGTATTTTTACATATGTGTACAAGTATTTTTACATAATTGAGCTTAGCTTTGCCTCTTTTGTTGATATTTTTCATATGTAAGAAAATAATACTTTTCACTGTCTAATGAGAAAAGCATGGACTTTTTTCTTAGTACTTCACTATCATGCTTGGAGTCTTGGAATGGCATAAAAAGGGCATGAATTTCAAATTGCTTGGTTTGGTTAATTCACAACGTTTTGCAACCTGGTACCTCTTTTTTTTTTACACCAACTTATCCAGTTAATATGTTTTGTATATTATTATGTTTAATAGTATTAGTTCATAACATATAATAAAGAAAGGTAATTGTTGGTGATGGAAGATCGAATTTGGAAACATAAAGATAGGTAACCTTTTCTATTATTTAACTATAATATGATTCTAATTAAGTTTAATATTTTTTAATAATCTTGTGCAATTTTTTTAGAAGTGTCAAATATGTGATAGGAGTTTAAGGTTTCATTGATTTTACCATGGCAAATAGTGTGGTAATCAATGAAAAAACAATCTGCCCTTCTGTAAAGTGCAACAACTATCTATGTCAACCAACAAGAAATAAGTTTTGGATTACTATGTATGCTTTGGTCTCATAAAATTATACTAGTTGACATCATCATGGTAAGCCATTGCCACCATATTAAAGTGATGATGATGAGGTTGTAGAAGATGATGGAGGTGATATGCATGAGTTGATTAGAGATGCATTTGGAGTACAAAACATAAGATAATTGTGATGTTGAATTGGAAATTTTTGAATAAAATTTCTGATAGTTTTGACTCAAAACTGAAAGCAGTATCAATCTTAATTTTCTGGTGAATTCCCTGCCACCTTGATTGACTGCTCTAACTTTAACTTTTGAATTGCCTGCATTTCCTTGCTTATGGCAGATGAGATCGTGTCTGCATTTTGAATGATTCCACTAGTGCAAATCACGAATAAGGCTTTAAGCTGTTTATCCACAACTGGAACTTTGTTTGTAAATTGAATTATTTGTTGAGCCTCCTGTTTTGCATGTTTGTCTCATATAAGTAAGATTGGATTTTCGGAAAGCTCATTAGTATCATTTCTCATAAATCTTAATGTTAGGATTTCTAAGATGAATATAAGGTTCTGAATGGCTTTTGCCATTATATCTTTGGCTTGAACTGTTCTTTACGTCATAGCATGTCTTGGCATCCCAATTTTATGGTGTTCATGCCTAAAAAATAGTGATGGAAGTTGCTCAGATTGTATTTCCTGTTTCCTTAACTTTGAGAATGTATACTTTGGTCTTACGTTTACAAATTTATAATGCTTTTTTGCAAAAGATCTTGATGTTATAAAGCTTGCTTTGTTATATGAAGACAAGCTACCCTGAATAATGAAATTATAGTGTGTTGCTAACAGAGTTTGTTTCATAACCCATCTATGTTTTAAAAGTTCAAACTTGGGCTTTGTGTGTATGATATGAAGTTCACTCTCTTGCATGATTTTTTCTGTTAATCAGGAACACTTGACCATCATAAGGGAATTTCATTGGTTGGTCAAGTGAACTATTGAAATTGATATAAAGTTTTCTACAGTCCCTTGGAATGTCTACTGTTTAGTATTCTGGAATCCTAATCTGCCAAGTGCCCTCATTCATACTCATGCTGCCTTTGTTTCTTGGCAGGCAAATGATCTTCATGGCCATGGGAAGTACAGAGATGCCGCAATTTGTTTCATTCTATTTTCTTTCTCTATTTTTCCTGCAGGCTGAAGTCACTGAAAGCCTCAATAATGCTAAAGGAGCCATTAAATCTGTTGGAGTACAGAGGCATGAGGAGTTGCTCAAATTCAGTAGTTTTTATTGCAAAGTATTATATGTTTTAAACTGTGAAATTTTCTACTAATTGATTTGTAAGGCTAAAAGGGTGCACAAGATGAAATAAATTCTATTTCTTCATTTATTTCCAAAAATATGCTTGTTATATTGTTTTACTCATCATTTATACTTGAGATGATGCTTATACATGATGTATTAATTTTTACTAATTATCGAGCAAATGCATGGTGAAAATGAGTGTTTGGGGTTGAGATTTCTTCATTCTTATGTTAATTTTTTATGTTGGAATTTGTTCAACTTAGGAAAGCCATTCACAAATATTCACAAATATGTACATGTTAAAATGCATTTTCATATCATTTTCATGTTTAATTTTTTTTAATCACCCGATTAGGGACCCCAATGAGTGGTTTATTACGTTGCTTGATTTTTTTCCATACCCAACGATGAAATAAATATATCCTCTTGTGACAAATGAAATAATAATGTTTTTATGTTCACATATAAAATATTTCGAATAATATTTTCTAAAAGATTTTCAAAAGCAAATACCATCTTTAATGATGCCTCTTCGGCTTATATAAAAAAACTTAAAGTTGGATATTTCCAAGCTATTTATTAATTTCAATTCTCATGAAGACATACGAGTATATACATATTCGTATACGTGCATATGAATGTCTCTCTTTGCCTTTCTCTCTCTATGATTTAACATGTTCCTCTTGTATTCAAGGCTTTCTTCTTTTCCATTCTTTTGAATATTTTTCTTCAAAGATCTTTTCATTTGCCGACTTTATCAAGGCTAAAACTCAAGTAATGACCCAATATTTTTATCATGCTTAATGGTCTACAATCCTATTCCATTTTAAAATTTTTTTCTCTTTTTTCAACAATATTTATAACAATCTTATAAATAAAAACAAAAATCTTAAATATATGGGGTGGTAAGAATGATTTTCTTATAATTATATAGGATCAATGTATTCATATATTCACTTTCACTTAAAATCACGAATGATCACAAACACCTCTCTAAAAGAACTTAAACAAGATGAGATGGAACCCTAATTAGGTAGCAACCAAATTAGAGCAAAGTCTCAAACTCAACTTCTTAAGAAAACACTAAATCTACTTCAAAAGTGATTTTCAAAGGTTTCTAAATAATATTTGTAAAGATCTTCCAATTCAAGATTTTACTCAAATCAAAGCAAATAACTCTTCAAAAACTTTCTCAAAAATTTGAAATATCAAGTCTTCAATATTTTTTTGAACACTGCACCGCATTTAGAACGACAAAGATGTTTAAGCCAAAACGAAATGTATCAAGAATAAACATAGTCCTTCAATCGATTGCCTCGATAAAGGCACTGGGAACGAACAATCCTCGTACCGACGGACAAGTTTCTTTCTCCCTCATTTCAAAACAAAACTTCATTTTTCTGAAACACTTCAAAAACGAAAATATTTTTGAGGATGAAAACACTGGGCTAAGCGCCCAATGGATACCCGATACCTGGCCTGACTTGGGCCCAAGCCCGCGTATTGTAACTTGGCCTACAAGGCCTGGATCTATCAGGCTCGGCCTTGGCGTTACACTCTACCCTTCGGGTGCCTGGTAAGCCCGACACGGATTTACGAGTTTTTTTTTTTAATTTACTTTTTTTTTTTATGTCTGTGAAGTTTGGGTTTTGAATTTCAAAATTCAAACATTGAACTTTCAAAATTGTTGAGTTGCTACTGCATCCCTATGTCCATGTGATTGCTCAGTCGCCGTCTTTGTTCCCCGCCAACTTGTTGCCGCCTTGCGGCCATGCCATTGCCAGTTCCTGCTGCTCAGCGCCTCATCATCACTCTGTTGTCGCCTCATTGGTCGCCTCAGTCTGTCGCCATTCGCCGCCTTGCTAAACCGTTGCCACCCTGCGCTCCTGCCAGCTATTCCTGCTGCCACAACCTTGCCATTGTTGTATCATCGCCTTGCCGTCCCTGCTGTCATCCTACCGCCTCGCCATTGCCCAGCCGTCGTTCTACCGCCTCACCAGTTGCCCCGCCATTGCTGCTTCGCTCACTTGGGCTCCGACTTGTTCTGTTTGGTAGCTTGATGGGCCGATGGTTTGAACTGGCCTGTTTTCCCGTTTACAAATGGGTCGGGCCGGGTTTCGGACAATAAGATGCTGGCCCAATACCCGACCCGGCCCAGCCTATTTTAAAGTGGGCCGGCCCGGTAATAACCCGAGTAATTAATGGCATCAAATTTTTGAGTCGGGCCGGGCTTCAGACAACAGGATTGAGTGAGGTGAAAATGAACTTCCCCGCTTTGTAAAATAATAATAATAAAGGCAATGGATTTGGCCCGGTACCCAATGAAGCCCCAGGCCCAGCTCCATTATTGATGGGCCGAGCACAGCCAGCATCCAATCAGACCTATTTGGCCTATATAAAAATTGGGCCAGATCCCCCACCTGATTCCAGTTCTATCTTTTCTTCTCCTCAGATTTTGGAAAATAAACTTTTAGTGGCTAATATTTTTCAAAAATTTTAATTGGCTCCAGTAAATGTTTTGAAAAACGGTATATAATAAACCCCTGCCAAAAGCTTCCTATGGAAAAAGTGTTGGCTCCACTACTTTCTGATGCCAACAGATCATATTTATTTGGTGTTTCATTGGAAATGAACAAAGTCTACAGAAACTTTAATTTTGATTTTGAAATTCACAATATGATCTCAACTTTTAAATTAAAATCTATCAGACTTTTAGATTCACATCTGAATCTGATCCAATTTGAAATGTACAACTGAATCCAAAGCACATCATGACATGTCAAAACTGACTTTCAAAATGTAAGGATGTTAGATGATCTACAGTTTTGATATAAGATTTTTTTATTATTTAAATCCGAATTCAATTGAATATTTATTTGTAATAGCATCCGAATCTGTATTTGTGACTAAGTTTTTCGTTTCTTAAACCTGAATCCAATCCAATTTATTAGACATACTCAGTTGGAATATCTTATCGGAATCTAATCCATCGACATCTCTATGCTCTCCCCTACCCACAGCTTCACCCTTCAACACTCAGAATTGGAAATCAAAATCAGCGCCACCACTATCATCAGTGGCGCTACCGTCACTCCCGCTATCAAAACCCACTGGGGATTGGCTCATGAAATTGCTGGTTTTCCCATGGCCCCGCAATTATTGGACAAGTGAGGATGGAAGATCGAGCAATGCTATATGCATTGCCGGGTGCATAAAAAAAATCGTGCACCGATTCTCTATAATAACCAGAATACCCTTGGTCATTAAAAAGGGAACCTAGTGAAAAAGTTAAAAGTTTGAAAAGGCATTTCTTTTAAAAAAATCTACAGCTCAACTCCGTCTTTCATTTTCTCTAGTGCACATCTGTTGTGCTCTTAAGATCGACAATGGCGGCAAATTTCTTTCCCATGTACACAGGCTCCTCGGTTCAGTACATTATATTCCAGAAAATTATTTGTAGTTCATTTGATGGCCGATGACCACTTTTTAAAGAACGTGGACCTTTTTCTCCTGATTGGAATTAAAGATATCAACATATTAGATTTAGATCAGGTATCCAACCAAATTGTTCTGAAAGGTAAAAAATATGAAAAAAAAATTATTATCTGATTAAGAAATCGGGCAGGATTGAGATTTAAAAAATGTCATCTGATTGGATTCTGATTCAGATTTGGATACAAGTAAATGTCCGCTCGAATTCGGATTAAATAAATATTCTATACCCAATACTCTTACATTTGAAAATCGGTCAAATTGGGTTCAAAATTGATATTCATATACAAATGTGGATGTAAAATCGATTTTGGACCGGATTTAGTTTGTAAAATCATATTTTCGATTCGGATTCATATATGACTTTTCTTTATTGATATTTGAATGTAAATTTGAATTTGAGTATATACATATCCAAAAAAGTAGATATGATTAAGAACATATCTAATTAGAATCAGGTCGTTGACATCCCTAATTGAAATTCCTTAGCATCGGCACCCTTGAAACAAGTATGTTGCACGTGCGTTATTTCCTTTTACGGAATTGGCGAATCACAAAGAGCTAAAAGTCGGCTACTTTCATGATCAGTGCACGACTAAGAGAGGAGCACCAAAAAATCTTCATACGACTCGGCAACCAATCTACCAAAAGCGAGCACACAAAAGGTAGCTAGCTATTCTCCTTGAATGTTCTGCCATTTTTCAACTTTGTCAGCTTTAATTTGAAGGCGAACAATGATATTGTACTGTACTCTTTTCAGCTAAGCCTTGTCTTTTCTTCGTTACCAAAAAACTTCACACAGTCAATAATCACATGTGAGTGATCTAAAAAAGTGATTTTCGTCTGAAATATTTGGTTCTCAGTTAGATAGTTGGTTGAATAATTGTGCTGATAATGGATGCCCCCAAAAGCAACTAAATGTTAGAAAGAAAAGAAAAGAAATAGAAAAAATGAACTTTTTCCAATGCCAAAAAATAAGAATGAAAAAGTTGCTTTCTAGAGAAGGACAAAAGTGGCCTCACACAAAACAAAAAGTACCACAAGCACCCCGTGGTCTTAGTGAGTAGAAGCGTAGCTTATAAACTTATTGTGAATCCTGCCGTAGAATCCATTGAGCAATTTGGTTGTGAGTAACTAAATGCATTGGACATGTACAACTGGTCAATGAGTAATTCGGGCTGAACTTGAACTCGCTAAAAAAAAAAAATCGACTTGAGCTCAACTCACTTATAAACGAATCTTATAAACGAATTGAGCTTGAATTTAGATTTATACTCAAAATGTAAAACGAGTCAAGTTCAAGTTATAAGAATTTGACCCATTTAAACTTTAAACTTTGGTCAGATGACAATGTATAGTAGAGTCAAGCTTGGAGCTTGTCCTATGGAGCTCAACTCGAGTTTTTTTAACAACAGTCGTATGAAAAAAAACTATCTGAATTAAAAAAACAGTGATATGAACTTAAAAATTCATAGGGAATACTTACTTTTGGCATGTGAAGAGCTACTAATCAATTTTGAAGTTGAAAATTACTCCATTGCCATTATAGCAGAAAACGAAGACATTTTTCCCACGCAACAAGAAAAATGCTCCTAGTACCTGAATTGAACATTCACTTTTGCGTGATACCTATCTCATTTAAGCAAAAGTAGATTTCTTTAGTTGCAAATGAAAAAACAAGAAGGTGGTAGTTGTCACAGTGAGTGTAACGCCAAAAATGAAGAAGACTAAGGGCGAAAAGATGAACCTTAATCATGATAAATTTTCGAAACTTAAATGGGGCTTCCGTATACACTCATTATAGCTATCAAAGCTGGCAGCATGTTCTGATTTCTTAGAAGGAATAAGGCATACAGTGACTTCCGAACAGGACTTAATACAATCTGTTGATGACCATTTTCTACATCATTCTTTTTTGTTGCCACAGGTTCAACTTGTGCACGTCCGCTACAAGGAGCATCCCATGCAGTAGCAGAGTTATAGAGTGGCTGGTGTGGGGGTTTCGTTGCTGCAGGTTCAACTTGTGCATGTTAGCTACAAGGAGCATCCCATGCAGTAGAAGAACTAGAGTGTGGGCGGTGTGGGCAAGTACCCACACCATCCCTTCAAAAATACCTGCAAGCGCTCATGCCAGCCCTTTAAATGGGTGGTGTGGGCAAGTACCCACACCATCCCTTCAAAAATACCTGCAAGCGCTCATGCCAGCCCTTTAAAAATATCATGGCACTGAAACTAGACCTGGTTTCAATCATACACGATGTCCACACCAGACTCGGGTTGGTAACTCAAAGTGCCCCACAGCCAAAATATATTAGTGGTTCCGCCACTGAGGGCAAACTTTGTAACACGCAACTAGGTCTGGCATCCATCCCTTGGCCCTAGAGATGCTCTCACATGCATGGGGATCATGTCGGAAGGCTACTAGTCGGGTTTGATTACCTCAGGTTTTTTGTTCATGGATTTGATAGGATAAAAGATCCAAATTAAAATCAATGGTTTATCAATCTATACAATGATATTCTTATGTGAGACCTAAGATACACAGTAGAAATTTTCAGTTTACTTTCGAACGTTTTAGAAAAATGTCTGCTCTATGATTAAAGGGAGGGGATTCTGCTCTTAATTAAGCTTATGAAGATTAAACCATGAGGATCTTACATTTGAGAAGATCAAGCATAATAAAATGCAAATCCATAGTCATTGGCTATATAGTTGTTGAAGTTCTATGAAGGTTCCTTTTTGTTGAATATCTTTTAGGTTGTTTTTGTTTCACTGCGGATCTGAGATTTGCAGTGATATGAGATCGCTAGGATCCATGGATTTAAGATTGGAAAACCCAAACCCCCCCCCCCCCCCCATTTAAGATTGGAAAACCCACCCCCCGCCCCCACCCCCCCCCCCCCCCCCCCACAAATCCGACTTTAAATCGATGGTTTCTAACATGTACCATGAATTTCAAATCCATGCTGCTAATCCTCAGTTTGTTTAAAATAAGGATCTTCCAAAATGCAACTTTTTATGCAGTCTCGAATCTATGATTGGAGGCAATCAAACTCAACCTTAGGGAGCGTTTGGCATTCTTGGGTCTAAGGTTCAAGCTGATTTCAGATGGTTTTAAGATCCAAGGGTTGATTAAGTCGAAGTTGGTTATATACACCGCCCCTGTGCATGTAATTTCATGCATCATTTTAATATTGACAAAAAATGCCCATGATTAATATAAAAAGAAACCTTTTATATGGACAAAAAAGAAACCACAAAAAGAATATTTGGGGATTCGATAAAGGAAAAATTTGTCAGTCTGTATGTACATATTGTTATGACTAATATACCCTTTAAACAATAAAAAAATATTTTCATTTTTTTGCCCACTCATAGCAATATCTCATTATCTCGTAAATGTTTTATTATCTCATAAACATTATCTTATGTTTATCTCATACATCCATCCATTATCTCATTATTTCATAAATATTTTATTTTGTCATAAACATTATCTCATACTTATGTTTAGCATTATCTCAGACATCCATCCGTTATCTCATAAATCTTTTGTTATCTCATAAACATTATCTCATACTTATCTTTAGTGTTATCTTATACATTTGATTGTTTGTTATCTCATTATCTCATAGTTCTTTTGTTAACTCACAAACATCATCTCATATTTATTTGTTATTTTTATACGTATTTGTTATCCCATGCACATGCATATGCAATGTTAGGGCATAAAAGTAAATGTGCATATTGATAATATGGTCCACATCTGGCATACGGTCTTGCAATAATATCGCTAGCTGCCAGCATGCTGTTTGTCTACTATCTGGCATTTGTGTGCCTTTCGTCTGGCCACCCACCTACCATATGGCATCCACCTTTCAATTGCTGGATGACAGCGTTCCTTGTCCCTTCCATGGGTCTGTTTTTTTTGTGTATGTGAGTTGATATCTTTGACTCTTGCCACCGTCAGCCGTTTGTCCACAATTCAATACATCCTAGGGCCCGACATCCATCCTTTGTCATCCACCCCCTTCCAGCCATATGATGCCATTCAGCTATCTGCTGCTGCCTGCCTTTTGTTCGGAAGGTGGCATTGTTGTCCCCTTCCATGGGTCTATCCTTGAGTGTGTTATTGATGTTTTAGTGACTTTGGAAGTTTTTTCTTTTGATGGTGTTGCCTTGGTTCTAGTCAACCTTTGGTTCTCCCTACATTGGCATGTCCCTGTTGACATCCTTCTCACTTTGGTAGTGGTGTTGTGTTTTTGCCTCCTATGCTCATGCATCATAGATATTTCAACCATTTTGGTGGATTTGAATCTGTCTACTAACAACCCTATGAGACATAATTTGTGATTTGGATCCTTGGGGGTTGGCTTGGATTATTTGCAGCACCCCTCAACTTCACTATATTTTGTGTTTCCTCTAGGTTAATGTTCATGACACATTTAAGTTGAGTGGTAGGCTCTCCTTCTCTCTAATGCTCAAAAAATCATTAGGTTCTGCTTTTGTAAAGATTTCATTGCCAATAATATGTGCCTGCTTTCTTATTTTCTTTCTTCTCTTTCTATCGGCAATACTTTGCTGGCCTCATGCTTGGGGATTGGCCATATTAGTGTTCCTTTGTCCAGTTGTTCATGGTTAATCAAGTTGCCTGTGGATCTCGCCCTAGTAACTAATGGTGTTCAACATGTGTTTCGTTCTTTTGGGGTTGCAATTGCAGTCATAGCTAGTTTTCTAATCACAACATTCTCCTTTCCTATGTTCAACATTGCCCTCGTAGTGTAGGGTCTACACTTCTATCAATAAACTCCAATTTTTCTCCTTTTTCTCTCTACAAGTTTGGTCCTTTTCATCTAGATGTCTTCATTTTTTTTGTTGATTCATAAATGTTGACCTCTAGCTTTGTTCATCCTCTAGATGCATATCTGTCAGCCCCATTTTTCATCGTTCTTGTTGGGCTCTCATGGTGGCCTGCTCTTGATGTTGCTACTTCCAATATGGCATCCTCCTAGCCCCTATTTGGTTTTTGCCTCTTGAGGTTTTTTTCCTTGCACTTATCTCCACACCCTGCCTTTCTGGTTCTTTCTTTCAACCTGTCATGCTCCTCATTGCTTCCCCCTCCTGTCTACCACCTTTTTTATCATTCTTTTGTCTTGTGTCTCTTGGCCCTTTTTTTGTCTTTGGCCCTACTTCTTCCCTTTGGTGGACATTTCTGCCCATTCTTCACTTGTTTTATCATTTTTTTTCTTGTGCTCTCTCCTTAGTCATCCCTCTTGTCCATTCTGTAGGCCTCTTGCTTCTTTCATTTCGGCATTGTCTTCTGTTACATTGGTTTTCAATAATGCCTCTATATTTTCTCTTTCTTTTTCTCATTCTCCACCCTCCCCTTCTCTTTTCATCCCTCCCAGACCTTCTCCCACCACCTAACCCATTGCTTCTACACCTCTCCGTAGATTGCGTAGCAAGGACTATCAGTTTTGAGGTGAATTTGATTTATTGATACATTCTACCTTGTCTGCTTTGAATGTTCAACTCCCAACCAATCACGTTCGAAACCTCTATACTATCTTCATCGAGTGTCTATTGCCTATGTTTCGGTCTTAACCCTAGTGCAGCCTTCCTCTGCTACTTGTCTTCCCTCTCTGCATATCAATCTTCATTCTGATGTCCTTGCCTCGTTTCACATTGCTTGGTTTGCAGTCCGTTCCTTGCTTCTACTCTTGTTTGCTGCACTCATTGTTGAGGTTTTAGCTTTTCTTCTCCCTTCTTCATGTCCCTTATGTCAAAAATGCTTGTTTCATTCCCTTTTTCTATCTATATCTATTTGTGTTATTGTACTTGATGTGTTAACTTGGTTCAACCATCATTGATCAAATTCTTTATGTTAAACATACTCTCTCTCCTCCCCTCTATCTTTCTCTCTCTCTCTCTCTCTCATCACTTCTCAACTCTCTCATCACTTCTCAACCATGGTGATTGGGAGTTGGTATCTCTCCCTCATGCTCTCTCACTGCAAAATTACTGTTAAAATCCTTAGGCAATAAAATAATTTTTTGTTGTTTAGCATGATAAAGGCATAGGTTCGGAGATAGTCAAACTTTATTTTTTTTCCCAAGTAGAGAATGATAGCCAACTGTGCAAGTTGACATCTGGGTTTCATGGATTCTCTGCTAGCAGTTAAAGTCATGTGTTGTTTGAGTAACTAGAATTGGCAGATGAACAGAAATGATTTAGACTAATGATGTTACTGTTAGGAACGCTGACCAAATCCATGTTTCATGTTTTAGTTACTTTAAGAGAATTTTCTCTAAAGATAGCCCTTCGGGTCATCATCCCAATGCTTTATAAGAGGGTCAAACGCAATCCCATGATGAGAATGAGATGCTTCTCAAATCTATCTAAGAATGAGAGATCAATTGGGTTGTCTGGGAGGTTCATGACTGCTCGCTAGGGCCAGATGTCTTTCCTAATTTTTTCTTTCAAAAGAAGTGGGAAGTAGTCGGTTCTGATGTCTCAAAGGCCATAAAAGATTTATTTTCTTAGAAGGAAAAATGTTAATGGAAATCGGCAGGAATCATATTATGTTGCTCAAGGAAAAGAAAAATTCTATTCATATATCAAATTTTGGTTCTATAGCATTGGGAAACAATATTTTATGTTCATAACAACAGTAATGGTTTTAGAATGGAGGGGATTCTTTCCAAGCTTATTTTCAGCACACAAGCACTTGTTTTGGTAGGTTAGGACCTTGACAACTTCTGCTACTTAATGACACATGAGATGCTCCATTTCATGGTTAAAGGTAGGAATGCCTATTTTTGCTTTAAAATTGACCTTTTCAAATGGATTAATTGGTCAATTTTTAGGGTTTCCCTTTAACATTTTGAATTCAATGAGACATGAGTGGATAGGGTCACAAAAACAGTCATCACAACTTCATACATTATGTTGATAAACACCATTGAAGGACAATGTTTTAATATTGAGAAGGGCCTCTAGTGAGGAGACCTTCTATCTCCATATCTATATTTTATTGTGATGGAGGTTTTTATATAAGAATTCAGGCTGCAATAATGAGTTGTAGCATAGAAGCCCCAATTTTGAAGAATGAGATCCTAGGGGTGGCCATTGACACGTATGCTGACAATATTATGCTATTTTTTAAGCATGCTTAGAAGTGTGTTTAGATAGTCAAAAGCATTTTTTGTGATATAGAGGCGAGTGTTGGTATGTTAATAAACGCTGACAAGTCTCATTTTTTCTCAGTTTTACTTAAGCAATAACCATTGTACTACTATTTCTCAATGCTTTGGATAGTTGAGAGGTTCATTTCCCACTAAATATTTGTGAATACATTTATCCCCAGAGGTTCATTTATCCTGTTGAGGGGCATGTTCCTATCATATGCAAGAAAATCTGCCTAATTAAATTTGTTTTGGTAACCTTATCAAATATTGGTTTATACTAAGATGTCTCCTTTTGGTAGCCAAAAAGTTTGGAAGATTTAGCTTGCAAGCTTTTTTGGGGAGAAGTGGAAGAACCAAAAAAGTTATCATATAGCTTGGAATAATTTTTCACTAATTGTTAGGGAAGGTGGAGTATGTATTAGAAGATTTCTGTTATTTGGCCTACGTGATCCTTCTAGGTGATTCGCTTTGGGCTTCTTCTTCCTGGAATGGATATTTTAGAATGAAGAGCATGTGGGGGATTTAAGGCTGAAAAATATGTTTCTCCTTTATGTGATATCATGTGGGCTTGAAGAAAAATTAGTTGTAGAATTCTTTATAGGTTCATGATGGTAATCTTGCTAAATTCTAATTGGACCCATGGCAGCAAATAGTCATGATCCATTAAATCAGTTTTGAAGACTATGAGTTGGTTAGGTCTAAATTGGACATGAGTATGTGGGAAGTTATTGCTACTTATGGAGATGTTGATTTGAGATAGATTATGCATGAATTGTAAATGACAGTTGTAAAGTTCTCTTGGCTAGTCCTGATATGCTAGTTTAAAAGGTACAGGTAAACCAATTCAATGAAGAAGGCAGATATGGCAACCAATCAAACATAAAGATGTTTATGTTGTGTGGAGAGCTCAAATATAGCTAGGTTATTCAATTCATAAGGCATGTTGTCTCTCTTATGTTGGCAATTTTGCTAGATTACCTACTGAGAAGCCACTCCAAGGAATAGTGTTTTAGATGGCCACAAGATGTATTTCTTTGCAAAAAAGTGTCTGAATCTTTATATTGTCCTTTTCATTTTCAACCAATATTTGGCATTTTGTGGTCTCATATTTTGGTGATGAAGGTTCCTAGTGTAGATTTTTGTTTGGAGGTCTCATGTGGTCCAAGAAAAGATTTTCCTATAAGGAGCTTCAAAAATATTTGCTGATATGTTTGAATGTTATAATATGGATTGTTATGAAAACAAGTTGCTCAAAAGGAAGTCATCATGCCCATAAATCATGAAAAATAGAAGTTGTGGGAAGCTTGCAGTGAGATTTTTTTATAAACAGGGTGGTGATCAGGCTCTAATAATTTGGTTAAATGCTACAAGTCTTAAATCGAAGAGGTGGATGAATAGTTGAGGTTGCATCTTGCGTGATGAAGGGAAAATAGTGTTGTGTAGGGACTCTGTGGGTCGAGGTTATTTGAGTGATCAATGGACTATCATTGATGGGGTGAACATAATGTTTGTAGAAGTTCCTCGCTAGAGGGTTTTATAATTATTGTTCTAGCATATGTTAGATCTATTTCTTTAACATCGAATTGTAGTAGATGGAAGAGATGGGTCTGTAGTTCTTTTGTGAATAGGTATGCTTTTCTAACAGATTTTCTAGTTTGAATGCTGTTTAGATACAAAACTTCTCAATTTTGCATATGGCCATTGAATCCAAAAGATGAGACCTATCCTATTGGTACAAGGCCTAACCATTCATGGCATCTTTACCAAGAGTAACCGGACCGAGGACAAAGTTTATGGCCTAAGTCTAAGTTCTGATTGACGTCTTGGCTTATTGAAATAGAAATAAACATGCCTTGGTTTTGGAAAACCTTGAAATTTTGAAATCTAAGCAGATCTTCAAACTTAGGAATTACATGAACTGATAAAATGATTAGGGACTTAGTTTATGTTCATGATCATCATCGATCCATGCAAACAGAACCTATGTCTAATATGATGCATGTAAAACTATGTTCAAGCGTAAGTGATATGAAGGTCCAATATCATGATTCATATTTCAAATTTAAACTGGGTTAATCAAGATCCAGTTTGAAATCCGACTAAGGTCTATGTCTAAATTTGAGATCCAAAGTCTCCTGATCCAATTTCGAAATTTAAGTTGAAAGTTTAGATCCAAAGTTCAAGGATTTGATCCAATATAAATTTGAGTTCATTTGCCCAATGATATAGCTTGATTCAATAGAAGCTCATGTGGTTTGGGCCTCCGAGACTTGGAATTGACCTAGCTAGGGCTTGACCAAGATGACTCTAAGTTAAATTAAATTAGAGTTTGCATTGAGGGCTAGCCAATGGGAGTTCCTATTTGACCAAGGTGAGAACCTAAGTTAAAGTAGAAATATCTTCACTAGGTTCTAGGTTTAATATAAGGATTGACCATGATTGGTCAAACTTGAACATGATCAAGTCCCGATCAAATTGGGAACAATCCTAGTGGGGTCTATATAGGAGGTCCAAGTAGTAAGCGTAGTAGGCTGAATATTCGGTCCAGATTTAAACATTGAGGGGGTTCAATGGTGGCCAGCTAAGCTGAGCCAGACTCAAACTCTTGGGCTGCACCAGGTCAAGTTATAGTGGGTGATAGGACTGATGTGAGTTATGTTATATATGACTCAAATTGGGTTTAGGCCTAAACTAGGTCTAAACCATGCTTGAAGTTTAAGACTTTAGAAAAAAAAAAATCGGAAACTGGAAGAAAATGTGCATTTGAAAATTATGTTCTTGAAAGTGAATTGATGTAAATCCTAGGTCGAGCTGACATGGCAGGGCTATTGTCGCATGACATGCTACTAATCAGTCACGCTTATCTTTTGCATGGTCATATATCTAGGTGCATGATTTAAAACACAAATGCATATGCATGATCGTAACATACAAGAAAGTAAACTATATTGTGACATGCATTAATTCTTCATATGAAGTGAAATTGAAATCATAAATGAACCAAAGTGATAGAAGTGGCTTTACCTACCTTACATTGTCTAGCCTAATAGATATTTTTGTAAATCTATCTAGAAAGCAGAAAAGTTAAACTACATCATGCTTAATAGAAATTAAACCAACCTAGTTAGGCATTCAAAAAAAGAATAAACTAACCTAGGAATGCAAAGCAAACTAGACTAACCTAGACATGCTAAGTATAAAAGAAAACCCAGAACATGCTATCCAAGAAATCATAAAAGAGAACAACTAGATTGGAAAACAAAAAGAAAAGAGAGAAGAAAAAAGAAAATTACCTGACTCGCGTCTCCTTCTCCTGACCCTAACCATGACTCCAGCTCCCTCTTTTGTTCTTAGTTAGCTAGCTTGATTTCCCACTGTTGTGACTCAAATGAAACCTAAACTTAGATTTAGAGAGCCTATAAAAATGTACTTTCTCTCTTGAGTTTTTCAAGCACTTCAATGGAATTGCTTAGATATGGGTGTAGCCAGGAAAGTGGGGTTGGGGGGATGTCCCTTTTCTATAGTACTCAGAGGGGTTCGACCCCTCTTGAGATTTTTGATACATGATTAAATAGTTGGTGGCTCTCTTCAGTTTGAAGACTCAAAATCATAAATTAAAACGAGATTTCTAAAATGAATTCATTTGTATCTTGCTCAATTTTAATTAGAACCCAATTATGCAAAAAGGAGTGTGTTCCCAGAGAAGTGTTGATCAATTCTTGCAAAAAATATTTGCTTACATGTGCAGTAGATGATGAATGATGCATGAACACGAAAGAGAGAAAGCACACGTCAAATCATATAGTATAACTGGACTTCAATAGACAAAAAAAATCATTATGGCTCTGTATGAATACCAATTTGGATTTTATCTATGCCAACCTGCTCAATTTGGAATTCTGCATAGTTCATGCTTCTATATAGACTGACATTTGGCATAGAATGAGAAATTGAGAATGAAATGAGAAATTGACAATGAAATGAGAAATTGATAATGCATTAAATGACTATAGTGCACATGAATGTTCAAATGTGGACCATGAACTTGGATTTTGAGATATGATAGGAAGATTTAGATTATGATAGGAAGAATTAGATCAGGATCTTCAATTGGGTTATCAGATATGAAATGATGAATCTTGATCTGTGCATGCAGATCCCAGATTTGGAATCTGGATCAAATTCTGGATAAAATATTTGATTGGGCGTAGACCCTGGATCTAACTTGCTTTGGGCTGCATGGGTTCAGACTCAATCAAACACGCTGGGCTTGAGGGTGATCTAGGTCAAGACACAGTTGGACGCAGATATGACAGTGCCAAGGTCAAATGGGTTTCATTCTGGTTTGACCAGGTTCAACCTTGAGCTGGTTAAGTTCTAAGTAGGCTCAAACCCTGCATGTGCCTATTGGGTTCGATATCGACATTTATAAACTCTAACTTGTCTTCATGTGGCTCCTAACTTAAGTTGAACAAGAAATATGCATGTATTGGCAAAAAATGAAATGTCCTTGGCAAAAAACTAAGTTCAATGGTAATGTAGGCAAGCTGACTACACATGAAGGTGTGCAAGGTAGTAGGGAGGTGACCTATGAAATTTGACTAAACATGACTTTATTTGGCCCTCCAAAACTCATTTTTTCGAAAATCACTGGTATCAAAAACAAACATTTGTTAAAGGCAAGATGCAAAGTTTCAATTTAGGACATGTCAGTCTGATCTGGAGTTAAAAATACTATGTTGAGGAATATCTAATCACAGCGGTATGAAGAAACTAAATAACTGATTCCTGGATTGATCATAATTAAGCTTAGCAATGTTTGAAACTGGACAAGTTTTAGTGAATTTGTAAAACTACAAATAAGCTCAATCAGGAATGATTGAACTAAAACTGAAGTCAAGAATACTTAGGTTGAGCACTAAAGAATGTGATCCTAGCTCGCAGTAAGTTGCATGTTTAGGATTGAGAGACTTTTAGCTCAAACCTACTAAAATGAATGACATAGCAACACTTTGGTTTCAGGACAATTGCTCTAGAACTCAAATATGAATCATAGAACTGAAAGTAACTCAAGAAATACTCTATGGACATTGAGGAGACCCTATGTGGAACTCAGTATGGTCTAATAGGGTTTTGGCGATTCCAAGATGTGGATGATCCAAGTGGACTGTTCTGGTTAGAGTGAACTGGTTATGAGATAAGATAAATCTGGCGGCTTGACTCTAAAGATTCCTATGGACTTGTAAAGGTGAGAATTATCTTGATTGCTTAGGTGTTAGGTATTTCTCGAATTTTTCTATGAAATTCCCAATTTTGAGCTAAAACTAGCACATAGTAGGGTTAAAATAGTCTTTTTCAGGGTGGTGGCAACCTAAGTGATATGGGTTCAGGTTCTTGGTTTGTGAATGAAGTTCTTAAGAGTTCTATTTTGATAAATCTCAACGTACTATTAAAATGCTATGTCGAAAACCAGTTCAAAATCACATTCTAAATGGTAAAATGAACATTTTATCTTGTGACAAACATGAGGCGTCTACAAATGATCGATAAGGAACCTTGCTTATTTCTTATGAGGCATTATATGTCTTGTATTGTGCTTTCCTTGTTGCTAATCAGGCTTTGTAAAGTGGTTGTTAGGTTTGATCGCCCTTAGCTTTTTGTATCTTTTTCATTCTTTATTCTTTGTATTGTCCAGCGGTTTTATGTTTTTCTCTCTACATTTTTTAGAACCACTCGGTTGTGATCGAGTTTTGCCTCTCTCTTTCTCTCAAACCGTTGGCCGCTGCTAAGCCAAAGGTTTCTATTTTTCACCTTTTGTTTCTTTCACTCTTTGAAGAATCCTAACCACTGCTGATGGTCTCTCTCTCTCTCTCTCTCTCTCTCTCTCGCTCTCTCTCTCTCTCCCTCTCTCTCTCTCTCTCTCTCTCAAACCCTGCGAATGAGGGTCTGTTTCTCTTTTTTTTTCTTCTCCTTTCCTCTTGACTTCTCTCCCAGAGAAACCCTCGACCACCATGCCTGAGGGTTTCTCTATCTCTCTGTGCTCCTCTCTCTATCTCTATATTTCTCTCTCCATCAATCTATTTTTCTCTATTCCAAACCCTTGACCACTATGGTCCATGGTCTCTGTCTCTTACCATGGTTGACTGCCGTTGCATTTTCTATATTTCGCCCTTTCAAACCATCCACCACCATTCTCAATAGTTTGGATCTCTCTCTCTCTCTCTCTCTCTCTCTCTCTCTCGTTGGCCAGTTCAACCCACCTTGGACCTAAGATACGTCCATCTCTTGGCGTATCTCAGGTCAAATATGATTTCCTTTCACATAGCAATGAATCAAATGTATATCCATCGAATATTTGATTAGCATGTTGGTGAAATAATAAGAATAATTACAAAAGAAGTATTTTTCCAAGTGAAATTTTCATAGTTTTTTATTTGAAGGTAAAAGGAAATCATTCATGCATTTCGGCATGTGATCACACCAAAGAGTTGTCTGGCACTAAAAAACACTATAATTAATAATTGGGAACCCGTTTGACCCATTAGGCCACAACAGTCTTCTTTTCATGTTCATTTTCAGACGAGCAACAAATAAAAGCCCAATTTCAGCTCAAACGGAACTAAAGAAAATGATTTTGCTTGGTTTTCTCTTTACCGCGCAGCGCCTTTGATTACTCATTACCTGCAACACATTAAAGTTAAACCAGTATCGAGAGAAGAAGCAAGATATATTTGGTCTATCAAATTCTAAATGTGTGTTGCTTTTCAAACTTCCTATATCCAATTCATATTGTGGTGGTCTTCAAGGATCAATTTAAGATCGGTCTGTGAGCTAAAGAAAATTGTTATATATACATGTTCTGCATCACTAGGAGGACATTCTGACTGGGCTATTGATCTTAGGAATATCACAGGGTGGAAATTAAGTTCAAGAAAATTGAAACTTAACTGCATTTAAAGATACTGAAATACCCCTTATAGAAGGTCAAAGGTTTCGATTAAAGAAACTCATTTGCTTTCTCATTTGAGGGGTATTTCAGTCCTCAATTTGAAAATATAACAAGGTAGCTCTAAATTGCACCAAAACGCTTAAAAGCAAGAAAATAAATTCATCAAAAGAAATGCTTCTTGTGATCAATTGATCATAATATTTCTGTGAAAATAACATAGTTAAAATGTGTTTCACATTAAATTAGTAACCATAAGCTTAATATTTATCACTTATATTTAAGCTATTTAGAGATATAAGATTCAGCCTTCCAAAACTGGAACATCTTACAGCCTTTTTAGTTGGATGCTGATTGTTTTTCTTAACAATAAACATTAATCATTTATTTCGATCATGTTTTTGAAGGAGGATTCAATATGTATATATATATATATATATATATATATATATATATATATATATATATATATATATATATATATATATATATATATATATATATATATATAGAGAGAGAGAGAGAGAGAGAGAGAGAGAGAGAGATTTCGTCGGTGTAAAACTGTCTAGCACTTTTGTTTTTGTAAGTGTCTTTTCTTCTCCAAAATGAATAGAAAATATCGTAAAGCACAAAAACATAAAAAATCATAAATTAAATTCAATCCCTAGATAAGATTTCGTCGGTGCATAAAAGTAAGGTTTTAGTCATAAAACCTTTATAAAACCAGTCACATACAACCTAATATTTTTCTCTTCTTCACGTTCGACAATATTGCAAGGCTTGATCATATGCATGGACAGGATCTGGATTAGCCATTCAATTGCCAGCATCAAACATGACATGCATCAAGGAATTTTAGGTGATTAAAAAACCTATAAATGAAAATATATCCAATTTTACATTCAGAAGAAAACAATTATTTGTCAAAAAACTAAGGATGTAAAGGGATGGTCAGATTGGACTACATTTTTTACTATCATATCTGGTTTATCTGAAATTATTAATTTAATAAAAAAGTACAAAAGTGTACCCAATATTAATGTACATGCAATTTGACTTGAAAATCCAGCCAGAATGAGTCATATGTAAATTTTGGTTACCTTAATGCTATGCCAATTTTGAGTTCCATTAATAGTCAGATGTAGTTTTTCTTGTCCAATTGGAGTTGAATATCGGATCATATATAAACAATTGCATCCTCACAAAAAAGCACAAAGTTACACAAAGTTGATTTGTATGGTTTTATCGTTATGAAAACGCATCTGTAATATCACATGCAACCCAAAACAATTTAGATTGTAAGACATAATATAACACACACACACACAAACTTGCACACATAGGAAAATAGACTTAACAGGAATCATTTGGGATGTTGATAACTATCAGACCTTTACATATTATACTTAATAAATGTCATCTAGGACATCGATTCTAGTTCAGACCGTAGAGATTAAGTTGAAAAATATAGAAGTTAATCAACTTTTAAGAAACTAAAATACTCCTTCAAGGAAAAAAGAGAAAGAGAGAAAAATAGTTTTGTAAACTAGAACACTTGCCTCTGAAGTGTTCAATTTAATCTTCCATACTATGCTTAGAATCAACAGCCCAAGTGATTCTCATAAGCCCGATATGTAGGTCTGGCAGCTGCCTATTTTGCTACATACGGCCAATGATTGAAACAATTCAAACAATCTTGGTGCCCAATAGTAAGCATTCGTAGCAGAATGATAGCTGTCAGTATCATCTAATTTATTTAGATGGGTTGGAGTCGGCCAAAAGGAAAAATTATAACTTGATTAAGTCAAACTGAAAACTGTCATCCACTCGTCCAAAAAGTTGCACTTTAGATGGCAGGCCATGAGCCGCTGATGAAAGGCTGATGAGGTCATTACACATGTTATCCACTCGCATGCACATAACTTTTTATTTCTTTTGACTTTTTTTATCAGTTTTTTTTTTTTCCTTTTTAGGTTCATCAGTCCCCCCTACTTTTGTTTGTTATCAAGGGTTTCTCTGTTTTGATAACCAATAACTGAAAATGCAAATTACTTTATGTTAATTCATAAACAGGACAAGAAATCTCTTGTAGGTGTCAATCAAGGAGGGAATTGGTGTAATGGTTAGAAGTGGATACTGGCAGACAGTCAATTTCTATTTTAAGTGGCAGGGCATCAACTTCTTCTACCACAAAAGGGTATGTATAGTTATGCACCAAAAGCAGGCCTGTGTAAGTCAAGGAGACAAGGGGTAGGGTAGGATTTTCGGCCCTCCGCCGCGCGATGGGTCTCTTCATTCACCTAGAGCACAGAGTTTCACTATTAATGCATGTAGTTAAAACGAAAAAGATTGTAAAAACATGATTGTATGTTAATCGCAACTAACAATGGGAGGTGCTGAATGCTGTAATTACCAAGTCCCTTGTCAGTTGTGAGTGTTTTATGTGAACCGACTTGAGGGCCAGTTGGGGAGTAGGCCAATTAAAATATGATTGTGTAAATTGTGACTTTGGATAGAAGTGTGCAAATGGTGACTTTACATATCGAGAGTCACCCAAATTACTCATGAAAAGGGCTCCAATCTATCATGATGGATAGTTGACAGAAAAACAAAGAGATAAATGTGTGAATAAATACTAAATAAAAAAATGTCCATCAATTTTTTCTCATTATTTTTCTTTCAATCGTCTGTCACGATAGATCAAATGACCCTCATAAGTGAGTTAAGTAACTATGGATAGCTAGCCAGAGTCAGCCAGCTATCTAACCAGCGCCTATTTGAAGCAGATGGATGGTTGAAAAAAAACAAGGAGAAAATGTATAAATAGTAAATGACAAAAATACCTATCACCTTTTTTTCCTATTTTTCCCTTAACCGTCCATCATGTTTGATCGGATGGTCCTGATTGGGGGGTTGGGGGGTGTGGGGGAAATCTCTCAAGGGACTGATATCTGAAAGATGGTAGTTAGGTGAAATATAGGGGAATGAGTACTTGAGAGGGAAAAGTTTCGAAAGTATGAAAGTGAATTGCGTCTCGTATACATCAATCATCAATTTCAGAAAGTGGTATGAGCTATGCAAGCCAAGGAGAAAGCATATGCTAGTCTAAACCAAATGAATGGAATTTGAAATCACATCTAACCTGGCCCCACTGATGACTTGCTGGGCGTTTGGATCGCAAACGTAAAGTGGTATGAGATCTTACTTTCCAGGACTTCTGATGCAACCCTGTTGGGAGATGTAAATGAAATAATAATACGCACAAGCAGTAGTTTTGAGGATTTCAGAGCCGTAATTCTTACAAGTTTGAATGATGCAGAAATTACATCATGGTTTTGTAATCCTTGGACTTGAAAGGCAATGGGCTCTTAAGTCGGATTCTCAAAATCGTAGATCTGAGGCAATCAAAGGGAGCTTTTTTGAAAATACTTGTCATTTCTTCTAATTTTTTCGGTTACTAACTTGTCCAGTTTGAATTCATATTGTTAGAGAAAGTGAGAGGGAGATGACACAAAAAAAAAAAAGGTGACCAGATGCCAACAAGTTATGGAAGGAAAAAAAGGAAGAAGACACGCAAGTGGCGGGCTAAAGGGCACTATTTTTGGAAATTCTCATTTGTTAAGGACGCAATATATATAATTGAGCAAATAATTTTGAAACATTATATAAAAAGAAAAAGAAAAACTTTGGGGCTGGTGTGAGCAACTGGCCGCACCAGCCCACACGTAGCTCCATGGTTGGAAGTGGGCATAACCAATAAGCACAGAGAGAGAGAGGTGGTAGAAGTAGGGATATCAACAGATCGAATTCAGATCAGATACCCTTAATCATATCTGCTTTTTCAGATATTCATATACTCATATTTGAATTTGGATTCAAATATGAAAAAAAAAGTCGTATCCAAATTCAAAATCTCAATTTACAATCCAAATCTGATTTTTATGTTCATATCTGAATCTGAATCCGAATTTTAAACCAGATCTTGCCAATTTTCAAAATGTAATAGCATTAGACACAAGATATTCATCTAAAAATGATTCCGATTTGAATCCAATCGTATATTTATGTATATTTGAATCCGATCGGACGCCATTTATTAACTCTAAATCTGATCTGATTTCTTATTCAAATATTAATTTTTTTTTTCATATCTAATTTTTTTCAGATCGGTTCGATCGGATTCAAATCGGACATATTGACATTGTAGGTAGAAGCCACTTTAAAGGCCGCCAAAAACAGTGGGGCTGACCATGGTGACAGAGAGAGAAAGAGTGTGTATGTGTGTGTAAAGTCACATAAAAACTTTCGGAGTGCGACACAAACTCATACAATGAAGCGCATGTGCTTAGCTTCTATTGAGTTACTTTCACATCTAACTTGATAGCTAGAAAAGAATCGGCCTCCTTTTCAATGCGAGAAATGAATGTGAGAGGAATAATTGGCATCCAAGCAGCTGATGGATAACAAAGGAGAGTTGCCATCATTTTTTTTTTTTTTATGATGTTCGATCATAAGTTTAAACCATTTGCAGGCAGTAATTGTGAATTCGTAAGAGAATATTGGTCTGAAAATGCACTAGGTAGATAATGGGAATGTCTAATATGATATCTGATCACTTCCAAACTACCTCTTGTCATCGTCTTGTCCCTTTCTTCTTCTTGATTAAAATTTTTCTAGTCAACTACTGCTTCAGGAATTCCACAACGAAAAGTTTCTGTTTCTGAGATCTCATCAAGTGCCTTGCCAATGAATTCTCTTGCTTACTTTCTCATGATGTTACGTAATTTGCAGCCCTTAATTCACGAATATCTTTCTGATTTGGATAGCTTTTGGCCCAATGTCGCCTTCTCTTATTTCCGTTAATGTCAAAATTATATTTTACATTGTTGAAAATACTTTTAACATGATTTGCTTCTTTCAAGCTAGAGAGAAAGAAAGAGCATAATCACAGGGGTAAGTTTATATTAGAGAGCAGCAAGGCAGCTACACTTAGGAGGGTTTCCAAGGTTCTAATTTTTGTGATCGCTGTCATGCTCAAGTGTGTTGTTTCACTAGGTTACAAATGATGGCAAACACAAGACCATAGTTAAAGGGAGACATTACGGCTCCAAAGCGACTCCGAACCATAAAATTATAAGGGTATGGCCTTGAAGGTATTACGCCAAAGGCAGGTTTTCGTAAGTGGGTAGGGCCCAAGTTAAAACGATCGGCCTAAACTTATTAGAGGCAAACCAATTAGATTCGATTGAGATTCAAGACTGATATATAACAGTTTTCAAGTATTTTATAAGTAGTTGAAAGATTCTTATTATTTTAGCTAATTTTTTATGTACATATGTCTGCTTCTTTAGAAACATCTTTTTACTATTTTTTTGCCGATTGACAACGGATTGAGCTTAATCAGCTGAAAAATGATATTTCAGCTTCTACCAAAATTTTGAAATTATAATTTATCCTCGTCGTGAAAAATTCTAAGCTCCGATAATTCGATTCCTGAACGCACTAATTGATTTAGGCGAGTAAGGTTGGAGGTTTGCCATTTTTTGCTGAACCTACTAATTGAGATAAAATAATTCAAATTTCAGAGTTGCTCTTCTCCAGGTTGATTGGTTCCCCTCTTATATGCGACGAATGTTTTAGTATGGATATTTAATATCTGCTTGTTGTTATATAACCGGCCTCATGTATCCAAACCATCTGCGATATGTTCCCAACACAAAGTAGTGGGACTCACCTAACAAGGCACATCATTAACTCATGCTCATAATGGTGACTGACCATCGGCAAAAGTAAACGACGAAGAATATTAATTTTAAAAAGTTTGATTGGACAGATAATATTTCCTTTTTCTTGCTATGGATGTATCTCAGAACCCCAAAGAATAAAGGCGTTTGGCCTTTGGGTTTCTGGTGGGTGGTTAACCATATGCTCATCTAAAAATAGAATTAAAAAGCGCTAAATCTTTTGATCCTCGGTATTAAAATGTTTTACATTTACATCTTCCACCCAAGTTGGATCTATAGAAATTTGTTATTAATAAGCAATCAGATGCACAAATTTTCAAATGAGTTCATGATTTCATGCCACTTATCTAAACGAGCGTACTTTGCAATTGAAAAATGTGACAACGAAACTCATTTAATTGTCGACTACAAAATCAAGGATTGACTTCTGGTTTCTAATTAATGGCTCATCGTAACGTGCGGCCAAAAGCTTATGTTCATAATGGGTGGCTCTCTCTCTCTCAATCACATCCCAGGAGGCTTATTCAAGTTTTTTACAAATTTTAAGGACATAAGGGTTTTTTAAATTATGATGGGATGATTAAATCTTTTGGAAATCCAGGGGGCGCCCCCGAAATAACCTAATGTTATTTGTCCATATTCTCATGTGCCAGCAGTTGCTGATTTATAACGTGGTTTCTTTTTATATATCAAGGCTTGAAATTTTAAGCCCAACCTAATAAAACCAGAGCTTTTAACTCATATAATGCGGTGAAAGGAAAGAAACTTTTCATCCTAATGCATGCTAACAAAATATAGATTTATAAAACCTACCTGTTTTATTGTAATTATGTTATACATACAGCACCAATTGACTTAAGTTTAACATATTTTGAGGGGACGAAGAGGAGAAATGGAGGCATATGAGAACCCTTAAAACCTCTTAAATGTACCAGCACTAATGTCTTGTTTTGGCTCGTAGAATTAACTATGGATGACTTCCCTAATCGACATACCCAAACATGTTGGATCTTCTCCTGCAAGTTCAGCATAGTGAACTGCAGTTATTTATTTAGTAAGTTTTTAATGAGACCAACCCCTTCCTAGTGGGGATGTAAAGCAGGGATGTAAGCAGATAGAAATTTTAGGGCTGAACATCAGGCCAGCCCGATAAGATGTCGGGTACGGGCAGTTCCAAAGCTAGCCTCTAACCTTAGCTCAGGCCTGGCTTAATTAGAATAAAAAATATATTTTAATATACAATATAATTAAAATAATATATATATATATATATATATATATATATATATATATATATATATGTAAATAAAATAATAATTAAAAAGTCAGGCCTTGTGGCAGGATGGTACCTCGGCCCCATGCACACCCCTCCATAGGATACATCAAATTATTGATTTGAAATTTATTACTAGGATCTGGTAAATAATTCAGACCTAATTTCGATTCAGATTCAGTATGCTGTTTCATAACTGAATTTGCGACATGCGAACTGGTATCCAATTGGTACAATGAAAGATCTGTCCCCATTTAATAGGAATTAAATTCGGATCGTACGTCAGTCGGTTCGGAATTTGGTTTTAAAAAGATAGGTTCAGAATCTGTGTCCGAATCCTAATCCTATTACATAAATATAATTAAGTATGCCAATTCTGTAAAAGGTTGGATCCCACCCGAATCCAAACCGTTTAATTATCCGATCCAGGCAGGAGCTGTTTTGCTTGCCAAGTAGAAGTCATGTCCATATTTAATTGGGAAAGTAATCTTCAGGAAGAAAAGACATTTCCTTGTTATATAGCACTTTCATCGGATCAACTTCTTCCACTCTTCAAAATTAATATGCAACATTGTAGCGAGATGCTGATGGTTTGAATTTTGCTCAAATATTGAATAGAGCCCGAATTTATGGCAAGTTTCCCGGTGTGAAGGACGGAAAGAAGATTCTGCTTAATCTACCAGTACATCCTGTCTTGTTCTGATGCCGTTCATTTTTTTTTTATTTTTTAAATTTTAATTTTCCAAATCTTTTTACTCTAAGATCCGGAATAAATGGATTATCTGAATTACCAAATAATTCAGAATGACAAACAAAAATATGAAATACTTATGAGCGGAGACTGAATTCACTTTTTACGGCAGAAATGTAATTTTTCAATTTTTTTAGGGCGGAATGATCATTTTCGGTTTTTATAGAAGCCAACTTAAAATATTGTATATAACAGGTTTTTGGTTTGTTTCCAAATCTCAGGGGCGGCTATGGGCCTATAGCCACTGCCGGCGCCCTTTTCAGTTCATATATATATATATATATATATATTAATTACACCATGCAAGTGGCTATGTTATTTTCAATTGTGAAAAGGAGGAAGCCTTGCGTTTTCATAGAATACGTTTCGATATAAACCATCCAAGAATACGTTTCCACAAGCGAATTGACGTGGAGAGAACAAAAGGTCTTCATCATTTTCCTATTCGAAATATTTGTCTTTTGCATAAGGTCGCCCAAGAAATGGAGAGACTCTTCTCGGTAGCTAGTGAAAAGAGAGAGAGAGATAACTCCAAATATTTTTCCGCAATTCGGAGCGTTGGATACCACATTGTAGGCATGGTCAACAAGGCAATTGCTAGCTGATATTCAGGATGTTCGTGCCAATTCAAAAGTAATTTACACAGACACATAATAATAATAATAATATATATATATATATATATCATCTAACCATGTTGACGTCCGTCGAATCACAGTTACCAAAATACATTGCACCCCGCAGGAAGGATTTAAAGATTCCGTCTCATATGTGAGAGTATACATATATATTAGTAAAAGTAGTTGAAATCGTCTGGGCATTCGTCCACGCGGTCTCTAACACATTCAGAGTAAGTTGAAAGAGAATATTATAGTCAGACATGACGTGAACCAGATTTTCTAATTATCCACATTCTTTACACGTAGCAGGAAGAAGGTGATGGGGCTTTGAACTTAATGCAGCGTTATGAAGGCATGATGCACTATAATAAATAATGAGTATTACATTGGATCGGTGAACGACAAACTGTGCCACTAAAAGGGGAAGAATTCTTCCCTTACACGTACAACGAAACAAGAAAATAAATTCTTCATGTATCTATACATTTTACACACGCATCAAATTCTCCACCATTATTCGAGAGGACCAATCTAAAGCGGAAAACGAGAATGAACTATAAATTCATGAATATGTAGATGACGATATCAGTGAGGAGAACGAGAGGCCTGATGCGCGAAGCCTTGGGTTCCGGGCGCTAGCTTCAAGTCTACCGGCCGGCCGGCCGGCACTAGTGGCCGACTCCGGGGCTCGGAACCGACTGCAGGAACCGGTCGTAGAAGGCACTGCCGGCGAGGAGACGGCCTCCGTCAATCGCGTTGTGTCCCTTGCGGCTCGGCCCGGAGGGGGGTAGTCGGATCCCTTGGGAAGGGATTCGAACGCCATGTCAGCAGTTGGGGTCTCTTCTGGTAACATTCTCGCAGCTTGTAGGCATGGCAGGACGAAGAGGATGAAGAAGAAGATGAAGGTAGTACTGGAGCGAGCCATGGGAGACTAGAGAGGGGAAGAGAGGGAGTGGAAGGTTTCTTTCTTGAAGGATGGCGCTGGTAGGGGCCTGAGGGCGAGGGATGTAGAGAGAGCGAGCGAGAGAGAGAGAGGCGAAGTGGAGATATTGAAGGGTGGCACAGTTTGATGCCTTTTTATAGGAAAGCTTTGGCATTGGTGTTGAGTGGGAATTGTGTGTTGGGTCTTGGTCACCGCAACCACCTGAAAAACAAGCCTTTGGTTATCTTGGTGCCACACGGGCAAGTGGGCTTGACTTTCGGGTAATAGCCTTTGCCTCTACTTGCGCACGAGGCAGGAAGGAACGTGGAAGGCGCGAAGGGGGATCAAGAGTCAAAGATTTTGAGTCAAAACAAAGACAACTAATTCTGTTGGACCCAGACCGCCTTGAGTCTTGACTGGGCGCAAGTGAGCTAAGCTACCGTCGGTGGCACGGTTTAGTCTACTAGAACTCAACGTTGTCAACCAAACGTAAGTGTCGGTGCTCTTAGCATCTTAACTTAGCTAATAAGTGGAAGTCTTTTAGGCAAATTGTGTCTAAATTAATACATCAGTTAACATTTTGAATTATGATAATAAACTGACCACCTTTAGGGGCATAGTGAATGTTTAATCGTTGCTTTGATTTTCATGCAGTGCTCCTTTCAATTTAAATGGTGGATGCATTGCAGTTTAGTTGACGGGCATCTTGAACCAATCACCAACATCAACAGCGGAGAAGACAAAGGTCTTTGGGGTACCTCCAAATTACTTAACCTGATGAACTTAGAGCTGTTCAGATTTCACTGGTTTCAGTTGTGAATAAATGACCACAAACTTTTTATTTCAATTAATTACTTCATTTACAAACTCGAGCGTGAATAAGTAAGCAGTGAAAAATGAATTCGAGTATTGATAAACGACAACAAATCACGAAACAGTAAAGAGTAGAGTCGAATCCATTAGTATATGAGAATGGAAGGGAAGGGTCGACAAAGAGATTGAGAGAGAGAAAGAGCAACAATAGGAAACGTGAACGACAAGAAAGGTATTGCCATGCATTTTCTCGTGTTTGAATTGGTGGATTTGCATGGAAAGTCCAATTTTTCAGGTTGGCAAAAGAGAGAGAGAGAGAGAGAGAGAGAGAGAGAGAGAGAGAGAGAGCGAAAGAGGTATCATCTCATAGTCGGACTCTATTCTTAGAACGTCAAAAAGAGAGGGAGGAGATCAGCCATAATTAATTTTCTAGAGGGAGAAAGAGAGAGAGATGCTGTGTGGGGGGCAGACCAGAATGCTGGGCCATATGCAAAAACAACAAAACTTGGCGTGTAGGAATTGAGGTGCATGGAAAATTTAGAGGCAACTCAAAGGGGGGGAATTTTAGTTGAAAATGAAAGTGGAAATTGCCACATGATTTCCCTCCCTTTCATATGCACAAACGCAAGTGGGCCTCTTTCTCTTCCTGTAGGCCATGAAAAAATGCATCGAACGAAAGCAAAATATATATTATTCAAGTCTTGTACAAGATTCTTGAATATCCCTTTTTTTCTCATTTTGGGTACTTTTTTATTATAGAATCCACATTCTGTCAACTTGAACATTAGAGTTTAGCTGGTTTTTGCCAAAAAGGGTTGCTGTAGGATAAGATGATGCATAAAGGTGAGAATTATTTCCCTTACTATCTTTTGAAGTAATATATTTTGAGTTGGCATGCAGTCGTTCTTGGCTGGCAGCTTGTTCTTATCTTTGTTGTACTGCGTTTCGTGTGAACTTGACTCTGCACACTTAGCTTATCAAGATCCGATCTGTTCGCAACCCCATGTAATATCGAAAGTGCGCTTGATATATCATCCAACTACGTCAAAAGCTGTGTTCTACGTCAGACTGCTGAAGTCTATGGCTTCTATCAAAGACACTAATTTCCAGGATCCTCTATGATCTTGGCCTTGTGTATCTTCTTTTTGAAGAGGGGTCCAAAATAGCATTCATGGCGCATGAAACATTCCACACTGTGACTACTTTACAGTGAGAAAGAAAGAGTTGACTACGGGAGCTCTTCTAAAAAGAGTGGAATGTGACAGCCAGATTAATCCATCAATGGGCCATGACCATGGTTCGGATCTTGTTAGAACTAAACCCGTTATCCATGTCCAAATTAAGTTAAGGTCGTATCCCAAGTGGTACGCGGAACCTGAGCTAGACGCTAGCGGTCGTCTTGCAAGTGGAAAAAAAAAAAACGACAACAAATGCAGCCATGAAAGAAAAATTCGTGTCCTCACAGTCAGGTTTGACATGGTCAAGATTTAGAATGTGATTCCAGATCTAAGTAATGCAGCTCACTAGCGCCGGACCTGGACCTAGGCTTCAAGGGGTAGTGCCATGTCGGGAACCTCAAGGCTCGGTTTGTGTTTGGGGTCTTTGAAAAGTCTTCAACCTTTTCAAGAAATGGCCGTGAGAAGTATAGCATAGCTGGTATAGCTCGCAGGCATGCGGACCGCATGTCATCACTTTAGTAGTATAGGTGTTATTTTCCTACGCCTGATGGAAGGAGGTGCGACACTGAGTCGAATCGTTGAGCTACTTATGGGCCTCCAAAAGCTCAAGCAACGTTCTCCGACTTGCGCATGGTTATTTAGGACATAGCTGCTCAGCAGACATAACAGTTCGCTCATATTCAAAGGAATCGGAGTTCAAATCCCGTGGTTGCCATTACGTTTTGATGTGTTATCTATCTTTTAAGCTGGAAATGGTAGCAAGCGTGGTACCCAAGTTGAAAGATATACAGTAGTTTTATCTTTCAGAAACTAAAGTAACCCCGAAACCTAGGAGATATAAGGGTATGGCTAGGGGTCGAGGCAGGGGCCTTGGCATCCGCTCAGATTTTTAAAAGTTCAAAAATTTGTACATAAATTAAAATTTTTTTACTTTAACCGATTTAAAAAATTTTAAAAATTGTATTTCAGCCCTTATTAACATTTTGGAACAAGAGTTCAGCTCGTGCAGCAAAAAATCCCTGGCCCCGTCCCTAGGCACGGCCTCAAGGCTTTTATTCTCAAAGTCGTTTCCCCCTAGGTAAACTATATATATTGTGGCATTAGTCCTTTGCCAAGATCTTGATCAATTACTTGGATGCCTCATGACCAAATTAAATAAGATGGCGTTATAGTGGGTGCATTGAGGTTGGGTGATATAATTAAAACATTTGCCAATTTGCCGAAAGGTAAACCATTCGAACATGCGTATAATACCTCTAAAGTTTCAAGGCCCTGAGCAGATTTATTTTTAAGTTAAAATACTCATTTTCTGATAAATATATACAGAACAAATTGCATACCGTCTTACAGAAAAGAATGGCCCAACCTCGAGATCTAACTAGGCAAGATTTGGAAAGCCACGTACTAGCAAGCTGAGCAGCTGAAGATCATAGAGAGGGCCAGACAAGAAGGCCAACGGGAACAGATAAAATGAAGGGAGCAAAGGCCAAAGCCCACCAAAACACTTGCACAACCAAAATAACGTAGAACAAAGCAATCACGAGATTGAGCTTTACTCATATGCCTTGAACATATATAAAACAGATTCTAATTGACCTGAGTGTGTTATCGATACTCAACCATTCACAGAGTGTGACATGAAAGACATGCAGCTGGGAAGCCATCGACAAAAACAGTCTAAATGGGAACAACTTCCTACTTAACACTACCCATGTGAATTGTGTTCTTCCTCATACCCCATTTATATAATAATTGTATGAAACTTGATATGCCACCAGCGTTAAGTTATCTAGCTACGCATAAAACAGTAAACTTATAGGCCTCAACATCGGCCACTTACGTCTAAATTTCATAGAGACAGAATCCCACATAGTCTTTGTAAATTGGCAAGAAAAAGGAATATGTTCTATTGACTCTTCATGACAAAACAAAGGACACACTAGTTGGCCAAGTGGTCACCTTTTGTTAGATCCTGTCGCATGTTGGAAGGTAATTGTTATCAGGGGCGGAGCCAAGGGGGTGCCCACATGGGCCCTGGCCCCTCCTAAAAAGAATTTTTAAAAAAAATCTACATGTAAATCTTAAAAAAAAAATTACTTGTCCTATATAAAAATTTTGAAAAATGATGTTTTGGCCTACGTCAAAATTTAGAAACTTTAATTCGGTCCCCTATAAAAAATTTATGGCTCCACCTTGGTTGTCATAAGCTAGCCACAGGAACCACTGAGCCTTGGGATGTGTGTCAGGATCTGGATCCGTGATGAATTATGAAAGTAAGATGTTCGATGTTGGATTGATCGTTTAAAACATTTGTCATAGTGTACTAATATGTAATTTCTGGAAGGGGAAGGGGAAGAGTCTTCTAACTAGTGACAACTCAGATTTTGATGCATGATTATGATTCATTATGGTACATGTTTTGTTGCTCTACTTATAGACTAATCACCTCAATCTTATGGAAACAATTTGCATTAGATCCCTTAAATTTTCAATAGTTCATTGCATTAATTTGGATACTCCGATTGAGATATCAATTTTTGAAGCCTTTGTGTGTACATGAGATATGTAGTTTCATGTTTTTTTTTATGAAAATATTTTTGACAACGTCAAGAAGCAAGTTGATGTTACTAAAATTGCCTTCTTTGTTCAATTGCTTTCTTCTCTACAAATTAACTGCTAACTTTACACGAGTAGTGTGTCTGATCCATTCATAAACCATGGTAGCATATATATAACTATCCATATATGTTTAAGGTGTGATTTCCACATGCAATTGCTGGTTTTGGGTCTGATGACCAGGTGCTAAGCACTTCAGTTGACAGTTGCAGATTTGCCAGATAAGTTATGGTACGTTAAGATTGGAAAATGCAAAGGGGAAGTAATCAATAATTAAGCATAACTAAAGGATTCCCTGTTAGTTAGACTTTCTATGAATCTTTTGGTCAATTTAGGTGGCATCAATGTTTATTACATTGTTTCCATTTTTTCCCAATGCCATGGTTCTGTTACATTTTTAATTCAAAATTAAGGTAATTGTAATCTGTATATGATTCTATAGTTGGTCTCATGGAGGACTGCTATTTTATTTCACCATCTGAGTCACTGTCATGTGGATATTGCTGCAGCTATGGGAAGATAGTTATTTTAATTTCTTTTAAAATGACAAGGACTAGAATAAAAAGGGACGTGAAAAAGGAGTGACAAATGGAATATGTGTGACTAGCTAGCAGGTGAAGATTATGAACACCCAATATTCCATAATGCCCACCATTTATTTTGTAGTTCACATACAGGCATTTAACACTTTTGTCATTTACAAATTATAAGCCTTTGGATAAGACTACATACGTGTCCTTCTTGCTTCATTATGCTTGCTCATATCTTTTTTAACTCTTCCACATCATCTTGACTTATGGATGAGAACCTGCATGCTACGAACCCCCACACTATGAGTAGTGCCTTAGATGTTCACTTGCTGTAACACGTTCCAAGCTACAGCCAAATGAATGAACTAGTGGTAGAAAATTGCACCTAAAACCCATTTTTGTTCTATTGTAGCCAAAATGTGCAAGTGACTGAAGAACTCCATTAAAAGGAAACCCCACGAAAAATCTCTATATGTGAACACAAAGAATCCTAAGAACTCAATGCTAACCAATTAAAATCTTGAAGTGGTATTTTGTTCATTTTGCTTTTAACTAATGCACTTTTAAATGGCTTCTATGGACCAGCACAATATTGCTAAAAAGTTGCTTTTTTTTTTGTTTTTTTTGGCAAGTTTGCATTTTTTTATTCGATTCTACATGCACTTGGCACTGGTGGTTGGTTGGCAGGCTCCTTAGTTCTTCTGTAATAACTATAATTGCAGATAGCTATGGTTATTTGGCAATATGATATAGCTAAATTCCTTCAATTTCTGTTTACTTTAGTTTTCAACTATAAAGTTTGTAATCTTGTTGATGGTGTTTGTTTTGCATGCTTGCATGATATCCTAATCGAGTTTGCAGGAGCACGTATCTCTTTGTAACAGAAGTAGAACTCAGGAATTGCCCTTTGAAACACAACAAGATGAAACTTTGTAATTCTGTTAATCAGAACTTCAAAATTCTAACTCATTCATATTCAAGAATCTTATACTTTGTAATCTTTAACTCATTATTCCCAAAATGCTATATGAGAACTATGTAATCCTTATAATGCTCTCCCAATTCATGTCACTTATTTGTTTGAATCATGTGGAGTTGATGTCCCTTATTTTTCAATGAAAGCTTGTTATCTTAATTTTCTATATTTTGAATAGGAGATTGAAAACCCAAAACAAAGCCAGAAACGTATCATATATGGAGGATTCAACCTGATACCCATTTAATCCTATGCTTGGATCGGCCAAACAACTAATAGGCTAGGTAATGACCCCATTGATAATTGATTGGGCCTGCTGATGCTTTAAGGCTGATTGTTGGGTTGAACTGATACCCACCCCTAATCAACACTAAATTGACTTTATATGTTAAGTAGCAATAATAATAACAAAAAGTAAGGCATAAACAAAAAAGAAATTCAAGAAGAAAAGATTAATTAATCACTTCAAATGTATTTCATAGTCACTGGTGAGCAGTCAACAACCAGCAATCATACACTGCACCCTCATGTTGTTCCTTGTGAATACAAGTGTTCCATGCTAGGAGTAAAGCATAAATATATAATGATTAGGCAAAACATTACAAGAAGTAGATGCTAACAAAATATTCTTGACCATTTCAATATTTGAAGAGAAAATCCATGCTACAATGTTGTCATATTACCAAATTATGACAATAAAGTCAGGCAACCAACATGTAGAGAGGACGACTATTTTTGTTTATTTGATTGCTACTTGTTACATTGTACTTTCAGATAACATTACCATATTCATGACTCCAAGCATGCAGCCTTTTCCTTATTCTCTCTCTCCCCCAGCCTACCCTAAGCCCACTTGCTGCCTCCTCTCCTTCCACAGCCCTCTACCGTCCCATCCTCCCCTCCTTTACTATTCTCCCAGGTCTCTCCATGGCCACATTCCCCTTCAGCTGATAGTTGTCCCATCGGTAGAGAGCATATACAAGTGTCATTTTACTCTATCTAGTCCCATCGTCTCCCTCCCCATGCTGCAAAGTAAGACGCAACCAAAAAAGGGGCTTTCTTTTTGCCTCAAAAGTTGACACAAGTAACAAGGGGCCTTTCCACTTACAATGCATTGGACTGTGGCCTACATGACCAGCAAGGGGAACCATGACCAGTAGGGGGCACTGCTTTCATAGTGTGTCAACCAATGGCCAATGCAACCAACAAGGGGCTCTCTTCACACTCATATAATTTTATGCTCTCGTTGTATAAAGATTGTACTTTTTTTTGGTGCTCTGAATGTTTTCTTTACATATTAGTATTGCATGCTTTTCAATTCCTCTGTTCATATATGCTAACAGTGTCAAGCACTAATTGCTTTATTAGTTTATCTCTACTGTCTGATAATGCTATATATTTAACATGAAAGACATCTAAAGGCAAAAACGAAATTTGGTAAGTAGAATATAATTTTTTGACCATAGAAATCAAGACTCACACAAACTTCTTGCATTTGATTGCTTTGGGCAACTTTCTAATTAACTCTTGTTGTCTCTCTTAAGTTTAACACATTTTTGTCCATTATCAACAATTCACACTTGACTTTGTTGTTACCAAAAAGGTCATGTATTGTAACCTTTATTTATTTTTCCTTTTCAATATAGGTTTGGTTATTTGTTTAGCTTTGATTGTTTTATAACCATGAACTTCATTATTAGGTCAATTGTTTTCCTTAAGGGCTTGTTCTTTTGGGTTTCATAATTTACACATTCTTGTTTTTATTTTGATGCTCATTAATGTAAACAAATTTCATAGTCAGAGCTTTGGGGTCACATCGCCTTCACTTTACATTCAAACTCCTTTTGAGGATGATAGATTTTATATCATTTGCTTGCAATCTTGAAGAAAAACCAATACATGAGCAATAAATGAAAGTCCTACTCAAAGAAATGGTAATTAAGTAGAAATCTTTGTGGTGTGCAGCTATTTTGAGCTACTTATTGTTGCTCCTTTGGGAAAAACAAACTTGAATTAGTGACAACTTTCAGCATAATAGCAAATCAGATGATTTTGGAATTTATCTACCTCTTGTAGTCTCCAAAATTAAACAAAAAAAAAGTTCTTGGCAAAAACTGAAAGTAAGCCCATGATGACAGCATAAGACAGAGGTGTACAATTTTAAATTTCTTAAATATGCCCTATTTGATTGTATCCTTGACTGAATAATATTTAGTTAATGGGTGCAATGTGGATGTTTAGAAGGCAAAAAGGGAACCAAATATAGAGAGCTTTTATGAGTATGAAAATTATGCATTTAATCCTACCTTGAATTTTTTTGTAGCACAAATAATTGTGTTTGTGACTGCTTTTAACTTTATGTCAATTCGTTTAATCATGCTGCACAAAAATGAATCACATTTGTCAAAAGAGGAGAACTTTGGTTTTCTAAAGAACCAATTGGAAGATGCAAAAAAAAAAGAGATATTATAACTTAATATCAAATTAACTTGAAAAAGTGAAACTTTGTCGACATAATGATAGAGCCAAACATGCATGATGCAGTTATAAAGCTGATGATTATTTAATGAGTTTAAGTATTTAAAATACTATAAATATCAATATTAACTTTTAATAGAACAATGATTTCATGTTTCATACTTTGTTGGATGAAAACTTGAAAGATATACTACCATGTGCAGCTTGATGCACACAATTGTATTTACAATCAAATTATTTACAGTATTCCCTCTTTGCCATGTGTTTTTTGAGATACATGAATGGTTTTCATCTTGTTTAGCACGATAATTTTCAACTACATGTCGCATGAGGGTTTTATTTCTATGCTATTGTGAACCATTTGTTTCCATGGCATGGAGCGATGAAAATAAATTATCAATTTTGAGAGAATTTTTTCATAGTGATAGATTTGGACATATGTTTACTAAGCATGATTGCATAAAAGTATTACTACTAAAAATGTTTGTTATAATAGTGTTTAATGCTAGGGTGACTTGTGTCTCTAGTGAAGTGAAACTTATAGTAGTGACATTTATCATAATATAGATATCCACATAATGAATCACTGGTCTAGATTTTACTTATACTACCACCATAAAAACATGTACCCAACATATATTTTTTCTGCTCCAAAAATATTTTGTGTTTGTTTCAAGTAGTTACTTTTGAGGTTTTCTAGGGCATTCAAGATGATAAATTATAATTTGTGCATATTTTTAATTATTTTTGGAGATAAAATGTCATGGTAACAATTGATCCTACGGTTCGGTGCTGCTATTAGTTATCTTTTTAGCAAAATTTAGGTCAACGATTATGTAGCAATTAATTGCGAGTATCATTTCTACTTTGGAGCCAACAGATTAACATATCTAATTATGGACCTGAATTCAAGCAAAATATTCAAGCTTGGAGATAAAAATAAGTCTGCTATTTAACTATGAAAATAAGAAATTTGTCTGAATTCAACTAAAATCTAAATCCATATTAAACAAACATGGAGGTTTTAAAGAATTTCATGATATCCTTTACATTGGGAATGTAGTTAAGTTGAACTTGATAGTGCCTAGACACAACATGAACTTGTAATTGGAAGAAGGTTTAGGACCCAACTTTTCTTACCATAGTCAAGAAAAATAAGTCTCCTCTTCTACTTGTTCTGCTTTTGCTGACAACTTCAAAGAATCCTCATTTTTAAACAAGAAATAGGCCGGCATGCATATTTTAGTATTATTTCATTTAACATGACTAATATTTCTGTACTAAACTGTGAGGTATGGATGACAATAAGCCTTCATTTGGCAATTGTAGCAAAAATAAAGGCCTATGTTAAATGAAAACAAGCAATATGATGCATGTTTTCATGATTAGTGCTAAAGGTTCCCCTTAACATCCATCACCATTTTGTACCCTAATTAACTTTATATCCATCTCAGGTCGCACTCTTCATCTCAAATTGTACGATAAAATTTATAAATTAGTCAAAATTAGTTCAATAGCCTAGATGAGGTCAAAGTTGTCCACAATTCAAAGGTTTTTCACTTTAAACTTTTATTTTTTCAAATAATTCAGATGTATGACCATGATGTGGATCTACATTGATCCTTATGAAGTTTTCTTGCCATAAAACTTTGACCAAGTATTGATCCCAAAAACACTAAAGTCATAATGCAAGAAAATATGAACTACAAGCTTTTTGTTCTTTTATAACACACATTTTTTGTGATGTCAATATTAATTAAAGTAACATGCCACAAAAACCCTTGGGTAGGGAAAAAATTTCGTGACGAAAAAAAAAGTACATTATCATAGTTGAATTCCTTTGTTTGTTATTGCTTGGCATAGAACATATTCCCTACAAAAAGGTGAATGAAAAAAAATACACAAGAGAGATTAAGAGCAAAAAAGACAAGTTGGAAAAATAGTTTCAAACTGAACCTAATTAAATTCATTTTCTATAAAAAGTCATGTATATATATATATATATATAATGCAAAGATCCTTTTTCATACACTTGTAAAAGTTTGCCAATACGAGCTTCGTATTAGAAAACAAGCAGGTTTGTATGCCATTTCATATATGCATCATTTGAAAATTTCTTCTAATTTTAATTATAACTATGATTTTCATGCAGGAAAGATACACATGAAGCACTATATATGATGATGACAGTGTTCTCTACCAAAACCACCTGTAAAAAGGAACTTGAAACTGAAAACATATATTTATCTTTTCATTTCACTTGGCATCTCATGTTGACATTCTTGTATAAACACTTCCATCAAACTGAGTAGTTGCTCAGGGTTCCAGGTCATCAATCACAAGATGATCTCGATATGGCTGATTTTCATATTAAGATGTGAAGAATTTGTTTGGTTTTGATATTGCATAATTTATGCTTTCTTTGTTGCTGAATTTTTAGCTTTTCCATCATTTAGGCAACTTAAATTTGGCTAGTCAGCTCCTAGGTCATTAATTTTCTTTGGTTGTGCATTTTTATTATGCACAATGTACCAGCCTAGCAAGAAATCACTTATTCAACACCAATGCTTATCTTCTCATCATATTGCAAAACATTTTCATATTTTACAGCATATAAATTACCTACTAGATGTAGTCACAACACCAAGAAGGGCAACATTGAGCTTAAGCATTGCAACTTCACCTATATCATGACTCATAAGATGTGACGTTCCATTAAGGAAAGTTTGTTTGATGATTCTTTAAATTAATAAAGATAGGAATCTATATTTTGAATACTTTGAATGAATGGTTTCTAGATATGTAATGTCCAATAACCGTGTAAAGTAACATCTGTTAAAGCAAAGTAAGTTGTACCCTACCTAATATCCCAATGAAAGTGTGAGTTTTCTACTGATTGAGGATGAGTTTTCTACTGATTGAGGATTTCTAGTGGTTGAAACCTTGTAGGTCTTGCTTATGAAAGGTTGAGCTTATAGTCAAATGTTTGTAAAGTTCTTATTGTTGCTAAATTAATTGATAATTTGTTTTGTTATACATAATCAATTCCATCTTCTGCTCTTAGAATCTGAATATGCAAGGCTACCAGTTATATTTCAACTTGAGAGCAATGGAATAAAATTTCACGGCCCTTTATATGATAGGCTAATGGTATGTTCTTTAATTATAGGGAACGCCGAGGCGCACATGCTGGGTAAGGTCCCCCCACCTAATTTAAAGTCAATATGTTGGCATGAGAATAGTTTTTTGCATAGCAGCTATGTTCTACTAAATCTTTAAGAATCTCTTGCATGAACAACCATTGCATACTTGAATTTTTATATGCAAATGGCAACTTTTCGATTAAAACATTTACATTTGGTGAAAATCATCAGTTTGCTTTGAAGGAAGGTTTTTATGTATTTCTAATTGTTGCTGCTGCAATTTTCATTTTTTAGGTTGCTTTCTGAATACAAGGTTCTTATTTGGAGAAATTTTGTATTTCATAATTACTATAGATACAGATTATTGAATGTACCACAAGCGAACTAAGTTGATGATTCCATTGATTACTCAAGTTCCTTACGGTAAATGATATAAGATAACATTTTTTTGCTTGAATCTATTTTCTAATTTTATGTTTTTTAAGTATCAAATTGATTGTTTAGGTTCAAGAAAGGCATCCTTCAATTTTTTATTTGAAGTAACAATTAGGAAAGATTGGGCTGCTAATTGTGTATTTCAGGAAACACAAATTTATGTATTTCTAATTGTTGCTTGGGCTGCTAAATTTATGTGTTGTCTAAATGATCATTGCCATAATCACAGCTAATTTGCTTTAGTTTAATTTATTGTTATGCATCAGAATGATTCTATTTTCTGTTCAGAAGGTAATTGTTTGCATTATTGTATCTTTAAAACATTGAAGTCTTCAGGATTTAGAGGATATGACAATGAGAGGGATCTGGATATATATTTGGATTGTTATGGAGTGGACAATGTCAGAGGCCTTTCCATTAAATAACTCAAGTTGAGTTATTTTCTCCTCTGTTTATGGTCTCAATAATGTAACAGCTAGCTCTTTAATGTATGTATGAGTTGGTGACCTTACTATCTTATGCTACTTCATTGATAAAAGTATGTTTGTTGTCGAAAGATTTGTTTAAAGGTAACTAATTATGTTGTTTTTCTTGTTATTATTATTTTCATTGTTTTTACCAATCAGTTGGTTGCTTTAAATCTAGAGATGTTATTTTCTACAGTTTTGAGAGGGTGTCTCACTGTGGAACAGTATAGCACTCTTGAATAGTTTAACATATACATATTGACAAAAACAGCTGCCGTATGATAAAAAAATGACCAAAAGGATGGTGTAGATGGTACAAACACGTATATCGTAGTTTAAAACAAAGACACTATCAAACTCTTAACTATATTTTTGAGGCATAGATAAAAATTTATCTTCACAAGTTACAACAAGAAGAACCTTAGAAATTCAAAAGGAAGAGGTAAATGAAACCATGGAACTATGTTTTCTGCAAACACCATTATCATCCCTAGAATTAGCTAAAGTTATAATGCAACTTGTAAACATTTTTTATGGTGATCAAGTGACTTATGTACACATTATTTTTGGAAAATAAAATGTTAGGGTATCTTTCTATAGTACTTTAAAAAATAGAGCAATTTTTGCCCCAATATCATTGATTAATATTGTAAATTAGAATCTCTACACTTGCATTTGTCATTGAGCATATAATTAAAACAAATATGTTTTAGTTTTTGGTTGTAGGCACAACAACTGCATGAAGCTTGAATTTCAAAAGGACATTTGGGATATATGTGCCCCTTTATCATCAAGTTGATGAAGGTAATTATGGTTATTTTTTAGCCTTGCATTACCAAGCATGCTGGAATTGGTTATATTACCAGCAAGAAAATATTTCATGGGCACTTCCTCAAAAGTTTTATTCATGTTGACTTTTTAGTGGGACAATTGGTTTGGGTATGACTTATATGGATAAGCCATTTAATCAATTTTTTTATTAAATGCACAATTCTCTCTTTTATACATACAAGTAGGACATTATAGAAGTCATTTTTTTGTATTACATACCAGTTCATTGAAATCAATATATGGCTACCAAATTGACTTATGAAAGCTGCGCAGTCTAGAAACAATAACTTGTAGTATTCTTTGTATTTCAATCTAGCATCCATATGTTTACTGATACCAGGAAGAATCTGTTTAAGTAGTAGCAATAGTACATGTGATGACTAATGTTACATATACCATGTTTGACTTTTTGTTTCAAAAAATAAATTTATGGATGTTTTTTTTAAAAATAATTAGAGCTATAAATGGTGGATCAAAGAGGTTAAACCATGTCATGGTAGTGAGTGTTCTACTTCTTTCTATTTTGACATGGTTCAAACGTTTCATAGCAATGCATTGTAGGTAATGATTTACAGGCTTGTTACCAAGGAGACAATTGAAGAACGAACAATGCAAATGACAAAATAGAAAATGGCTTTAGAACATCTAGTTATGAGAAGGCTAATGAACCAAATGCTAAACCATGTAAATTGAAATGGTTGTCAGATTCAATTAAAACCATCTGAAGCTAGACCATAGCTTGAATTGGATTGTCATTAGTGGTCCTATGAACTTGACCGCTTCCTCATTGTCATGTGGATGAGCATAAAGCAATAGCTCTCAAAGGCGACCTTGAACACTTCAAAGAATCTTTTGATTGGTCATGCCCAAAGTAAATACAATTATTGAATATACAGCTAGCTAACCCATTGTATGAACAATTATTTCCATGTTTAACATATGTATCTCCTGCATGCTTGCAGCCTTTTTTATTTCAGTGATAGTGACTTCAGGGGAGTTTTTTTAGGCAGTTTGCTTGTTCAAAAATAATTTATATATCAAGCTTTTATCAACCCAATGATTTAAGTTGGAATGTTTGTTTGAGGAGAGCGATGTAGTCCAAAGGTCTCGTTTACCGTCTTTTATCAACTGGGTGCCTTAGTTCCGCTTTCGCTCAAGGGTCATTTTCTCTAAAAATTGTGCATATATGGAAGCCCTTGGACATATTAGTGCTATTCTCACCAGCTATAATTTCCAGCTATGTTTCATTTTTCTTTCTTTTGATTGATCTCTAAATTTGGATAGGCACTTCTAATAGAGTATAACTACGGACATTATTAGTCAGTCATAGCACTACAAAGAAAAACCTAGGGATTATCAATAGCTACAACATGTCGGTGAAACATGGCAACACATCGGTAGAGGTTTGACTAATGTTTCAGATCAATGTAAATGAAGATAGTGTCGGTAAAAAACATTGCTGACATATTGGAGCAATGTGTTGGTGTAGGGCCATCACCGACGCACTCGAGACATAGGTAACCATTGATTATTGCCAATGTCCAAATGTGTCAGTAATAGTCCATATTTTCTTAATCTCACTGAACGTCAGTAAAACTTGATATTGACAATGCTCCTAAACGTTGGTAAAACTTTTTACCGATAATTACCTGCATGTTGGGAAAACTTTAACCAACATCCATAAAACGTCACTATTACTCTTTATCAATGCAAATTTATGCGTCAATGAATGTGTTTTAATTTTTTTTCCTAATTCACGTAGTAAATATTTTTTTTTGAAAGTCGAAATACACATACAAGATACAAGCTTACATTTTCCATGCATCAAATGAGACAAACAAAACAATTAAATGATCATAAACCAAACATATATGTATAACTAATGTTCAAACTTATATTACAATAAACTGATTCACCACAGTTCAAAGTTACAAAAACAAGAACATAAATTGCTCCTTTGTTAATGTCATTGTTAAGGTTGAAATGGTAGAATGTTTAGTGGTGCCAGCATGTCTACAATGAACATTAAAAAAACATGCTAGTTTTATCAGAAATGAAGTTTATCAGATAGAACTCATCACACCAAATTAAATGTTACATAACATATATCACTAAGCTGTTCTACCATAAAGTGAGTAACTTGAGCCTAAAATCCAAGAAATTGATACCCAAGTGCAGAAACTGTACCCTTCAAGGCTGAATTTTCTTCTCCCATGGTAAGTATGATGCTCAAATTAGAGGATGAACTAAACTGAGAAGGATTGACACCTAGTCCCATCATCTGTACACCACCATGTCTCTCATGTCCCATAACCCTGGAGTAGATGTCATTCGTTCCCAGCGTCCCTTTAGACACCATTTGGAGTTGCTCTTTTAGTTGATCTTACAATATATGATAACATTATCATGAATATGGTAATTATTTGAGTATATGATAACATATATGCTGCTTAGATAAAAAAATGTAATTGTTTCAAGTGACAATCATATTATTGGTTTCAAGGTTGGAGTAATTCGGGTTTTTATTGGTCCTAGTACCAATGAGCAGCTCAGCACGTGATGCCTGCTCAGAACTTTCCCCAAATTGTATTGCAATTAATACAAGATATCAGTTAATATGTGTAGTCATGTAATACATGCGAAAAAATAACGTGTGACTCTTTTTCCTTGAAACATGCAAAACTATGTGTGCCTAATCTATACAAGTATTTATGTTTAGTATGCACCTGTGTGTGCCAGTTCTATGCAAGTATTTCTGTTTAGCATGCACCTGGGTATTTTTTTCATTGATTTTCTAAAATACGAAATACATACAATTATTTCTATGTAATGTTGTTTTTATATACAAACCCATTATCTACGAATCTCATATATACACCTATGGCTTAATTTCAGTGATATATTTACACCACGCGTTGGTCAAGGCTGCCTTTCACCATCTTAACGTCCGTAAAAATAGATACTCACCAAGATTTGTTCTTGGACATTGGTAAAAGTGGCCTTTTGCTGACATGATATTTTTCACGCATCGGTGAATTCTTCTTTTTTTGTAGTGTAGGTATGAAAGAAAACTAGTGGCATCATCAAATTATAGACAACATGAATATAGGCAACGTCAGGTAGGCTTATATGAGGGTTTTTTGGACAAAATGATAGAAGAATATAGCATTGAGTCACTGACGCAAATTGATAAGCTAGTGTTTATCGATGTGAATCTTTGCCACATAGATAATATTTCTAGTAGTGACATCTGTCGTCGCTTGGTTCAAAGAGCCGTAACAGCGACTTCACAACATGATGTTTGTGGGTAAAACAGAAGTGCAATGACTATATATACCAGGAAAAAAATCATTGGTCTGGCTCTGTCTATTTTCCATCTTATACATTGGTATCAACCTTTTAACTCCACGGGTTTTAGAACTTAAGTGTAAATCACCAGTTAATAAACATGGTGCCATGATGAACAATCATGATATAGTTAATATTTAATATGTAGAGCTAAGACCATGCATAAAAACAAATAGCAACTTTAGGAACAAGTATGCAGGACCGATTCCATAACTTTTTCTAATTTCAGTGTCTTTTCATTCAACAGATCCATCAAGTGGTGACACAAAACTTTCATGATTCAAAGTCTCCCAAAATCCCTTTTCTATGCTAGGTCTATTTCTAATGCCTCTTTTCGCACCCAAACCTCAGCCTCTCTCTCTTTTCTCTCTCTCTCTCTCTCTCTCTCTCTCTCTCTCTATCTCGATTTCAACAAATTCATCTTTCATCGCTCTTCGCAACCTAAAGGTTTGTCTCTCTCAATTGATTTTTCTTGCTCCCTTACTCTAGAGGTGGATCAATTGCATAAAAGACAGAAACAAAGAAAAACAAAGAAGGAATTAGGTTATATATTATTAATTGATCATGCATGGACATTGCATTTTCGTGGATTCATGTATAATCATTCTTTTGTTGCATTATTTTTTTCCTCCTGAATTTGTGATTTTGACAACTAGAGATAGGGAAAATCAGCACAGGGTTTGGATTGGGGGTTTTAAAGAGTCAAGTGGATAGGTCAGCTCTCTTTGTTAGGTTTTCTAGTAAGAAATCACAAATAAGCTGATTAACACCATTATTGTTGCATTGGCTCCTTTGCTCAAGTCTGTTGCCGCTAATTTCTAAAGATGTCACAAAAAAGTTGAAGCACCACTATAGCTGGTTCTTCATTATGAATCTCAAGGTGAACAAGATACGGCTTGCACACTTTTTTATGACTAACAACATGTGGAGTAGGAGCAAAGCAAAGGACTTGCTGGAGTTGGGGCGATGCTGGCCAAGCATTGCCAAACTAAACGAAGCAGCGAAGGTTGTCATGCAATGCTATCTAGGGGTGATCAGGACGATCATCTTATTAAGAGTCACTTTGAATCGGACCTTCACAGGTTTTGCCACTCCAAGAGAAGAAATGACTCACTTCTGTGGCAGCAAGATGGCAGTTAGTATGCCATTGCTCATTGCGAGTAGTCATTTAGTTGTACAGAACTAAGACGATGCTTGAGCTTTGCTTTTTGTCATTAATTAGCCCATTCTACTGTTGTATTATTTGAATTATTAATTTATTTGTTTATTTATAATTCATTTCCAAGTTTTGCCATTCTATTGTCTAAGTTATTGAATTGTTTAATGGTTTAAATAGCTTTAATTCATATACAACTTTTACTTTGGCATTTCCAATTCATCTGCATTGTAAAATCTATTGCATTTCCTTTATATAATCAAATTTGTAAATCATTAGAAAATGATTCACTTGGTCCATGGCTGGATTTTATAAGCTTTAGCATGAATAGAGACAATAGTGAGTCACAATATTAGAAAATGATGCTTCTGCCTGTACAACATTGTTTAAGAAAATTTTTAACAATCATGTACTTAAAACATCTTCATGACAACAAAATTACCTGCATCTCTCTATCTCTTCTTATAATATGATGCAGCTGCAATCACTACCACATGAAGAAAACTATGTAACTAGATGGAGTTGCCTCAATGGATGACGTCATCATTCCTGGCTTTTGGCCATCAATAGTCGATTCTGCCATTTTAGTTATGTATTGTCCATGCAAATAGAAATTTTGAACTTTATAAGGCTTATCTTCCTGTTTTATTTTCCTTTGATGTGTATACCAAAACTTATGACCATTCCTTTATGATTATTAGAATAGCAAAACATTGTCACTTAAAGAAATATGTTGTTTTGGTCTTTGGTGTTTTGATCTTTAGGCACTTTTGGAAGGGACTCTAGCAAGCATTTCATAGTTACTGTTTTAATACTTATCATCATTGTCATTTGTTTCATTTAGGGGCTCTATTCTTTTATTTTGTTCCATTTTTTAATGTTATGTTATCACATAGAAGTGCTACAGTTTCATGACTTTGTTTTTAAAATTTAATTTATGGATGTCCTTCAGTGGGTTCTTATTTTCTTATTTTTCATTTATGATAATTAGATTTTTTTCTTTTTGCTTTTTAGCAGCAATGGTAACAGATGATGGAAATGCTATCTTGCGTGAACTTGATCTATTTTGGTTTCCATTTTGCAAGCCTAATACATCTCATTGCTTATTAAAACATGTTAATACATGTATGGGTTGGTTGTCTATGGCGGCATAAATTTGACCGGATCAAGCATGAGTATCAACTTGAGGCAAATGAACTTGTGCACTGCAAGCAGGTCGATCATATGATAAAACCAGTCTCTTAAAACTATTTCATATAGGCAGCCAAGTTGCTCCAGTAGTGAAGTGTTTTTACTAATTGACTATGTTTGCTCTTTTTATTTGCAAGAAAAGGATGGGCTAGGATATTCACAATAAAATAAGTTTGTGGCTTGTTTTCTCTTCAACTTTTCCTTTATAGTTTTTTTCATTTCAGTCAGCCATCTGATTACTGCTTTTTCCAGTATTTTCACATGTAATGCTAATTATTCTAAGGTTTTCGGAGGTAGTAATTCTCTTAGGGATGAAAGTCAGGTTACGATCCAACCTGTTATAGATCTAAATATGTCAAGGACCCAATAAGCTCAAGTGATTTCGTTTCTCCATGCTCAGTATTTGCTTAGGGGAATCTAAATGTGTTCATTTTATTTTTAATGGAATGCAACCGTATAACATTAATTATGTTCAGGCTTTTCTTGTGGAATGTAGTTAAAATTTGATCATTTGTACAATTTATTGTTTCTTAATTCTTTTATTTTTTTAATTTATAAAATTTAAATTGCTGATTTATGAAGTAATTACTAATATCAGGAGATTTTATCTTACCAGGATATAGCCAAGACATATGTCTAATTGTGGATAAACAGCTTAAGTTTATTTTTTATTTGAAGGTGAGAAGCTACGAAAGGGGAATTTGTGGGTAGGAAGCCATTAAAGTAGATGAAGATGTAGATGGAGCTCGAGCTGTGCGTAGAAGTAATTAGATGATAATATCAAGTTGTATATCCTGATTAATTCCAACGTTTTTTTTTTAATCATGTAAGTAATATTATTGTCAACTAAAAATTTACACAATTTTTTTCTTTAATGTCCCTCTCTCAGTCTCTCTCTTTATATACATGTAGAGAGAGAGAGAGAGAGAGAGAGAGAGAGAGAGAGAGAGAAAGAGAATGGTCGGTGTTGCTGTTCCTAAAAAGGACTGATGAGGTATTAGGAACAACAGAGATAATTGGTCTTATGTGCATGTTGCAGTGTAATTGAAAATTTAATTTTTAGGAACACATGAAAAACCATACCTAATAGGAACAGCCTTACTCCACTTTTAGGAATACATTAAGAACGGTCACCTAACCATTCCTAATTAGTTTTTGGAACAGCCACCCATACTTCTAGGAATAGTTTCCAACAATGCTAAAAGTATTATTTATTATTGTGATGATATGACTGCACGTTTTTGTAGGATTCTCAAGACTTTAGGCTGAGTAGCAGGAGAAAGTTTAATTTGTTATGAGCCCAAATGATGAATTTAATGGGTTCTTACCAATAACCACGAATGCTAAATGAAAATATTAAAAGGCCCAGACAAAATTAGCACTAGGAAAACCACAGGCGGCCGATAACGAAGATCCTTAAGATCAAATGGTGGTCAGTTTTTTTCTTTTTGTTCTTTTTCATATGTTGCTTTTACAGTATCCTGTGATATCTTCCTTGATTTCCCAGCAATTGAAAATGTCAGACTTATTTAAGATAGAAAGTATTAGATCACTTATGTTTGAAATCATGAACAAATTTTAAACACCCAAGCGAAATCCCTTTTTGTGGTTTATTTTAACAAGGCCAAGCAGAGAACGAACCTAAGCATGAGGGCAAACGTATACAAGGCGAATCATGAACTTATTTATTTTAATTTGTTAATTTGACATGTAAAAGTTAAAAATAACTGAAGAAAGATAAAAGAAAAGCAAGAAGGCACATAGAAATAAGCAAAGGGCTAGCAAACAAGTATACGATCCGTATCAACCCATTCAGCCCTTACAACAGACATTGCTGCTCAGACACGCACATGTCACAGTTTCCAAGAGGCACAGTTGGTGGTGATCGAAGTTGAACGATGGAATTCGAAGATTTGAGGACCCAGTCAGATCGATCGTCTTCTAGAGTAACACCGACGAAGATTTTTTGCTCAGCCAATGGTAAGAAACTTGGAATCAATCGGTGCGTTGCTTTCTGTAAGCGGCTCCTGGAAACGCGTGGAACAATTGGTCAAAATTATTAAGCTGATACGTAATGTTGGCCGAGGAAAAGGAACGCATTTGCCCATTCAAATGTCGGAAAAGGGCACCTTTCGGTGGTGCTTCTGCGCGTAAGCCATGGGCCACCGCCCGCCCCAGTAAAAGAAGTGTTGATCGGGGCCGACCTTCTCGCCGTAGGCGCCTTCACATGCTTTCTTCCAGCGAATCTGGATGGGCCCTCCCCGCCTCCCACGGCGGATAGCTCAGAATCTGCACGCCTGGTTTGGTATTAAACCAATAATTAGTCCCAACCTTTGATAGGGTAGCCCGCCTTAAGTCTGCTTCGTACATTCCCCATTATATATATATATATATATATATATATATCACCGGGCTGCCTTCATGACTGGATGGTTATTTTCTATTTTCTGTCGTTGAAACTCACAAAATATATGTTCTGTGACTAAAATCTTAGTCAAGCAATCGGGCGATGCAAGTATAAATTCTGGGACAGTTTTTAGTGCACAAAAATAAAAAAAAACGTAACTATCGAACTGTAAAGGTAGCGGGCTGATTTCAATATATATATATATATATATATATATATAATGTTGAAATCTGCCAGCTGCAAGTGGATAGTTAAATATTTTAAATCTGTTGCAGAAAACATCATAAGCCATCATTAAGAACACTGTAATAAATGGTGGAGACAAGTGTGGGCTGATGTGGGCGAGGGCCTACACCAGTCCGCAAAATTGCTTCATTTACAGATTAGAACCTTTGATACTTATATTTGTTTATGTATGAGTGGCTCTTCAGGTTTAAAATATATACCATTATTGTCCTCTCAAGCGGAAATTTCTGTCTCTGCCACTGATTGTAACCCATTGCTACACCGTAAGCCCATGATAATGCTCCTATGACATGGTACTTTTTGTGACATTTGTTAACTATTTTATCATCTGATATGCAACAACTGGCTAATTTCAATTCCTATACATATATAAGAGTTTTTTGGGAGGAGACAAACTAAGCATTTCTCCCACTATTTTTTTTGTCAAAGGTATGCTACCCTAGTTGGGCCTTTTATCAGAATTCAATGCATGCAAAGTTACTCGTATAAATCATTAAAATTCAATGTATAGCTCTAATTTTATGAAAATTTTAAGTTAACAATTTAACCTTTTTTAACTTGTAAAATTTGATTTAGATATTAGATTTTTGCTAACTTATTCTTTTTATATTCTCGTGTAATTTGCATCAGTCAATCAGTATGGTTTTAGAAAACTATTAGAGGAAAGTGAACTACAAATGGATCTGCTAGAAAGATTAAACCAAAGTTAGCAACTTGGGAAGCAGAAGTGAGAACCAATGGGCAGTGCTTGCATAAGTAGAGGCTCTTTACAAACAAACTTTAGGAAATGAAAGCAAAACAAACTGCAAAAGAAAGGAGTCAACCCAGACATGAATCACAAAATAAATGGAATAAAAGGGAAGCAAAAAGAGGAAATAAAAAATTTGGTGCCTCAATTCTCCTTTCAAGAGGTTCTCCTCAAGAAAGGAAACCCACTTTATTTGAAACGGAACAAGCTTCCCACTTTAAGGAAGCACCATGTCCTTATACTGGAATCACCTTTTCCTTTTTCAATGTGACGTTGCCTAATGGAAGTTAGGTTGCTTATACTAAAAGCACTGTACATACTAGTTCATTGCCATATCAAACATTTTGATGATATCATCCAAGTTAGAAAATTATACAACAAGGGCATGAGTCAACTACTAAATCTAGGTAATGTATCTAAAGACTTAAAATAAACTTCTTATTTCAATGCAGCTTGTTTAAGTGACTTATATTTGGGTATCCAAATATTCGGTTATATTGTCATCATTTGGCAAACACACGGATAGGTTAAAATAAAACATAACAAATGTAATGTGCAGTTCAAATTTTCCAAGGGTTAAAAAATCAATTGCCTTGATTTATTTTCGAGTCACACAAAATTTGATTTATACATTAAAAACAGCAAATTTTTGTAGCGTGCGAGTTTTTGGTGGGCAGGTCATGTTCCCGACATGGACCTGAATTTCATCCGTGTGAAGAGGGAGGCCCGATGCTGGGGTCTCTCTATTTGTCTCTCTCACTGGTTCGAGTTTGGCACGGAGGAATAGGAGGTAGAAGAAGAAGTTGCAAAAGGAGAAGAACAGGCAGAGGGGCATAGGCGGTGAGATGCAGGGGTCTGAACCCCCCCCCCTTCCCGTTTTTCCCTTTCTCTGCCTCTCTCTCTCATCGTTCTCTGTTCTCTCTAACGCTCTTCCCCTTCTGTCCCACGTTGTCCTTTGCCCTCTGCTCTCTGTTCTCTCTCCCACCAACTTTCCTCTCGCCCTCACCGTCTCACTCTCGCTCTCTATCTGCATGCTACCTCACCCAGTCTTTTGCCTCACTGACTCCCTTTGGTCTCCTGCACTCTCCCCTTCTCATGTCCTTTTTTCTTTTTTCTTCCTCACCCAAGAATCCTCACCGTCATTCTCGCCCTTTGTCTCTCTATCGTCGTCTCTCTCTCTTATGTGTCTCCCTCAACCGAACCCTCTTCCTCTCAACCGGATGCCCTTTTCTCCCGTCAGACCTTCCTCTTGCTCTCTCTCTCTCTTGCTCATTCTCACACTCTTAAGAACTGTTTTGGATTTGAAAGTTGGAGGAATAATTCTTTCCCTCATACCAGCAAATAAAGGGTGTTGGAGGCTACAACAACATATGGTCTTTGGCGCTTGGTGATTGACCAGGCATTTGGGTTGGCTGCCAGAGATAACTACAACAACTTAGACTCCCTAAAAGGGTGAGTATGGTTAAACAAGTCCAATTTTATTGGATTTTTGCCCTAAGAATGTATATGATTATCCTTTTATCATGCTGGACTAATATTTAAAGCAGTTAGGGAACATGTTAGAAATTTTGATGATGTTGGGAAAGGTTTAGGACTGTTTTAACAAACTATTAATGCATGCTATTGTTGATATGAATATTACATTGCTTGTGGGGAAAGAGTACTTATGATGGTTCGCATGGAAAATAAGGATTTGAAGGGACGACAAACCATGTAAGTTATTAAGGTTCAGACATATGCTAAGGTGCGATGAAAATGCTCATGCTCGTTCATGTTGATTTGGTTAATTCATACTCTTACTTGTGAGCTAGTGTCGTCGTCATCGAATTGACAAATGGAGAAGCATGATTGCTGGGATGATGCTTCAAACAAGAAAGCAAGTTGAAAAACATATGATTGTTAGGCTGAATTGAAGTCTTAGAGTTTAAATCGATCGGTCATATCCTCAAAAAGATGAAAAAACTTGTTAGAGGGTTCTATGGGCCGATTCTACTTTTCGGCACCCTCTTGTGACTATACTTAGGAACGCTGACCAAATCCATGTTTCATGTTTTAGTTTTACTCGATGGTCTTAATTTATACCTAAATAGATTTTTAGAGTAAAGTGAATGGAAAAACTTATCCTTTAAATCCTTTCAGGTGAACTAGGCATGTCGGGTAGACCGTGAGAGGTTGGATTCAGAGCTCAAGGTGATTTTGAGTATTTGTAGTGATGCATGACATGTATGGTGGCATTATAGGCAAATCCTTGCCTGCAGCCAAATATAGAGTGTGATGGTTGATGGTTGTGAATGTTAGCATTGCCATTGGGCAGTGATTTGATTGAATAGATTCGATTGAATAGACTTAATGGGTAAAAGTGTCTTTAAAGTATGATGGATACCTAATTGAATGTGTGACCTTCTTATGAAAGTAATTTGAGGTATGGGTGCACTCATGAAGTAAACTAATCTCGTGTGCTAGCGGGCCTTATTGTGTATGTGCTCTCATAGTGATAAATTAAGAAAGAATAACTGATTGGAGGCCAGTGGTCCTGCCCTCGCCACTAGTCTTCCCTGCTCAGAGCGCAGGCTAGTGCAAGGCCCTAGGATATCATTGTGTGATGTGCCTGGAGCGTTAGGCTCCCGCCTTTCCAACCTGGGTATCCGAGGGAAGACTGAGCAACTTTCTTTGGAATTCACACATCCATAGATGATTGCTCTATCATTATAGCGTGAATGGATCTATATTGTTTCGGGTTACCACTGGATTGTCTTCTAACTGAATTGAATGTAAATAAAATAAATGTGAATAAAATGAATGTGCATGAATGTAATACGACTAATAAGTGAGTGAGATTGTGATATGGAGTGGTCCCCGCATATCGTAGAATGCGTGATTGACTACCATGACAAGTTATTTGATTGCATGCACGTATCATGATAGAATAGTGCTTATGTTTTTGTATATGTTAGGCTCCAAATTTGAGCGCTTACCTTTGAGGGTTAAGGATTTATTTGGTTTGTCACCATACTGTGAAGGCTAAGCCTTTTGTTGTTCATCTTTTTTAAGTTTTGGTGGAGCTAGGGCAGCAAGTTGAATAGATGGCTCTGCTCACATCCTGTTGGGGAGATTTTGGGTCTATTGTCGTGTCAGCGCATTACATGTTGTCTCATTGATGTCTAGTTTTTGTACAGGAATCGATGTTTTGATTTTGGGTGCATTTTTGTCATGTGTACTATTGACAACGTGAAGCCATTTTGCATGAAATGATTTTGTTACATAATAGAATGTTTGCTCAATTGTCATTTTGATTTGCATAGCTCCATTTCAATTGTTGTTTCATCGCACCTCGGCATGTTTTGAAAAAAAAAAGTTATTTGGGGTTCAAAAGGTCGGGCTGTAAAAGCTTTGGTGTCAGAGCTATGGAGAAACCCCTCTACAAATGTGAGCTAAAGCCTATCTGTGAAGCCGTGTTGTGCAGGTTTGCACTACTTTATTGAGTTCTTATTGTAGTTTTGATTTTCTCTGTGATATATACATATACTATGGATTGATGTATTAAAATATTATGATGATACATTTTTGCAATTTGACTTGAAAGACTTGTCATAGACCTTGTAATAAAAATGAGGGTTCTTAGTTGTACGATAGAGTACCAATGTAGGGCTAAGAAGCGAGGTGGGCTGACTACTGAGGCATAAAGAGATCCGAGTTCGGCCCATTCAGATGCGCATACTCCATTGGACGATAGTAGATCAGGACAACCGTTCTCCCAAACTGGTGTAGGTGCCCAAAACCCATAAATGCAGACTCCACGTTGGGATCAGTAGGCTATATTACTGACAACTTTGCAGACACCAACCTCTTTAGTACAGTCGATGGTTAGTAACTAGAGAAGCCATGCATCTCCTATAGAAAACACCAGTGCACTGCTTAAGGAGAAGGCAACCTAGTGTAATTTAAGCTGTTCATGTTGATGCAGCCACCTATCTTTACTAGAGATGGCAAACTATACGAGGCATAGGAATGAATTGAAGAGGTAGAACGTATTTTTGAGCTTCTCAAGATGCTGAAAGGAGATAAAGTGAACTATAGCTCGTACTTGTTGAAGGGTGATGCCAAATGGTGGTGGCAATCGATCCGTGAGATTTGGTTTACAGGTCAACAACCGATTTCATAGAAGTAGTTTAAAGATTCATTCTTCAATACCTACTTCCCAATGCATGCAAGAAACAAAAGAATGTAAGAATTCTTTGAGTTTCAACAAAGCCACATGAGCTTGAAAGAGTATGTTATGAAATATCAACACTTAGAGGTGCATTGCTTACATCTCTACACCATTGATGAGGCCAGAGTAGACAAGTTTGTTCATGGATTGTGTGATGAATTACGAAGCAAGGTGATGTCTAGCAGGCTTCACGATTTGAACAAGATTAACACCATGGCTAGACGCATGGAGGAGGATTGGGCAAGGACACAACGAGACCACTATTAGAAGCCAAGCCAGCACATGCACGGTGGGTCGATGCAAGCCAAGCACAACAACTTTGCATTTAAGGCAAAGCCTTATGGGAGGCGAGATGATACAACATTCAGGCGGAACAAGCCTACCCGCAGTGACATTACATAGGGAGCAGTGACTACTTCGATTCTACTGAAATGTCCCACTTGCTCACGTGTGCACCCCGAAAAGCTGTGTTATTAGGAGACTAAAGCGTGTTTACACTGTAAAAGGATGAACATTTCATAAAAAATTGTCCTAAAATGCAAAAAAAAAAAGAGTTAAAGAAGCCCAAGAGCAGTCCATCAAATGCACAAAAGACTATTGGATGCAGCTATGCAATTAGCATGGAGGAACTTCAGTCACACAATCTCGTTGAAGGTACATTACTTGTAGGTTCTCACATTGGTAGAGTGTTATTTGATGCAGAGGCAACTCATTCTTTCATATTTAGTCGATTTGCCACTTCAATAGAAGTGTCAGCTAAGATGTTGGTATTTGTCTTAAAAGTGGTCAAACGTATGCTTGCTCAAGATTCGTGTAGCCAATATTTATTTGATGTGGACGTAGAGATCCATCAGCATCATTTACCTGCATAGTTAGTCATCATATATTTCAGTGGCTTCGACGTTATTATAGGCATAATCGCTATATGACTATTATGCCAATATATATTACAGAAAGAAGCAGATAAGATAATGGTGTCTGCATTAAAGGCCAAATAAATGTTAGAAAAGCGGAGTGTTGCATTCTTCGTTAACGTGTTGATCAGTGAGACTAAACTGATGATGTTAGGGGATGTGGCTATCGTGAGTGAGCATTTCGATGTGTTTCCTAAAGAGTAAACGAGTTTGCCTTCAATATCAAAAGTTGAATTCAAGATAGAGTTGTTAAAAGGGACAACCCCCATTTCTAAGGCACCATACCGTATGGCATTGATAAAGCTAGAAGAATTGAAAAAGCAAACACAAGAGCTCTTAGATGAGGGCTTCATTTGACCCAGCATGTCACATTGGAGAGCACCCGTGTTGTTTGTTAAGAAGGATGAGACGATGCGCTTATATATAGATTACCGCATGTTGAATCAAGTCATCGTTAAGGACAAGTATCCGCTTGAATTGAGGACTTGTTCGATCAGCTCACAAATGCAAAGGTGTTCTCCAAGATTGATCCAAAGATAGACTACCACCAGCTTTTGATATGAGAGGAAGATGTTGCCCAGAGTGCTTTTTGAACTAGATATGGGCACTATGAATTTAGGGTCATGCCTTTTGGGTTGACCAATATTCTTGCAACATTTATAGACTTCATGAATCAAGTTTTCCAAAACTACTTGATTCAATTTGTTATTGTATTTGTGGAAGACACTATGCACTGTAACTAAGGTTAGAAGCTTCTTGCGATTGGTAGGGCACTATCACAGCTTGATACAAGACTTTTCGAAAATAACTATGCCCATGACTAAGTTATTAAGAAAAGGAATAAAGTTCATTTGGGATAAGAAGTGCAAGAAGAGTCTACAAAACTTTGAAGGACAAGCTTACAGTACCTATCTTGATGCTTTCATTTGGAAATTATAGATTTGTGGTACGCATTGATGCATTGGGAACCGGTTATAGCTATGTATTGATGTAACATGGTCACGTGGTAGCTTATACATCTAGACAGTTGAAGACTCATGAGAAGCATTATGCCAGTCATGATTTAGAATTGAGAGTGATATTATTCACACTGAAGATATGGAGATACTATCTATATTGGGAAATGTTCGAGGTGTTTATTGACCACAAGTCGTTGAAGTACATATTCTCCCAAAAAGAATCTGAATCTAAGGAAAAGAAGATGGATCAAGTATTTAAAGGATTGTGATTTCAAAATATCATATCGTCTAGGAAAAGCAAATGTAGTGGCCGATGCATTGAGTAGACATGTAGAGACAATGATATGCAGTATGATGAAACACTCTTGGACATTGTTACCAGGACAAAGTAACTATGTGATGAGAACAAAGTAACTATGACAGCTTTGATACGATATTCATTGTTGGAAGAACTTATATTGAAGCAAAAGGAAGAGTCTGATTTTGCTAAAAACATGAAAGAAAGTAAGAAGATATATTCCTCTAGTATCAAGATGAGGATGATTCGTTGGGGTTTTAGCAAAGATTGTGGGTCCTCACTAATGTAGGGGAGAAGCGTTAGTTGTTGATGAAGCTCAAATCCAAAATTTTCATACACCCTGGTAGTACAAAGATGTTTCAAGACATAAAAGGAAAATTACTAGTGGCCTAGAATGAAGCACAAAATTGCAGAATATATGGCAGAATGATTAGTTTGCTAGTAGGTCAAAGCGAAGAACATCAACATTCAAGACACTTCTTGTAGAAAATAGATATTTTAGTGTGGAAATGGAAAGACATCACGATAGATTTCGTGGTAGGCTTGCCCCATACCAGGAGACAACATGATGCCATATAGGTGATTGTCGATCAACTTACAAAGTCAGTTCATTTTTTGCCAATCAGAATCAATCTGCCATTGGAAATTCTCATAGAGTTATATATTGGTGAGATAGTGAGACTGCATGAGATACCAAAGTCTATTATTACAGATTGAGATCCACGTTTTACCTCTAGGTTTTGGGCGTAATTGCAAAAAGCATTGGTACCAAGCTTAAGTTGAGCACAACATTCCATCCATAAATGATGGGCAATTTGAAGGGACCATCTAGACCTTAGAGGATATGTTACGTGCTTGTGTTTTAGATTGGAAATGAGAATAGGATAAACATGTGACATTGATAGATTTTACATATAATAACAGTTACCACTCTAACATCGGATAGTACATTTTGAGGCATTATATGGAAGGCCTTGCAGATCGCCAACTTGTTGGATCGAAATAGGTGATAGCAAGATCGAAAACCCTTTGATATTGTAGTATTACACTAACCAAGTACAATTGATAAGGAAAAAGTTATTGACAACTCAAAGTAGTCAAAAGAGTTATGCTGGTATTTGACGTAGGGAGTTGGGTTTTGAGGTTAGTAATCATGTGTTTTTGAAAATTTCACATACTAAAGGCGTTTTTCAATTCGGTATTAAGGAAAAGTTGAGCCCGATGTTTATTGGGCCATTTGAAATATTAGAGAAGATCGAAGAGGTGGCATACAGATTGACACTATCACCTAAGTTGAGTCATGTTCATGATGTTTTTCATGTCTCCATCCTTCACAAGTATACACCGGATCCCGCACATGTGATTTATTTTCGAGGTATTCAGGTGCAAGAACATTTGACGATAGATGAAAAGCCTATTAGAAATATACATCAAATGAGAACAATTACTTCACACTAAGAAAATTTCTTTAATAAAAGTGGAATGGCAATACCATGGGTTGAAGGAGAGCACATGGGAACCTGAGGCTAATATGCGAAAGAAGTATCCACATATGTTCTTACATTGATGTATGATCTAAATTTCGAGGAAGAAGTTTTATTTGAGGAGGCTAGAATGTAACATGCGAGTTTCTAGTGGGCAGGTCAGGTTGGGATCCGGGTCCCAACCAAACCCGAATTTCACCCTCGTGAAGCAAGAGGCCCCATGCTGGTGTCTCTCTTTTCGTCTCTCCCACTGTTTGATTTTGGCACAGAGGAACAGGAGGTTGGAGAAGAAGTTGTGGAAGGAGAAGAATAGGCAGAGGTCGACAGTGGTGAAGAGGCGGAGGTGGCACGATGCAGGTAGCCGACCTCCCCCTTCCTATTTTTTTTTCTCAAGAATCTCTCTGTCATGGTTCTCTGTTATCTCTGACGCTCTCCCCCTTTTTGTCTTGTGTTCTCCTTCATCCTCTGCTAGGTGGCACGATGCAGGTAGCCGACCTCCCCCTTCCTATTTTTTTTTTCTCAAGAATCTCTCTCTCATGGTTCTCTGTTATCTCTGACGCTCTCCCCCATTTTGTCTTGTGTTCTCCTTCATCCTCTGCTCTCTACTCCCTCTCCCACTAGCTTTCCTCTTGCCCTCACATCTCTCACTATCACTCTCTTTTTGTATGCTCCCTCACCCACTCGCTCACCTCATTGACTCCCCTCGGTCTCTCGCACTCTCCACCTCTTGTATGTTTTTGTTTCTTTTTTCTGCCTCACCCAAGAATCCTTGCCGTCATTTTTGCACTTTGTCTCTCCCTCAGTTTGTCTCTATCATCGTCTCTTTCTCCCATGTGCCTTCCTCAACTGAACCCTCTCCTGCTCAACCCGATGTCTTCTTCTCTCGTGAAACCTATTTCTTGCTCATTCTGAATCTGTTAAGGAAAGTTTTAGATTTGGTAGTTGGAGGAATACGTTTCTCCCCAATCAGTAAATAGAGGGTCTTGGAGGCAAGGCAGTATATGGTCTTCGGCATTTGGTGATAAATTGGGTATTTGGGGTGGCTGCCAGAGACACCTACAACAACTAAGACTTTGTAAGAAGGGCATGGCTAAACAAGCCTAATTTTACTGGATTTTTGCCCTATGAATGTTTATAATTATCCTTTTAGCATAATGGATTAATATTTGAAGTGGCTAGATTAGGGAAGGTTTAGGAATTTTTTAACAAACTATTAATGCATGCTATTGTTGATATCGATATTACATTGCTTGTGAAAAAATGTACTGATGATGGTTGTTATTACCCCAAATTTTTTCAAAAAGGGATGTATTTCATTTTCACTCAAATTTCATTTTTTTCATCTGAATTTAATTCCCGGGCATTGAGCCCAATCCTAGACCCAAAATAAATTTGCAACTATTTGATCCAAAATGAATCTCTAAACCCTTGTCTGAATCCAAGCACAAAATTCAAATTCAAAAGTCAAACTTCAGATGCGAGATTCAAATCCAAAATCCAACTCTCAGATCTAGATTAAATAAAAAACCCAAGTGTTGATCCAAATCAAGCATTTCAAACTCAAAATCCAAAATCAAGTTCAAAACGACAAAGTTTGGTGTTATGAGCACCGTGGGCGCATGCACAGACCTTCCCTTTGTTTTATGCTTCACTCTCATGCCAAGATCTGTTTTTGAGCTTAAATCACCTACTAGAACGCATCGGCAACCAATTGAACCAAATCCAGATTCAAAACGAGTCCGGAGCCACTCATTTTACACATTTTAACAAAAACCTTTTTTTACACATTTTAAATAAAAAATGTTTCATGCTTCTTATATAAAGAACCTTTTTTTATTCATTTTATTTGATTTTAATTGATTTTATTTTATTTTGTTATTTAAAAAAATGTGCACCGACAAGATGACGCACGATAGTGCCTGCAAATGCGAATTCACGCATTGCGCGCTTTCACTCGCTGAAGAGTGTAGTGCGTTGCTAATTGTGCGCTATGCATAGCGCTTCGTGCGAAGCACTGCGACGCAGCACATTGCGATGCAGCGCATTGCGACGTAGCACATTGCACTTTGTTCACTGCGCTGCGACGCAACACATTGCGCTTTGTCCACTGCGCTGCGATGCAACACATTGCGCTTTGTCCACTGCGCTGCGATGCAGTGCGTTGTGCTGTGCGCCATGCACTATTTGCGCTAGGACCTCCCAATTTTCCTGCAATAACCGACCCTTGGGGTGCGGTTTTGAGCTTTTTGAGTGGGCATTAGCCCTGCCCACAGTCCAAAGGCGGTATTTACAGGGCTAATGGCCAATCCCACTTAGTCAAAACTTATTTTTTCTTAAAAAAAATGAAAATAATTCAAAATTATTTGAAATGCGCATGAAAAACTTGTCAAATTAAAAAAAAAAAAAATCAAATTTTGAGTTTTAACTCCAAGACTCCCCCTATAGATACCCCCACAATCCTCCCTCTTGGGCATAAGCTAACCCTTGGGGAACCTTTTGCATTTTCTCATTTAAGGTTTTAAAGTTTTTCCTTAGCTTTTTCTCTCTATTGTTCTCTACTTCTCTTCTTCTTCTCCATGGGAGCAAGCCTCTTGAAGTTCAAATTCTCCAAGGGAGCATGAGGGGATCTTTAGATAAGATATCTTCATGAAGCTTCATCCAAGGCGACCTTAGGATCATCGTCTTGGAGCTTCATTCATAATATCATCTATATTCAAGGTATGTAGCTCTCATTTTTATTTTCATTTCCTCTTGCCACCTCCCTATAGCCATGCAAAAAAACTCAAATGATTTTTTATCCGAAATCGAGAGCTACATCTTGAGTGCACCGGGAGTATGAGCAACGCAAAATAAATTTCATTTTTTTATTTATTTCCAAAAATATGCTTGTTATATTGCTTTATTCATCATTTATGCTTGAAATGATGCTCATGCATGATGTATTAACATATTCTTTTACAAATTTACGTATACACATATATAAATATATATACGTGTATTCATTTTTAAAATATCTCTCTCTCTCTTTCTAAAATCTTCTTCTCCGTCTCTATTTGATTTAAACCTCCTTTTGACAAGCTTTTATATACGTATCCATATATATATATATACACATATACATATATATAAAAATGTATATGAATACATATCTCTTCCTCTTTTAAATCATTTGTTTTGGATTTTCAAAATCTCTTTCTCTCTCTCTTTCTCCATATTCCTTTTGTATTCTAGTCTTTCCTCTTTTCCAATCTTTCAATATTTTTCTCCCAAGATCTTTTCATTTGTCGACTTCATCAAGCCGAAAACTCAAGTAATGACACATTATTGGATTCATACTTAATGTTCTACAACCCCATTCCATTTTCAAAACACTTTTCTTTCCTCATAAAAATATTTATGACAATTATAAAATGAGAAAGTTAGATGTATGTGGTGGTAGAAATGCTCTTAGATGAATGTCATGGTATGAATGAACGATTTGCTTCTAATCATGTAGGATAAATGCATTCATACATTCACATTCACTTAACATCACAAATGATCACAATTACAACTCTAAATGAACTTAAGCAATATGAGATGGAGCACTAATTAGGTAGTAACCAAATTAGAGCGAGATCTCAAGCCTGCTTAAGGTCTTTGAAAACACTAAAGTGACTTCAAAAGGTGATCTTCAAATTTTTCGAAACAATATTTGTAAAGATTTTCCAATTCAATATTTTTCAAATGAAAATGATTTATACTATCAAACGATTCTTCAAAACTTTTTCAAAATCTTGAAACATCAAATTTTCAACAATCTCTCAAACACCGCACCGCATTTAAAATAAGGAAAATGTTTAAGCCAAAACGAAATGCATCAATAATAAAGATAGTCTTTGGATCGATTACCCCCAGTAAGGTGCCGGGAATGGTTGATCCTCGTACTGATGGGTAAGTCATTTTCTCTCTCATTTCAAAATAAAACTTCATTTTTCTGGAGCACTCCAAAAACCAAGCAATTTTTGGGACGCGAACAAATAGTGACTGTGATAAGACCTGTCATCATTTGGCTATGATTATCATTGGTATATTTCTACTAAATTGAACATCTCATATATTACCGATGATAAAACATGTCCCCTTCTTCGCCCTTGACCCCATCAGCATTTCATTACATTGCTTGGTGTTTGTGTTTATTTTCTTGCATATAAGACTAATTGAGGAGGATCAACCATGTGAACCTGGATCTTGGATCAAATACAACTCTCTTCAATTTAAGGCTTCGTTGAAAACAATGTTTTACTATTCAACATATTTTAATCATCATCTTATGCAGCATTGCATTAGAGATAACTGATTTTGCATGTTCGCTCATATTTTGAAAAAACTTTCAATACCTATTTGTCCCGGTTATCATGTTGCTGGGTTTGGTCTTAGGCAGAGCACAAGACTAAACCTTACAACTGGACCACGGTGGAAAAGTCCCCTTATTAGTATTATGAGTGTTAACTTGTGGTATATCGATAAGTGTCTAAGAAGAAATATGTAGACCTTACTTTTAATTGCCTAATGGAGGAGTCCATGCTCGTACTAAGCATCTTGGCTAAGGTATATTGGCATATCTTAATGGAACAATCATAATTATTCAAACCAATCTCAATTAGGGTTCTATGATCTTTTTACAAATATATGCATGAAACTGCTACATTGTATGATGAATGCATGTGTGTCTTCCATACACTCTTTGATCAATTTAATAATTTTACAATCCATATTCATCTTTTAAATCAATGTCTCCTTTGGATATCTTTATATAGTCTTCGACTATGCCATAAGCTCATGTATTAACCTACTATCTAACTGACATTGATTTTTCAAATTCGATCATTGAACAAGTGCATTTTTTAAAAAAAATTGCTTCGAAATCTACATTTTATTATATATTGTCAATCTCTCATTTATTTGTCTGACCGCATATTAGCCATCTATTGGCTCATTTACCAACTTTGCTTGACTCAAGTCATGTAATCTTTTTTTCTATAAGTTTCTAGCTTCAATACCCATAGTATGTCTTTCTCCCTATTTTACTACTTCCATGATTTTATTGGGTCATCATTTATTTCAAGTTAATTACCAATCTTTGATTTACTCCAGTATATTTCATTTTCAATCGTCAGACACCATTTATTTATTCTACTCTGCTTGATATTTAATCATTTCAAAATTAAGATTCTTCACAAGTATTAGATTGTTCATAATCTTCTCTGTTTTCCTATATTATCAACTTGATATCTCGTTATGAGAATCACCATCTACCGATCATATTCTTATAACAAATTTATTTTCTACAAGCTTTGTCTCAATTTCTTGGCATTCAAGACAAAATGAAAATTCTTTTACACCTAAGCTCATACATCACTTTCCTATTAGCGAGAAATGCATAAATTTTCTCTACATATTTTTGTCCATACCTTTTATTTATTAGGACATTTTACAATATTTTCTTTGCCTTAGATATCAGCCATCTACCTTTTACCTAGTACATGGCACAGTCCATTTTGAATCAGATCCTATCCCTCACTAGTCATGGCAATTGCTAACACTGCGGCATTTTTCTAAATCATGAATATTTTGAGGCATTATTTTGCGACATATTTTTCTTTCACAATTATTCTTGTCTATCAACAAAATTGTCATATCCAAATCAAATCAACTAAACTGCTAAGGTAAAGATTTGATCAGGCACGATTGGCCCTCAGTCCCAACCCAAGACATCAACCATTTATCATTTACCTAGTGCATGACACATTCTATTTTGAATCATATCCTATCACTTATCAGTCATGGCAACATTGGGGCATTTTTTTAATTATATATATTTTGAGGCATTTCTAAATTGCTTTTGCAACATATATTTTTCTTTCACAATCATCATTGTCCATCAAGAAAGGGGTCATATCCCAATCAAATCGACTCAGCTGTTAAGCTAAAGATTTGACCAAGCACGATCCGACTTCTAGGTTCGGGGCATTCTAAAGCTAGCTCAAGCATGTCATTAGACAAGAGAATCTTATGGAGCAAGTGCAACTTGGCAGTTTGGCTGGGGGCTTTTTCAAAGCAAGCTCAACCCAAGCATTAGTTTGGAGAATTTTACTAAACAACTTCAAAATCCGGTCTTTGTAGAAAACAAAAACATCACCATAAGGCACTCGAGATGATAGGAAGTCTTCTTGTGACAACCAATGTAGGGGCAATAGGGTCTCATTATCGGCTTCAATAACGGTATTTGAGGTGATGAGGATTCTTTCCAGGCATTGCCACTTATTCTCGAGCAACCGATTCAAGAAAGAGGTAAAACCTGAAATTATGAACAAAAGAGCAACCCACGCAGGTAAGGGGTTAAAACCTACAATGCAAGCCAAAGCAACCAACGCCGATAAGGGGTTAAACTTGCAATGCAAGCCAAGGCAACCCATTTAGGGGGGTTAAACCTGAATTCAATTTGGGCAAACCTATGCAAGTAAGGGGTTAAACCTGCAATATAAGTTCAAACAACCCATTCAGGTAAGGGGTTAAACCTGAAATGCAGTTCCGTCATTTTAATATTTTTAGCCAAAATTTTCACTAATCAACCCAAAGGGGGGCATCTGTTTATCTCCCCAAATTTTTTCAAAAAGTGATGTATTTCATTTTCAATCAAATCTCAGTTATTTTATATAGATTTAATTCCTGGGCTGGGCCTTAAGCCCAATTTGTAACAAAAACCTTGTCTTTACACATTTTAAATAAAAAAATGTTTTATGCTTCTTATACAAACAAAATTTTTAATTCATTTGATTTGATTTGGTTTTGTTTAATTTTTTATTAAAAAAAAACTGCGTGCACTCACTGACGCGCACAGCGTGCTTCATGCGCAGCACAGTACCTCCTCTTTTTCTTGCAAAAACCGACCCTTGGGGGGCAGTTTTGAGCTTTTTGGGTGGGTAATAACTCTGCTCACACCCCAAAAAGGTATTTACAGGGCCAATGACCAATCCCAGTTAGTCAAAACATATTTTTTAAAAAATAAAAATAATTCAAAATTATTTGAAATAAGTGTGAAAATCTTTTCAAGTTCAAAAAAAATTTAAATTTTGAGTTTTTGCTCCAAAACTCCCTATAAATACACCTACAATCCTCCCTCTTGGGCATAAGCTAACCTTTGGGGAACTTTTTATGTTTTTTCACTGAAAGTTTTAAAGCTTAACCCTTGGGAAACCTTTTGCATTCTCTCATTTAAAGTTTTAAAGTTTCTCCTTAGCTTTTTCTTTCTATTTTTCTCTTCTTCTCCAACATTGGGAGCAAACCTCTTCAAGTTCAAATTCTCCAAGGGCGCATGAGGGGATCTTTAGAGAAGATATCTTCATGAAGCTTCATCCAAGACGACCTTAGCATCATCGTTAATGTCATCTATAATCAAGATATGTAGCTCTCGTTTTTATTTTCATTTCCTCTTGCCACCTCCCCATGGCCATACAAAAAAGCTCAAATGATTTTTTATCCAAAATCGAGAGCTATATCTTGAGTGCAGCGGGAGTATGAGCAAGGTGAAATAAATTCTATTTCTTTATTTATTTAAAAAAATATGCTTGTTATATTGCTTTATTCATCATTTATGCTTGAAATGATGCTCATGCATGATGTATTAATTTTCTTTAACTGATGAGCAAATGCACGTCTGGAATGAGTGTTTGGGTTAGGATCTCTTCATTGTTGTGTTGATTTTTGAGGTTGGAACTTGTCTAACCCCGAAAAGCACTTCTCGAATTTGTATATGTTAATGTCATTCTGATGCTTAGTTTCTTTCTTCTGATTAGGGATCCCAATGAGTGCTTTCCTACGTTGCTCTTCATTTCATATATGTTTAATTTTATTTCATACTCAATGGTGGAAGAAATATATTCTCTTGTAGCCAACAAACTAATAATCCTTTTTATATTCCAATACAAAAATATTTAGAATCATATTTTCTAAAAGATTTTCAAAAGTAAGAACCCTCTTCAATGCGGCCTTGGAGACTTAGCTTATGCTCTTGCATGAGCTCAAGTTCCTCTCCGGCCTACATAAAAATTGAAGTCGGACAATTTCAAGTCATTTTTTTATTTTAACTTTCATGAAGATATAGACATATATACATGTTATATACGTATATGTGCACATGACTATTTCTCTTTGTCTTTCTCTCTTTATAATTTAACATATTCTTTTGCAAACTTATGTATACGTATATATAAATATATATGCATGTATTCCTCTTTAAAATATCTCTCACTCTTTTTAAATTCTTCTCCATCTCTATCTGATTTAAACCTCCCTTTGACAAGCTTTCATATACATATCCATACGTATATATAAAAAATGTATATGCATACGTATCTCTCCTTCTTTTAAATCCTTTGTTTTGTGATTTTCAAAATCTTTTTCTCTCTCTTCCTTCATATTTCTTTTGTATTCTAGTCTTTCCTCTTTTCCAATCTTCCCATGTTTTTCTTCCAAGATCTTTTCATTTGCTGACTTTATCAAGACTAAAACTCAATTAATGACCCAATATTGGATTCATGTTTGATGGTCTACAACCCATTTCATTTTCAAAAAACTTTTCTTTTCTGATAAAATTATTTATGACAATTATTAAATGAGAAACTTAGATATATGTGGTGGTAGGAATGCTCTTAGATGAATGTCATGGTAACAATGAATGATTTTATTCTCATCATGTAGGATCAATCTATTATCCATACATTCATATTCACTTAACATTACAAATGATCACAAGCACATGTCTAAACGGACTTAAGCAAGATGAGATGGAGCTCTAGCTTGATAGTAACAAAATTAAAGAAAAATTTCAAACCTATTTAAAGTCTTAAGAGAACATTAAAGTGACTTCAAAAGGTGATCTTCAAATGTTTCCAAAGAATATTTGTAAAGATTTCTCAATTCCAGATTTTTCAAATCAAAATGTTTTATACTATCAATGATTCTTTAAAACTTTCTCAAAATCTTGAAACATTACATTTTCAACATTTTCTCAAACACCACACTACATTTAGAATGAAGAAAATGTTTAAGCCAAAACGAAATGCATCAAGAATAAACATAGCCCTTGGATCGATTATCCCCGGTAAAGGCGTCGAGAACGGTCGATCCTCATACCAACAGGTGAGTCCCTTCTCTCATATTTCAAAACAAAACCTCACTTTTCTGGAGCATTCCAAAAACTAAACATTTTTAGGATGTGAACAATGGTTTAGATAGAAAATTAAGAATTTGAAAGGATGATAGAACTTGTAAGTTATTAATGTTTATTCATACGCTAAGGTGTGATGTAAATGCTCGTTCATGTTGATTTGATTAATTTACGCTCTTACTTGTGAGGTAGTGTCATCATCTTTAAATTTACAAATGGATAAGCATGATTCCTTGGATAATACCTCAACTAAGAAAGCAAGTTGAGAAACATACGATTGTTAGGCTGAATCGAAGTCTTGGAGGTAATAACCTCAAAAAGATGAAAAATATTATTAGAAGGTTCAATGGGCTGATTCTACCTTTTGGCACCTTCTTGAGACAATAACCAATGACTTGAGGGTCTTATTTTTTAGCTAAATAGATTATTTTTAGAGCCAAGTGAATGGAAAAACTTATCGCTTTGAATTTTTGCAAGTCAATGGGGCTCATCGGGTAGACCTTAAACTACAGGATTCAAAGCTCCAAACGAATTTGGGTATTTGTGATGGCACGTGGCAGTATGACGGCATTCCACACAAATCCCTATCTGGCACCAAAAGTAGAGTGTGTTTTTTTAAGATTATTGGATCCTATGATTGTGTTTTATTTGGATAGTATGTGATATAACGTGCTTATTGCCACATGAATGCATGTGTGTGGTTGATTGATTATGAGATTGGTTGATTGTTGTTAAATTATGATGCGATGGCATATGAATGTTAGAAATTATATTTGCTTAGGACAGATTAGGCGGGGTATCAAGTTGAGTATCTCCTCGACCCAGATGTGCATTAGTGAGAATCTTAGTATGATATTTGCATAGAACAGCTGTGAGCCAATTACAAATCGAGACTACTCTTTGTGGTTTGGGTAAGTTTTCATATGAAGTGATTGCTATGTTGGATTGTTGTGAATGTTATGAAACTTTCATTTGCATTGCCATTGGGCAGTTATTTGATCGAATAGACTTAATGGGTAGAATTGTCCATAAAGTATGATGGTTACCTAAGAGTATTCATTGAATGTGTGACCCTCTTATGGAGGTGATTTGAGGTATGGATGCACTTATGAAGTGAACCAACCTCATGTGCAAGCTGGTTTTATTGAGTATGTGCTCTCATAATGATAAATTAAGAAAGAATAACTGATTGGAGGTCAGTGGGTTATGGGAATGTGTATCGGATACATCCCACCCTCACCACTGGTCTTGTCTGCTTGGGGCATAGGCAGTGTGAAGCCCCAGTATATCATTGTGTGATGTGCTTGGGGTGTTGGGCTCCCACCTTCCCAACCTGGGTGTGATGGGAAAGAATGAGCAACTTTCTTTGGAATCCACATATCCATAGATAATTTCTCTACCGTTGCAATCTGAACGGATCTGTATTTATTCGAGCCACCATGGGAGTTGTCTACCATGACACGTGCCTGTATTTGCACCTACAGAAGTTGTCAATTCACTAAATTGAATGTAAATGAAATGAATGTAAATGGAATGATATGCATGAATGTAATATGATTATTAAGTGTGTGGATTGTGATATGGAGCTATCCCCACATATCGTAGAATGTGCGAGGGACTACCATGACAAATTATATGATTGTATGTGTGTATAGGGATAGAATAATGATTATGTTTTCATTTATGTTAGACTCCACATTTGAGCCCTTACTTTACAGGGTTAAGGATTTATCTGATTTGTCGTCATACTGTGATGGCTAAACCTTCTATTGTTTATCTTTTTCAGGTTTTGGCAGACTCGGGACAACAGATTGATCTGATGGCTCCACTCACATCGTACTAGGGAGACTTTGGTTCTACTATCATGTCGACACGTCACATTTTGTCTCATTGATGTCTTGTTTTTGTATAGACATTGATCTTTTGGTTTAGGGACATTTTTGTTATGTGTGGTATTGTCAAACATGAAGTCATCTTGTATGAACTGATTTTGTTACATAATGGAATGTTAGCCCCATTGTCATTTTGATTTGCATAGCTCCATTTCCATTGTTTGGTCGTTACAACTCGACGTGTTTTAAAAAAACAAATTATTGGGGGGGGGTTCAAAAGGTTGGGGTGTGACAATTTTTTACTTTACATTTAGTATCCCAAACATATTTGTGGGTTTATATTTCTAAAAGACTAATAGATTAAAGGGCCAGTTACCACCAAATGGACAACAAAGTTTAATACATAAGGTATGTGATAAGATAATGTTGTTATCAAAACCAGCAACAATACTATTTGACTAAGGAGGTTGTGGCAATCATAAAGAATCAAACGGTAACAAAGTCTATAACAAAATACTCTTGTATTTTAGTAAAACTAATATTTGTTTCACTACTCTAATGTAATTTGATCAATATACAATTAGAACCAACACACACCTGACCATGATAAATTGTGCATCTCCAATATTTTCCTTTTTAGATTAATATGGTATTGAAACTATAAATAGGGCTAGGCATCAGGCCGGGCTGATCCTTCAAGACACAACAGGCTCATTTTATAAGTTATTTTCAGATCTCTTGCTAGGCCTGTTAATACATGGGCTGGGCGAGGTCCTGGCCCAGTTCAGTTGCTTTATAGATTTTAATTTTTACATATTGAACGTAATTTTTTAAGGAACATATAAACCTATACATGAATGCCATTGCTTTAAAAATATATGGAAATAAAAAGTAAAAGTTCACCTGCATTATAGTTGTAACAAACAAATAGAACCATAAAAACCTAAAATTGCATGACCAACTTTTTAGTTGTAACTCTATAATGAACATATAAAGAAATAAATACTAAACTTTAACAAGATTACAAAGACAAAACTAATTACAAAGTTCTAATGAGATTATAAAGTTGCAATGAGATAAAACTACAAACTTTCATTTAAAATTGGGAACACAATAAGTTAAATATTGAAAAAATCTTCATTAGCAAGATCATATATTACAAATTATGTAACATTTCAAAATATGACAGAAACAACAAACACAACTTTCCATTGTGCTCAACTATTTCTCGTCTTCAAACCATGGTAGTAACTGTGATTGGAACTATCATGGAAATTTGATCTAAAACCTATTCAAAAGTCTTGCTATGATTTGCACATAAGGACATGGAAGCTCACAAGGTCGACATTAAAAGAATAAAATAAAATAAACATCAAGGTTAAGTGTGAAAAGAGCATCTTTTTTCAAAGATCATGCCATGTTATCATCAATTAACATGAACTCATAGATATATTATTTGTTGCAACAACATGCATTGCTCTAGTAACATTTACATAATCTTTTACCATTAGATATAAAACCTACAACCTAAAAAACTGAATAATTGCATAATAAGTAAAGTGTAGAACATTTACCACAATGAATCAAAATCATGCATCAAAACCTGTTTTATCATCCAAATATTCTTTTGCTTCCAATGAACTGTTGCAAAAAACATTAGATATATTAATATGCTATGAAGAATAATTCAACTAGAAAATCTAACATTGAACATTTTACCTTTCACGTACATCATTATCTTCTTTACAAATCCAACTCTATGTGCAAACTAGTACTTCAGTAGCTTGAGTAGCACTTGGCCATCAACAATCACTAACCACTCTTAATTTTGTACTATGAAATATAGACTAAAAGGTAACTATAGATACTAGAATTGTTAATACATCTTCAGCCATTTTAGATTAAATTTTATACTTATCTTTGTTTTTCTTCCATCAAAAAGATATGTTGAAGTCTTCACTAGTTGAACCTCATATAATTATGTCACCCAAATTTATATCCAGATCTGAGTGAGCTGCCTGAATAGTACAAGAATTCATATAATATACCTTGAGATCATCAACCATAGAGGAATAGGAACCTTCACTTTCAGCTCCCACACTATTACTATATGAAATTTTTCCATTTCTCATAGAATGCATAGTTTTGCACTCGACACACAGCTCATAAAGGCTGCTACCTATTCTTTTATTGACCTATTGCATCAGGTTCATTCAAATTTTCAAGAACAATATACAACAATCTGCACCACTGATCCAAAACAAGTGCAACCTGCAAATAGGACATTATATTTTTTTGAGTACTTATCGAATTTCTTGCATTCAATATGTCAATTCCCCTACATATTCCTTAGTTGCCACACTATGCTGATGTAAATGTCTGTAAATCACATACACTTTATAAAACCAAATTGGGCGTTCTGTACTTAGTGGTAGAAAAGACATTTGTTGTATCATATATTATCTTCATAAGCTAACAAATAGAAAATACTCAAATTAATTGTCCTCAAAAGACAAAAAATACATAAGTAGGGTTAACAACAACCAATTTTTTAAAGACATATTCATAAAACGTTGCTCAACCTAATAAAAATAGAGTTCCATCGAGTCAGAACATCATAAGGCAATTCTTTGACAAAATAAAGAGAGAAAACTTATAAGTGAGAGAAATTTTAAGGGAAGAAGATTTTAAGATAATGAAAAAAAACAAGAAGATAAAATTAGAGTATGAACTTTTAAGAGAAAACTAAAGATAGAGTAGAAAGATATTTTAGAGAGGGAGAGAAATTTTAGAGAGAGAGAGGCAAAAATAGATAAACTTATAGAAAAGATATCTTAAACTAGAGACACAGAAAGAGATTATAAAAGAAAATCAAAGAAAATGAAACAGATATCTCCAAAGAGAGAAAAATATATATAGAGATAGAGATTAGTAAGAGGAAGAGAAATAATGAAGACAAGAAAATTTCCTAGCAGTTAGATATTTTAATTTCTTACATTTTTTTATATAGAAACTAAAATCAAGAGATAATTTTAAGGATTTTCAGTTTCAATCTTTCCATGTAGGCCAGAGAGAAACTTGGGCTCATGAGAGAGACTACGCTATGAAATCAAGTTTTTAACTAGATCCAAATATGATTGATATCATGTTTTTAAGGTTTTGGGACATAGACCTGAAGAGATCTATCATATGAAATACAAATTTTGGTATCCAAATATGAATTCAATCTTTGATTCAGGAAATCTAAATTTACTCTTGGTGATCCAATTCGAAGGTGTAAATCTAAAGTTCTGAGGATATATGATAGTTGTAGGGATGGAAATCACTTTAATTGATCATGGGTAAAGCAATTCTCAGGATTTCCATTATTGTTCTATCGAATTAGTGACAAAATGGAGGAAAATGGGATTATCAGGGGCAAATGGTCATTTTTTAGGTAGCAACAATCGGGGCTGATCTGGGTCCTCTGTTTGATACCCAGGGTATTTGATTTTATTTGGTGTAATTGACAACCTTTACATATGAAACTTTTAGAAAGCCAATTCAAAATCCCGTTTATCATTGGTAAAACAATCGTTTGATCTGTCAAAAATTTGGGATGTCAATAGTTATAAAGTATCATGTTACCAACATGTTACAATTAAATGGTTTGAGGGCAAAAAAGGCCTCTCCACATATGAAGTGTGACAAAACTTGGAAATGCCCTATGATTGTACATGAATCTCAAATCTATTCTTTACAGTTGCCATTTATGGATAAGCACCTTCCTACAGCAGGACACTAGAATTCATGCTTCAAAGGAATAGACCTTCACACGATCAAGTTTCTAACTTTTTACTTACTATGAGCAGCAGGTATCATGGCACCCTATAGAATGACGAGAATCTTTTTAATATTACCATCTGATACTAAAAAGAGTGAATATCCAAATACTGGTCTCAAAATGTATGTAAATAAGATTTATAATGCACAAACAAAGTGAGAGAGAGAAAGAGAGAAAGTATTTCGGCACAACAACAATAAAGCCGTTGGCACGTATCTTGATTACTCTAGTTGTACTTGTGGACCAGAAACCAAATAAGGAAATATGAATTATAAGTAGAGAGGAACAACAGGAAAATCAGCTTCAAATGCCTTTCAACAAGTATCATTTTCTAAAATAGATGAGTGTATAGAGCTCAACCGATGCATGACTGCCATCTGGGCATTGTGATGCCTATAAGTTAAATCTAGACGTATTTGACAATTAGCTTACAACCGTAGCAATAAAGCTATGCACACAAATTGAAGGATAAAATGTGCCACAATACCAGCGACACTGGTGAGCTAGAGTTTATATTGGAAAACTGGTGTAGTTTGGCAATTCCTAGAGCTGCTACAAGCAACCACTGGACAATTAAATTTAAAGGAAAAGGTAGCTGTGATGTTAGTCAATATTTTTCATCTCTCGTATAATGAAATGTCAGAGAGTATTTATAGCAACTTTCTGAACTTTAACATGACTTGAATTTTTTATTCAGCTTCTCCCTTGATGCACCATAAACTTCACATTTCTTTTTTGCAGCATGCTCTTTCCAAAATAACATGGAATTGTTTGGACAAACATCTTTTTTTTCATAGCGGAGGGCCAAACCGGATATATTTTTTTTTTCTTCATAATAAAAAGTTTAGGTATCTACCCTTTTTCTGGAAATGGTTCAATCAGTAAATTCAATAGCATGTTTAATGATTTGTTGCTCCAACCATTATAAAACATTTAATGTGAAACAAACAAAAAAGGAAAAACAACTTGGAACAATGCATTGTTAAAATGATTGCCAATTATGTGATCCAGAACATCACTTGTTGATTGTAACAATGCATTGTTACACTTACGACAAGGACATTTGAGATTTTCATCATCAATTGCATTATTTGATGCAACAAATTTGATGAAATTGAGACTCCTTCCACATATTCTGAAGGACAGTCTTACAATTGGTGAGCCATTTATGTTGAAGCTCATATTACCATCTTAAATTAATAATAAATTGAGTTACCATTTTTCCTATGCTGTAAAACGAAGGTCACAATATGTCAACGTCCATTTGTTCCATATACATAACACAATTAGAAAGAAAGATATAGTTGATATGATGTCATATAAAACTTAACAAAGCAAATGTACCCTAATTTTGAAATTGTGCATGTTTTAAAATATAAAATAGATCACTGAAGTGGACTGATGAACATGAAGAGATTAATCTTGATGTTTGTTCATGTCTGGATCAACATAAATCAACACAAATTGATATCTTAGATATAAAATTATGCATGCAAAACTAAGTCTTGTAGACCAGGAGTTCGGCCTCTACTAGGACTGGGATGTAGGACATGGACCTAGCAGGGAGATCTAAACTTGAATCCAATACTTGAGATCAGGATCTGAGAGTTTTCTTCTTCTAAATTTAAATAGAAGATGTCATTAAGATACATAACATATCATGTCAGGAAAATTTAGGATCCAAAATCTGAGATTTGAAATTGTGGTTCAATATCCATGACCTAATATTTGAGATAAACAAAATCCATAATCCAATGCTTTACATCTAAAATCTTATATTCTAAATCTAGAATGTTAATTCCAAAATCCACGATCCATGACCTATAATCCAATATCTGAAATCCAAAATACTTAATATAAGGTTCAAAATCCACGATCCATGACCTATAATCCAATATCTGAAATCCAAAATACTTAATATAAGGTTCAAAATCCAAAAATAAAAAATCCAATATCCATGATGTAAAATTAGGATTTGAGACTCATATGTGAACTCTGATTCTAAATCCAAAGTTTAACATCTGAGATCCAAAATCTAAGATGTGAAATCCATAATTCAAGAACCAAAATATAATATTTGAGAACCAAAACCTAATACTTGGGATCTAAATCTAAGTAGGTAGATTTGGGTCAATGTCATGGTTTAGATCAAGATAAGTTTATGATTTGAATCCAATACTAGGAATTGAAATTCAAGATCCAAATGGACTAAGGGTAAGCTGGCCAAAGCCATTGGGTTCAACATTGCCTTCACTGGGTTTATACCTACCTAGGGCTGGGTTAGACTGTGCTACATGTGTTTGGTCTTAATCAAACCATGTGACATATAAACTTCATTCATTCAATGTGAATGGGTATTTAAAGAAATTCGACTAGACCTACACTATTGACTGTGTTCATACGTAGTGGGCTTTAAGACTGGTCTAGGCTAAGTCTTACAAAGTTGAACAAGTATTTGACTTCATGCCTACATGACTAGGGTTTTTGAAATTATTTTAGAGTAAACTATGTTTTGAAATGATTTTTATATGAAGACCAAGCTAGATTCAGGTTGTCAGATACCTGAGCTAAAGCACACATGGTATGCTACTAAGCTGGCCCAATCTGTTTTCAGTCAAGAGGTGCATGTGGGTGCAATGTACAATGCATGATTAAAGAAAGCATGAAAGAAAAAGTATATTCTATATGCATACTTTAAGTAAAACTAACTAAACAAGAGCAAAGAAATTAAAATAAATAGACAAGGAAGAGAGAGGCATACCTGATCACAATGCATATCCTAAAGGCATTAAAATAAATCTAATATAGAAAAATAAACATGCTAAACTACAACATTGTTAAGGAAACTAAAAAAATAAACTAAGCTAGACATGCTAAAAGCAAAAACTAAACTATCATGTGTAACGAACTAAATTGCAAAGAAAAAAAGAGAAATCAGAGAGAAAAAGAAATTACCTGAAGTTGGTGCTCTGGCTGAGCCCACTCCCACGACCCCTACACTGAGCCCGGGTATGTCTAGCCTGACTACTAATGCAGCCTGATCCAAGACTTAGCCCATGACTCTTAAAAATTCAACTTGTTTTGAGCTAATCCTTTTTTTGAGTACCCAGTTGAAATTTTACCAACTTTTTGGGCTTCTTAAGGAATAGCACAAAGTGTGTGGTGAGAGGGAGGGATGAACCCTGTTCATAGGAGGGAGAGAGGCGCTCTGCATATAAAACTATCGATACATGACTAAACTTTTTCCTCTCTCTCTCCTCTCTTAACTCAAAACCATATGTTAAAAATGCATTTCCAATCGAATTTTGCTTGCATGATCTCGTCTGAACTTTGAATTCAATTTCTTAAAAAGCCATACGTGCAAGCAGAAGTGCTCTTCTATTCTTGATAAGGCATTTCGAATTCAATTATGTAAGAAGCCACACATGCACGCACAGGTGCTCTTCGATTCTTGATAAGGTATTTTGATTTGAGATTGAGTATGAAAAATGAATGAAGCAATAATGCAAAGAGGATAAAGCACACTTTTAAACCTTATTCTAAAACTTGATATAAATCAGAAAAATGTTAGTCTAAGCCACACATAGGTACTGATTTCAGTTCTGTTTGTGCTGGAGTGCTCAACAAAGAATCATGCATGTTTCAAGTGCTTACGTGTGAATGGGCATTAAGCATGAAGTAGTAAAATCACGATACATTTTTGAGATATAATGTGCATTAAGCTCACATGTGGATCCTAGATCTGAGTTTGATGTTGACACCCAAATCCAGGTGCAAATCCAAAGAAAACTTTAGAAGATTAATTTAGATATGGTATTAGAATTTGGATTATGATTCAATGTCGAGGATCTGAAAGGAGAATAATGGATCTGGATCTATAAATAATAGATCAGATCTGAGACTTAGATGTGAGATCTGGACATATAAATAAGACTTCGCTATATGATGTGGATTAGAAGTATGATTAGAGATATGAGAATAGCAAGGACGAAACCTAGCTCAGGTTGGCTAGGTGGGTTCAAGCTGTATGACATGGGCTAGACTTGGGTCAAGTTCACTTTCTGGAAAAAAACTAGATTCAGACCTAGGCTAGGGACAGGCTTAACCTAGGCGCAGTCTTTGGAAAACTCAATTTTGTTGTAGAATTGGGATAGGTTGAGCTTTAGCTTAAGCCTTACAAATCCATGAAGTGTTTATGAAGAACTAACTTAGCTTCATGTGGCTCCTAAGTTTCGTTTTATGAAAAATACGTGCAAAGTGGCAAATGACGAATGTGTCAATTTTGGGTTGAAATGGATGCAAATAAGGAGACGAGCTTGACCAAAGGTTCTAAAATAAAAAAAAAAAATCATACTTCATATGACACATTTATAAATGAAAATCAAAAGATAAAAATCAGATTTTTATTAGAATTTGCACATGTAGAGCTACTATAAGGATATGTTGATAGACTGGAGAAATTCACTTTAATTTTGCAGAATTGGGCTTGACAACAATGGACAAAGTGTAGCACTAGTAGGAATGAACTCCATGGCCTTCAGAATTGAATTGAACTCAAAACGGAAGAAATGAACTCAAACCAAACTAAATCGAATGTAAATGAAATGAATGTAAATGGAATGATATGCATGAATGTAATATGATTAATAAGTGTGTGGATTGTGATATGGAGCTATCCCCACATATCGTAGAATGTGCGAGGGACTACCATGACAAATTATATGATTGTATGTGTGTATCAGGGTAGAATAATGATTATGTTTTCATTTATGTTAGACTCCACATTTGAGCCCTTACTTTACAGGGTTAAGGATTTATCTGATTTGTCGTCATACTGTGATGGCTAAACCTTCTATTGTTTATCTTTTTCAGGTTTTGGCAGACTCGGGACAACAGATTGATCTGATGGCTCCGCTCACATCGTACTAGGGAGACTTTGGTTCTACTATCATGTCGACACGTCACATTTTGTCTCATTGATGTCTTGTTTTTGTATAGACATTGATCTTTTGGTTTAGGGACATTTTTGTTATGTGTGGTATTGTCAAACATGAAGTCATCTTGTATGAACTGATTTTGTTACATAATGGAATGTTAGCCCCATTGTCATTTTGATTTGCATAGCTCCATTTCCATTGTTTGGTCGTTACAACTCGACGTGTTTTAAAAAAACAAATTATTGGGGGGGGGGGTTCAAAAGGTTGGGGTGTGACAATTTTTTACTTTACATTTAGTATCCCAAACATATTTGTGGGTTTATATTTCTAAAAGACTAATAGATTAAAGGGCCAGTTACCACCAATTGGACAACAAAGTTTAATACATACGTAAATATGTCATAAAAAAGAAGATTCTTACCTAATGTGAGAAAAAGAAAAAACATCATGAAAGACACGTGAAGTGTTAGTGACGTTAGCCAACCTGGAATCCATTCACAAATAGGTGCTACCAACATAGGTAAGGTATGTGATAAGATAATGTTGTTATCAAAACCAGCAACAATACTATTTGACTAAGGAGGTTGTGGCAATCATAAAGAATCAAACGGTAACAAAGTCTATAACAAAATACTCTTGTATTTTAGTAAAACTAATATTTGTTTCACTACTCGAATGTAATTTGATCAATATATAATTAGAACCAACACACACCTGACCATGATAAATTGTCCATCTCCAATATTTTCCTTTTTAGATTAATATGGTATTGAAACTATAAATAGGGCTAGGCATCAGGCCGGGCTGATCCTTCAAGACACAACAGGCTCATTATATAAGTTATTTTCAGATCTCTTGCTAGGCCTGTTAATACATGGGCTGGGCGAGGTCCTGTCCCAGTTCAGTTTCTTTATAGATTTTAATTTTTACATATTGAACGTAATTTTTTAAGGAACATATAAACCTATACATGAATGCCATTGCTTTAAAAATATATGGAAATAAAAAGTAAAAGTTCACCTGCATTATAGTTGTAACAAACAAATAGAACCATAAAAACCTAAAACTGCATGACCAACTTTTTAGTTGTAACTCTATAATGAACATATAAAGAAATAAATACTAAACTTTAACAAGATTACAAAGACAAAACTAATTACAAAGTTCTAATGAGATTATAAAGTTGCAATGAGATAAAACTACAAACTTTCATTTAAAATTGGGAACACAATAAGTTAAATATTGAAAAAATGTTCATTAGCAAGATCATATATTACAAATTATGTAACATTTCAAAATATGACAGAAACAACAAACACAACTTTCCATTGTGCTCAACTATTTCTCGTCTTCAAACCATGGTAGTAAATGTGACTGGAACTATCATGGAAATTTGATCTAAAACCTATTCAAAAGTCTTGCTATGATTTGCACATAAGGACATGGAAGCTCACAAGGTCAACATTAAAAGAATAAAATAAAATAAACATCAAGGTTAAGTGTGAAAAGAGCATCTTTTTTCAAAGATCATGCCATGTTATCATCAATTAACATGAACTCATAGATATATTATTTGTTGCAACAACATGCATTACTCTAGTAACATTTACATAATCTTTTACCATTAGATGTAAAACCTACAACCTAAAAAACTGAATAATTGCATAATACGTAAAGTGTAGAATATTTACCACAATGAATCAAAATCATGCATCAAAACCTGTTTTATCATCCAAATATTCTTTTGCTTCCAATGAACTGTTGCAAAAAACATTAGATATATTAATATGCTATGAAGAATAATTCAACTAGAAAATCTAACATTGAACATTTTACCTTTCACGTACATCATTATCTTCTTTACAAATCCAACTCTATGTGCAAACTAGTACTTCAGTAGCTTGAGTAGCACTTGGCCATCAACAATCACTAACCACTCTTAATTTTGTATTATGAAATATTGACTAAAAGGTAACTATAGATACTAGAATTGTTAATACATCTCCAGCCATTTTAGATAAAATTTTATACTTATCTTTGTTTTTCTTCCATCAAAAAGATATGTTGAAGTCTTCACTAGTTGAACCTCATATAATTATGTCACCCAAATTTATATCCAGATCTGAGTGAGCTGCCTGAATAGTACAAGAATTCATATAATATACCTTGAGAGCATCAACCATAGAGGAATAGGAACCTTCACTTTCAGCTCCCACACTATTACTATATGAAATTTTTCCATTTCTCATAGAATGCATAGTTTTCCACTCGACACACAGCTCATAAAGGCTGCTGCCTATTCTTTTATTGACCTATTGCATCAGGTTCATTCAAATTTTCAAGAACAATGTACAACAATCTGCACCTCTGATCGAAAACAAGTGCAACCTGCAAATAGGACATTATATTTTTTTTAGTACTTATCAAATTTCTTGCATTCAATATGTCAATTCCCCTACATATTCCTTAGTTGCCACACTATGCCGATGTAAATGTCTGTAAAACACATACACTTTATAAAACCAAATTGGGCGTTCTGTACTTAGTGGTAGGAAAGACATTTGTTGTATCATATATTATCTTCATAAGCTAACAAATAGAAAATACTCAAATTCAATTGTCCTCAAAAGACAAAAAATACATAAGTAGGGTTAACAACAACCGATTTTTTAAAGACATCTTTATAAAACGTTGCTCAACCTAATAAAAATAGAGTTCCATCGAGTCAGAACATCATAAGGCAATTCCTTGACAAAATAAAGAGAGAAAACTTATAAGTGAGAAATTTTAAGGGAAGAAGATTTTAAGATAATGAAAAAAACAAGATGATAAAATTAGAGTATGAACTTTTAAGAGAAAACTAAAGATAGAGTAGAAAGATATTTCAGAGTGGGAGAGAAATTTTAGAGAGAGAGAGGCAAAAATAGATAAACTTATACAAAAGAGATTTTAAATTAGAGACACAGAAAGAGATTATAAAAGAAAATCAAAGAAAATGAAACAGATATCTCCAAAGAGAGAAAAATATATATAGAGATAGAGATTACTAAGAGGAAGAGAAATAATGAAGACAAGAAAATTGCCTAGCAGTAAGATATTTTAATTTCTTACATTTTTTTATATAGAAACTAAAATCAAGAGATAATTTTAAGGATTTTCAGTTTCAATGTTTCCATGTAGGCCAGAGAGAAACTTGGGCTCATGAGAGAGACTACGCTATGAATTCAAGTTTTTAACTAGATCCAAATATGATTGAGATCATGTTTTTAAGGTTTTGGGACATAGACCTGAAGAGATCTATGATATGAAATACAAATTTTGGTATCCAAATATGAATTCAAGCTTTGATTCAGGAAATCTAAATTTACTCTTGGTGATCCAATTCGAAGGTGTAAATCTAAAGTTTTGCAATTAGGGTTTTGGATCTAGGGGGTCAACTAAGGTTGTGATCTAAATTCGAATGTGAAATCCATACTTGTAAAAAATGAAACCTTGTTTCGAGATATGAAATCCAAAGTTCAAATCAGGATTTAATCCTATAAGGTCTGAAGTTATGATCCAAATTCTAAGGCATGAGATCTAAAGTTCTAGATATAATATCCAAATTGAAATTCAATTTTTTATAAGATCCAAATTCATGTTCCAAGTTACTTTAAATTTAGATCTGATGCTCCAAATGTGATATCCAGATTAAGATCCAATATTCTAAATCCAGATTTAATTAGATCCAAATTCAAAGATCCAAGACCTAATTTATGAGATTTACAACAATTCTAGGTTCGCACAGCTAAACCTACAATGGGTCAAAAGGTTGACTTAGATAAACCTAGCTAGGATGAAGGTTACAACTGAATTTTGATGTGGGTTAGTAGTGAGCTCGATGCTGGTCTTGAGTAATGCATTAGGTAAGCGTAAATTAGTTTTGGGTAGGTTAAATGTACAATTTAGATCTCAATCCTGGTTGTACCTAATGTTTTGGAAAATGAGCTTGAAATGTGGTTCAATTTTGACAGTGTACAATTCAAGAATATGTTCTTGAAAATATGTGTCCTTACGAAAAATCAATTTGGATCAAATGCATATAAGGACTATTTTCTCATGCATATAGCTGATAAACCAACCTAATTGCCACATGGAGTTAATTCTAAGTGCATAGTCTGAAATAGAATGCATGATGCAAGACAAAAGCGTATATGAATGCAAGCTGGATAAAACTGGAGAAATATGACATTTCTAATCAAATGTAAGAAGGATAAACTTGTTCTGAGGATATATGATAGTTGTAGGGATGGAAATCACTTTAATTGATCATGGGTAATGCAATTCTCAGGATTTCCATTATTGTTCTATCGAATTAGTGACAAAATGGAGGAAAATGGGATTATCAGGGGCAAATGGTCATTTTTTAGGTAGCAACAATCGGGGCTGATCTGGGTCCTCTGTTTGATACCCAGGGTATTTGATTTTATTTGGTGTAATTAACAACGTTTACATATGAAACTTTTAGAAAGCCAATTCAAAATCCCGTTTATCAATGGTAAAACAATCGTTTGATCTGTCAAAAATTTGGGATGTCAATAGTTATAAAGTATCATGTTACCAACATGTTACAATTAAATGGTTTGAGGGCAAAAAAGGCCACTCCACATATGAAAAGCATGATTAAAGAAAGCATGAAAGAAAAAGTATATTCTATATGCATACTTTAAGTAAAACTAACTAAACAAGAGCAAAGAAATTAAAATAAATAGACAAGGAAGAGAGAGGCATACCTGATCACAATGCATATCCTAAAGGCATTAAAATAAATCTAATATAGAAAAATAAACATGCTAAACTACAACATTGTTAAGGAAACTAAAAAAATAAACTAAGCTAGACATTCTAAAAGCAAAAACTAAACTATCATGTGTAAAGAACTAAATTGCAAAGAAAAAAAGAGAAATCAGAGAGAAAAAGAAATTTCCTGAAGTTGGTGCTCTGGCTGAGCCCACTCCCACGACCCCTACACTGAGCCCAGGTATGTCTAGCCTGACTACTAATGCAGCCTGATCCAAGACTTAGCCCATGACTCTTAAAAATTCAACTTGTTTTGAGCTAATCCTTTTTTTGAGTACCCAGTTGAAATTTTACCAACTTTTTGGGCTTCTTAAGGAATAGCACAAAGTGTGTGGTGAGAGGGAGGGATGAACCCTGTTCATAGGAGGGAGAGAGGCGCTCTCCATATAAAACTATCGATACATGACTAAACTTTTTCCTCTCTCTCTCCTCTCTTAACTCAAAACCATATGTTAAAAATGCATTTCCAATCGAATTTTGCTTGCATGATCTCGTCTGAACTTAGAATTCAATTTCTTAAAAAGCCATACGTGCAAGCAGAAGTGCTCTTCTATTCTTGATAAGGCATTTCGAATTCAATTATGTAAGAAGCCACACATGCACGCACAGGTGCTCTTCGATTCTTGATAAGGTATTTTGATTTGAGATTGAGTATGAAAAATGAATGAAGCAATAATGCAAAGAGGATAAAGCACACTTTTAAACCTTATTCTAAAACTTGATATAAATCAGAAAAATGTTAGTCTAAGCCACACATAGGTACTGATTTCAGTTCTGTTTGTGCTGGAGTGCTCAACAAAGAATCATGCATGTTTCAAGTGCTTACGTGTGAATGGGCATTAAGCATGAAGTAGTAAAATCACGATACATTTTTGAGATATATTGTGCATTAAGCTCACATGTGGATCCTAGATCTGAGTTTGATGTTGACACCCAAATCCAGGTGCAGATCCAAAGAAAACTTTAGAAGATTAATTTAGATATGGTATTAGAATTTGGATTATGATTCAATGTTGAGGATCTGAAAGGAGAATAATGGATCTGGATCTATAAATATAGATCAGATCTGAGACTTGGATGTGAGATCTGGACATATAAATAAGACTTCGCTATATGATGTGGATTAGAAGTATGATTAGAGATATGAGAATAGCAAGGACGAAACCTAGCTCAGGTTGGCTAGGTGGGTTCAAGCTGTATGACATGGGCTAGACTTGGGTCAAGTTCACTTTCTGGAAAAAAACTAGATTCAGACCTAGGCTAGGGACAGGCTTAACCTAGGCGCAGTCTTTGGAAAACTCAATTTTGACGTAGAATTGGGATAGGTTGAGCTTTAGCTTAAGCCTTACAAATCCATGAAGTGTTTATGAAGAACTAACTTAGCTTCATGTGGCTCCTAAGTTTCATTTTATGAAAAATACGTGCAAAGTGGCAAATGATGAACGTGTCAATTTTGGGTTGAAATGGATGCAAGTAAGGAGACGAGCTTGAACAAAGGTTCTAAAATTAAAAAAAAAAAATCATACTTCATATGACACATTTATAAATGAAAATCGAAAGAACCCATAAAAATCAGATTTTTATTAGAATTTTCACATGTAGAGCTACTATAAGGATATGTTGATAGATTGGAGAAATTCACTTTAATTTTGCAGAATTGGGCTTGACAACAGTGGACAAAGTGTAGCACTAGTAGGAATGAACTCCATGGCCTTCAGAATTGAATTGAACTCAAAACGGAAGAAATGAACTCAAACCAAACTATGAGAGTATTATTTGCTCATGATAAACATAATCCCAACTTGTTTTCAGTTTACTCTATCAGGTTTGTCTCAAATTTAGCCGATACCCTTGAAAACATAAGAGAAAAAGCCCTTAGAACTGAATTGAACTCAAACCAAGAGAAATGAACTGAAACTGAACTAGTGGAAGCTTCATTTATACATGATAAACATGGTCTTAGATTGATTTTAGTTTAATCTTTTGGATTGAGCCCAAATTTAGTTCAAACCCCTAAAAACAAGAGAGAGAATGACACAATGGAAATCTACAAGTTAGTATATTATTGAAACTTAGGTTGGGTGTCCCAAAATCAATGAAATAAAACTTTCTCTTCATTAAAGTAAACTTGCTTTGACTTAGTTGAGCTAAAGATCACAGTTTTATGTTTTAGAAGCTGGTATGAGCCTTAGGGATCTGGTTTCAGGCTGAAATAACTCTGGTAAGCTAACTCTAATGACTCCTAGGTTCATGCAAATTTGAGAAATGGCAGACCAATCACATAAAATTTGGTGAAAATCCTTGCTTTCTGGGTGCATTGCCAGGAGGTAGTAATTTCTAGTTTGGCAGACCTAGGAGATCTAGGTCTATGTATTCAATGCTGGATGAAAAGTACTTGTTTGGCTCAGAAATGGCCCCTTGTTCTTGAAATTTGTCATTGAAATTTCATATGGAGATCTCATGGAGAAAGATAAAATAGTCATTTGGACTTGTAAAAACTTTTGAGCTTTCACACATGGATATAACTTTTTGTTTGCATCACTCTACAGTTTTGTATTTGCATCATTAGGTGCACATTCTCTTTCATGAATCTCATTTTATAGCTCACAATATTGTGCAGTTCCTATAAGAAATTCATAAGTCATTGCAATCAATTCATCTACTTCACCTATTTCCTCTTCACTAGCATCATTATTTCTCTCTATTTACAGGTGACACTGATTCACCCTAATGGTTCCAATTAGCCTAACTTTGAACAAAACCATTGCAAATTATGTAATCAAGAACATGAGTTTTTTATTGTAACAATATATTGTTGCAATTATGACTAGGCATTTGAGATTTTCATCCTCAATTGTGTAATTTGATTAACAAATTAGAATAAATTGTGAACTCCTTTCAAATATTCTAAAATGGTCCTATAGGATAGAATTACAATTGATGAGTTGTTCATGATGACCCTCACATACAATCTTTGTCTTTAAAAAAAACTAAATTGAGTTACTATTTTACTATGTTGTAAAAAGAAGGTCATAATATATTAACATCCATCTCTTCCATATATATGTATATATATATATAACACAATTACAAAAAGTTATAGTTCATATGACACGTGAACAAATGATATGGTTCAGATTACTGACCATAAATAAGAGTGACTGAGTGTGTGTGTGTGTGTATACATAGATGCACACCTTAACATATATATACCATCACTTCACATGCAAAAGCAAAAACAATGCATTTTTTCGCTGTTGTTCCATTTTCTTCTCTCTCTCTCTCACTTTCTTTTCTTCCTACTAGGTCTCTTTTGCATGTTTCCATGACACCTAATAAGAACTAATAGCAAAGCTTGGCTGAAACTTTGAAGGGGTTAAGTTGTATGTTATGGTGTTGAATACATGGTAGGCCAATATTAGTCAGTCAATCTGTGTCACATCAGCCAAATCTTTTCGTTCATGGTTCAGCATAAGTACTAGTTTTGAGGTTGGGAAGAAGAATCCAATCCACTTGCTTGGAAGAATCCATCCATAACATTGACATCAAAGTTGAGTGCATAGAAAGCCTAGTTCACAACCTATTAAATTAGGATCAAGAAAGGTAAGTTAAGGATAGAAAGCTTTAGAAAGTATGGTTTTTGGACACAAAAGGTTACCATATACACATTCCTTTGCAGTTTTTACTTTACACACGAAGAGATTTTTTAATACAAAGTGCTCATTATATATTAAAACAAAAATTTAGCTATTATTTAAAGGTAAAATGTAAAGTTATGAAGGTTCATATCTCACATAAGTGGCAAGTATCATTTATCCTTGTATGTGTTCTGTAGTGAGCGAACTTACTGAAATTAAAACAAAAAGTAACTAAAAAACCCGTTCTTAGGACAGAACCTTCAAAAGTTCCTAAGTTTACGTAAGAAAAATGCATAAATGAACTTCATATGCAGTCAAATAAGAATCTATATCCCTTCAAACTCCCAGAAAATAGCTCTAATTTATATGATAACTAGATTACTGGGATGCTTTCTTTCAGCTTCAATTTTGCATGATGATAATGTGCTAAAAAATAGCAGTTAGCTTATCAATAATAGAATTCCATACCCAAAAATTGTATGTGCAACATATGAACTTATCCTTGTGAACCCAGTAGCTTTCACCAAAGCCTGAAACTCCTCTGTCCTTCCAACCATCATTTAAGAGACCAAGTTGAAATACAACAGATGTGCTTAAACTATCATCTAAAGGCTCAATACAACCATCTCCATAGCAATCACCTTGCCATTCTTAAAGCCTTCCAAATATTCTTTAGCAGTTCCTGGTAGTAGGTATTATTTCGTTCATGAAGAATCCACTTTGTCATAGGTAAGGATCATGTCAATATCTTATGATAGTAGATAAATAAATAAGCTTGGGTAGCACTTAAATCCTTTGTCATATGTGTGTGTGTCCACAATATAAGGGGAAGGCAGTCAAGGGTATTAATTCTATCAGCCAAAGTTTGATGTAAACAAGAAGTGCAAGGAGATGGAGACAAAGTAAATCCCAAAAGGCTGTTATGAAAAAGAAGATGAAATATCGAACAGTATTCATGGAGAAAAATATAGAGCTGGGGCCAGAGGATGGTGAGGCCATTGTAGGTAGGAAAAGGAGTAAGTAGAAGGGAAAAGTGCCAAAAGGTATTCAACTAAGTGATGGAGAAAAAAAAGTTATGGAGCTTCCACCCTCCCTATGCTAAATCAAAGAAGCTACTAGAATAGCTAAGGCGAGGAAGGGAGGCTTATAAGCCACCAAAAAGCCATATGCTAAAGCAAAGAAGCTACTAGCAATGACAACCAGTACATTTCCTTGAAGAAACAAACTCTCCAAATTTATGACCAGAAGTCAGGATGTTGCAAACATGGAAATAGAGGATGAGCGGCCAATCCCTTGATGTGTCCAATGAATCTCATATATTGGAACATGAGGTAATTTGTAAGGGTGATAACTTAGAAAGACCCCGTGTCTTTCTAAGTTAAGCCCCATAGTAGTTTTTTGTTAAACACTCAAAAAGAGTAGCTAGGTGACAAATGAGAGTATGGCTAGGTGTTTTTAACATACTGAGGAGGTGTCCAATGAAACAGGCAAAACTCTAAATGCACAATAGTGCAACTTTAATAATTGAAATCAAAGATGTCAACAGTTGTTTACTTGGTTCAATACAAGATGGATGGTGATAAGGTGCCGTTCGAACTAGATTGTGCACCATGAACTAGGTCTGGATTCTACAACTTCAGACAGATGTTTCTTGGAAATTAAGGACTACAAGGAAAATGACATTTACTAACACACTGTTTGTGTTAGTAAATATGCATTCTAACACATCAGATGTGTTACAACAATCGGTTACTAATGGCCTCATTACAAAAGCTTTCTCTTACAAAAGTGCTGTGCGTTTAGTATTGACTTTTAGTAATGATGTTTCATCATCAATATTAACACAGGGTTCGCGTTGCATATTATGTTTAGTAGTACAAGCTAGTGCATTACTAATTCTTGTTATTATTTCTTAATATCTGTTTTGTCAATGCAACATGCAGGGAAGTCCCTTTGGACACATAATCTCAATGCCTATAAATGAAAAAGCCTGAAACATTAAAAAAATGTAGCATAGCTGTATCTAGCTCCACATCTTGGTCTTGAACTTGCTTCCTTGATTGTTGACAGAATGAGCTCATCCAAAATAGTCAAATGGTGAGATAGCTGCATACGTCTTCATCCAAAACAGTGAACTTGCTTCTCAAGTAACTGTATTCCAAATTCATCAAGATGTTGAACTCTCATATGAGGTCATCAAAAACAGTAGATGTTGCTGGTATATATGTAGATAGAGGGGGCACTTGATCCTCGTTCTGTGTTCCTTGGATGAAAAGAACAACCAGTTAATGCACAAACTATAAAAAGAAGAACTTCATCTTTCTTTATAAGCCTGGAAGCCTGGTCAATTGGCACCAAACCATGGCCACAACAGGCACAAATTCTTTCTTAAAGAAAAGGTAAACATAAAAAGAATCCAAGAAACTTGAGAAGAGGTCCAGGACTTTACTCACCTTGCAGTTTGAGGGAAAAGGTCAAATGGAAAAGAGGTCTAACCTTCTTTCCTCAATCTTAGAGTGTGAGTCTACCTGTTGGAAAAGTGCACCCAAAGGCACTGTTTAGAAAAATCAAATAGATCCTAGAAGTGAACTTTGATAAGTGATTTTTTTTTTCACTGCTGAGATTGATATGATGTTATGCATAGGAAGTCGAGAAAGAATTCCAAGTCGGATGGTAATAAGTTTACCTACAAAGATGCCAACTCAGTATGGGGAGCCTACAAGAACAAGGAAAGCTACAATGAAATTGGAAAACATGGTTTATGAAACTGTGATGGGAATGTACCTATGACTGCCCAAAAACTGGAGACAAAGTAGGCTGTCAATTGACAACTGAATATGTAACTGCATATGATCAACCTGAGATGCATAGTCAAGTAAACTGCAACCTTTTTTCAGGCAGGCAGAAAACTAACAGTGCTTAGATGGTACATGTATCAGCCACTATAAAATTTAACTACTAATATTTAAGGACATATATTTCTCTGTTGATCATAAAAAAATTGAGGGTACTAAATAAATAATCAAGAAACACAAACAAGAACAACTACCTTCTTAAGCAATAGCAGTACTAGAAATCAAGGCTAAACTTGAAATGTTTATGGTCAAGAGAACAATGATCAGGTGTAGTAGAAACAACCTTTATTTTTAGTAGATCCTTAGAAGAAAAAAAAAAGGAAAAAGATAGTGCTCCAAAACGTATAGAAGAAGCACTGAAGGGTGACTTCTTGATGTTAACATTTTTGTCAAATTATAATTCCCAGGAACCATTGTTGATCACTTGACCTCTGTATGAATTTTTACCAAGAACAACTATTCAGCCAAGGTTCAATGGCAGCATATAAAAGGCTTTAATGTATAATGCTCTTTTGGTAAGTTGATGTTGAGGGACTCATAGAAAGGCGAGGCAGAAAGGATGACCTAAGATGACAAAAAGTCACCAAGGTATAACTACATGAGGGCTCCATGCAATGTATCTGTTTCAGCAAAAAAAAAAGAAGTAATCACTAATTGCTTGGCCTAGTGAAAAAGGAAAACTGAAGGCATCCTTATCTCTTTTGCTGATTACCATATACATAAAAATCAAGACAGTAATGTTAAGAAGCCTAATGTATAGTTGCATTTTGATTTGCATATTAATCAAGTCATGTATGGCCATTAAATAAGGTATGGTTGCCTGAGAACATAAGGGAAATGAAGTGTCCTACCTTGCTAACATGAAAGCACCTGATAAAGGAAAAGAGATTGTTGATTACTGGTACCAGTTAAATGTTGCTAAGTGAAACACTGTTGACCTCTTATGCAGGTCAAGACGTATCCTAAACTTGCTGAAACATGGATTACAAAGATAACAAATTACCAGCTTCAAAAAGCAAAGATATTGAAATAATAGCTTAACAATTAGAAAATCGACAAAGAATTGTTGCTATCATATCATTTGAAAAAATAAATAATAAATACTAAACACTTTTCCATGCTATGGAAGGGTTGGAAGTAGCAGCTACATAGCTAGTACCATCTATGTTGTGCTTCAGTTCATTCCGTTTTGGTATTGACTTTGTCTGTATCTGTCAAATATTAAAAAAAACAAAAAAAACAAAAAACAAAAAAGTAGATGGGCAACCATTAGTCTAGCAAACTAGAAATGCAAAAATATAAAGCAGCTGCAGACAATCCAAACAGCCCCTTCATCTCATTCTCTAAGATGGTCCCAGATTCTACGTGTGCTATTAATAATTTATTAATTTGGTTATGTTTCTATTTTCAGCACAGATTCTGTCACTGTGGAGTAGAGTTCAAACTCCACAATTGTTTTCAACTGATGCCGGCAAGCACATTCGGCAACTTCCTCATCATATTGTTGGCATCAAGCTCCCTCCCAACAAAGAATTGTGATTGTAGAAGAGAGAACGAAGAACCAAAGAGCATATTTCCATGCCATTTCTATTCTTGCGATGGTACAAGGAAACGAGAGGAAGTAGGTCAGCGCAAAATAAACAATTAATGAAGCATCTATAAGATTTTGAGATATAATGCCAAACCACTGGATGGAATCTTTTGTAGATGCGAGGGGAGAAGAAGAAGAGGAGGTGATTGCATGTGCAATAGAGAGAGAGAAAAGAAAAGAGGGCAGCAACCATGGCTCTTCCTCCTTGTCATTTATATAATCTAATTGATGTTACAAGTAAATACACAAAACAACAAGTATTTACAAGTATGCCACCACCCATTATCTTTGTGTGTGTGGGAAAGATGGATCGGGTCTAGGCAGACCCGATCCAATTCATACAATCTTAACAGCTCCCCTCAAGTTGTGCATGAGGTTTTATCATGCAAAACTTGTTTTTTAATTCCAAGAAATGGTGCCCTGTGAGTCCCTTGGTAAAAAAATCAGCTACTTGTTGAGACAAGGCTATATAAGTAGGAACAATCTCAGCTTTCTCTACCTTTTGACGAACGAAGTGTTGATCAATCTCTACATGCTTAGTGCGATTATGTAGAACATGATTGAAAACAATCTTGATCGCACTTTGGTTGTCACAGAATCAAGATGACTGAGCAATAGGAAGGGAGAGTTCCCCAAGCAAATGACGTAACCATGAGGCTTTAGTTGTGCCTGCAGCCATTGCCCTATATTATGCCTCAGTGCTGGATTTGGCAACTACACGCCGTTTTCTGCTACTCCAACAAATAAGATTGGAATCAAGGAAGAGACAAAAACCTGAAACTGATCACCTATCGTCTGGATCACCTACCCAGTCTGCATCACTGTAGGTGGAAATGTTATGTCCATTCAAAATAGTTGACTATCATGTGTAAACAAGTCCATCCCCAAGAGTAGCCTTAAGGTAACGCAAAATGCATTTGGTAGCAACCATATGCCCTTATGTGGGAGCATGCATAAACTGAGATACTTGATTCACTGCATATACTATGTCTGGACATATGAAGGTGAGATATAGTAGCGTGCCAACTATACTCCGATAGAAACTAGGATTTGAGAATGCCTCACTCCCATCAGAGGCATTCAATTTTGTGTTGAGAACACTAGGAGTATTTATGGGCTTGCAATTTGTCATATCTGCTCTATCCAGAATCTCAAGAGTATATTTATGTTGCGTAAGAGTTAATATGTCACCTTTTTTGTCAAGCTCAACACCCAAGAAATACCGTAGTTCGCCGAGATCCTTCATTTTGAATTCTTGTTTCAATACCTCCTTAACATGAGATATGTGACATGAAGAATTTCTAGTAAGAACTATGTCATCTACATATATGAGTAGCCAAGTGGTAACTTCACCCGCATGATATATGAATAAAGAATGATCAAGTGAGCTTCGGACAAAACCAGCCTGCTATATATGAAGAGAAAATCTATCGAACCATGAGTGAGATGCTTGGTTAAGCCCATACAATGATTTTTGTAATTTGCACACCCACTAAGTTGGATCATTCATAGCATAACCTGGGGATTGTTCCATGTATACCTCTTCCTTTAGAAAGCCATGAAGGAAAGCATTTTTAACATCCAACTGATATAAAGTCCATCCATGTGAGACTGCAAGAGAGATGATAACATGGATCATTCCCATGTTGATGATTGGACTGAAAGTCTCATCGTAAACTTCCCCATACTGCTGAGTGAAGCCTCTAGCCACAAAATGAGCCTTATATCTATCAATGCTACCATCGGATTCGTACTTGAGTTTGTAAACCCATTTTGAGCCCACTACATTTTTACCATTTGGATGAGGAACAATCTCCTAAGTTTGACATTCATTCATGGCAGTCATTTCTTCGTTCATGGCCTCTACCCAATATTTGCTTTTGCATGCATGCTCATAGCATTTTGGCTACACTTTTTGGCTCAATTCTATCATAAAAAGCTGAAAATCCAAAGAGAAATTATCATAACATACCCATCTATCAATAGGGTGCCATGCACGTTCTGATCTATGTGGACAAGTAATGACAGTTTTGGAGCAGTTGCTGGAACTGATCATCGAGTATACACTACTCTTGAAAGCCGAGTAGGTGAAGACATGTTGTTGGTCTGAGTAGATGAAGGTGTGGTGTCCAACCGAGTATTTGTGGTTGTCTCGAACTCATTAATAATTCTGTCACTTTGTGCATGGCATGTATCAGCCCCTTGGCCTAATATTTCAGCATTCAACCATGAATCATATACATCATCTCTTATATTAAGTGTTGACAGTGGCTCTTTTAAATCCTTCAACCTGAGCTCATAAAAAATAACATGTCGTGAAATGTACACACTACTAGTCTTTGGATTGTAACATCTATAGCCCTTATAATTTTCTGCATAACCCACAAATCTGCACATAAGAGCTCGATCTTGAAATCTATTTCTCAAGAAAACATCAACATTTACATAACAGACACACCCAAAAACATGTAGTTCATTATAGTTTAGCTATTCTTGGTGTAAAATAAAGAAAGAGGATTTTCCTTCAAGTAGAGACAATGGTAGTTGATTAATGACATGAACAGTAGTATGAATAGCTTCAGTCCACAAATTCATGGGTGATCTGTGTCATGCATCATACTTAGTGCACTTTCAACTTTGTGTTTATGCTTTCTTTTAGCAATGTCATTCTGCTGTGGTGTGTGTGGACAGGAAATCTATCTAGTGATCCCATGATTTAGTAAATACTCAGTAAAATCATTTGAAATGAACTCACCACCACCATGACATTGGAAATGCACGATATTACTAGAGTATTTGTTTTGGACCAAGGCATGGAAATGAGTGAACAAGCAGAGAACCTCTGATTTGCTTTTCATGAAGTGAATCCAAGTGTAACGAGAATAAGAATCAATAAAAACAACATAATATCTACTCCTGAAAGAAGAAGAAATAGGAGCAGGCCCCCAAACATCAGAATATATGGTATCAAATAACTTCGAAGCTCGGTTATTCATTGACTGAAAAGGGAGAGCATGGCTCTTACAAATATGACAGCTTGAGTACGTGCAAGACTCATTTACTGTACTTAGACTAGACTTTTCTAATAGTCTGTCTGCAACAAGACTTTGAATGAAAGACCGACTACAATGTGCTAAATGACCATGCCAAATGGATGGCTTATCATACTCTGCTATATTGACTTCACTATGACTGGGAAAAAATGAATATGAAACACAAGACTTGGACACCTTTGGAGCTTCTTCAATGACGTACATGTCTCCTTTGCAAACACCCTCAGCGAATGTCTTCTTGGTTTGAGCATCCTTGACATAAATAGAAGAAAGAGTAAAATCAACAGAGGAATGAGTATCATCAATAAACTTTGACACAAAAATGATATTTTCCTTGACGTTTGGAACAACAAGAACAGTCTTTAAAGGTATGGAGGAATGAGCCATTGATATGTGTGCATTTCCAATATGTGATATTTTGTGATGCGAACTATCTCCTGTGACTATTGAGCCTTTAGCTAAATAAGGGAGAGCACTAGAAAGCTTATGTGCATCACCGGTCACATGGGTTGCAACACTAGAATCCACATACCATTGTCCTTCTTAATTTTGCTTAAAATTAACTTTAGACAAGACTGTCATTAAAATCTATTGCACATCAGAAGAAATGTTCGATACTGCAATCGTGTTCGATACAGTTGATCCTGCTGTCTTATTGTCATGCCTCACTTGTTTTCCCTTGTTTTGAGGGTTATGTTAACATTCTGACTTCACATGGTCTCTCTTATTATAATAAAAGCAAGTAGATATCCTTCTTGGTTCATTTGCCTGAGCATTTGTATTTGGCATTGGAAGAATACCTCTCTCCATGCCTGCCTATGAGTTCCAAATCCTAGGATGGCTTCCTTCCAAAGCATGGGTCCCAGTGGCTAACACATTGTAACTGCCATAAGGAAATAATTATTGTCGTAGTACACGACTTGCTTCATGTTGAATCAATTTTGCTTTCAGGTCTTCAAAAGAGGGAAGAACAGTTAATACCTCTAAAGCAGTGTAGAAAACATCAAAATCTGACCCCAAACCACTCAAAGCCTGTTGTACCTTGTCCTTGTCACTGATTGGGTGCCCGATGATTGCAAGCTGGTCACTAACATTTTTTATTTCATGTATGTATTCCAAAACTGAATGTGTTTTTCGCTTGATACTTGAGAATACGTGGTAGCGAGTACATTCCACAACTCCAGTGCTGAAAGATCATCGTCAACGCCTGCCAAAAATTCTTCTGATAATGTGGAGGTGATATATGCTACAAGGGAATGATCATATGCCATCCCCGTTTCATATTCAGGATTAATTTTAGCAACGATTTCTTCAATTTTCCCTGCAGCGTTCTTCACCTCTCGCATGATCCATTCGGGTGGTGTAGGTGTGGTGCCATTGAGATGCCCATAGAGATGGTGACTCTTGATGAAAGGGACTATTTGACGTTTCCAAGTTAAATAGTTGGCGTGATTCAGCTTTTGGGATATGAGTTGAGAAAGGAAACTGAACGACAACATGGAAGAATTGCAGTTGTGATGGTCCATGGTTGATTTTGAGGCTAAACATATAAGGATGAAGGCTTACGGTAGCTATTAGGGTAGAGGATAGCAACCAAAAAAATAGAGAATTTTAGATTAGGGCAGACATCAAAAACAAGGACATAGATCAAGGATTTTAGGGTTAGGTCAAAGCTAGGGCAGAAAACAAAAATTAGGGCAGAGAATGAAACTTCTTACCGGACAATCTCAGTGGCAGCAACCTTGCTCTGATACCATGTAAGATTTTTAGATATAACACCAAACCACTGGATGGAATCTTTTGTAGATGCGAGGAGAGAAGAAGAAGAGGAGGTGACTGCACGTGCAATAGAGAGAGAGAAAAGAAAAGAGGGTAGCAACCGTGGCCCTTCCTCCTTGTCATTGATATAACCTAATTTATGTTACAAGTAAATACAGAAAACAACAAGTATCTACAAGTATGCCGCCACTAATTATGTTTGGGTGTGTGGGCAAGATGGATTGGGTCTAGGCAGACCCGATCCAACTTGTACAATCTTAACAGCATCTAGCAGTACTCTAGGGTAGTCTATAGAAGCTAATATATATTGAACAAAGGAAGGCCTGGTATAAGCCAAAAAGGATGTGAGCTGCTCAACATCGTCTTACCTACATGTGAAATAAGTGTAGAAACTCCAAGAGTAGCACTTATATGTTCTTTTCCTAAAGCTTAGCCCAGAAAAAAATAGTTGGTTTTTCTAGGGATAGCAACAAGCCAGTTAGATTTGATTTGACACTTTACATAGATTGGAGCATATGGAGTCAATACCTCTTAGCTGTTAATTAAATGTTCACTATCAGTTTAATATAACTATTAACCAGATCATACTGCATACATGCAGGCACCATTTTCCTTTGCTTCAATTTTCAGAATGAAAAAAAAAAAAATGATGTTGTCATGTTACAAATGCTAAAGTAATTAAGAAAACCTTAGAAAAAGGTAATTAGAATGCTTAGATAATGTAGAACTTCCAGCTTATATAGTATATCCTTTTCAAAGCCATAAAAATTTCCTAGAATGTGATAACTAAAGCATCCTACAGAGCTTTTGTTGTTTCACTTTACTAATGAACCATAATTATAATAGAACATAATAAAAGGGACATTTACTGGACAAATACTGTCAAAGTGTTATCAGTGAAAATATGAATCTTGATCAAAATAATAAAAACAAGGATAAGGTTTCACAAGTTCCTAGAAAAATCATCAGTTGTTTTCCATGTAAATGCCAAAATTTCCCAACAGAAAACCACTTGAAAGTTTACAACTGTGAGCTACTTTTTTGAATAAAACATCTTTGTCTAGAAAAAACTGAATAGAACAACTTGCACATTCAGTTCTTTAAAATCATCATATCATACACAGATGGACATTGTATGACAAACTCCAGATAATATCAAGTAATAAAGATAGCAAACTTGCTACCTACTACCAATCATATACCTTAACCTGCTCCAAAGACTAGTAAAATGCTCTTCAAAAATCCACACACATCATAATCATGATAGTTGTGGGCTTGTGGCCTTCCACAGATTATAAACTGCCTTACACCATTGCCACACCAGCACTACCATCTTAACCCCAGTCTCTGCCTTCCCTCCTCATGCTTCTTGATCTGAACCACTACAGCCTTCAGCAAACAGCATGAAAGGTCATGGCTAGCATTTAGACATGTTGCCAAGAACAGATCGTATCCAACATCTCTCTCAGACAAAGAAAATTGAAAATAAGATTAAACTATTATTAAAATAACCTCCAAGGTCTTGACAAAGGGACACATTGCTTCCATTTGCAGCATATTTTTGAGTCTCCTTTCAAGCTGTGCAAACAAAAATATTATTTTTTCAAGATGCAGAGCAGATGGATGTAATAGAAATGCAAACTGATGTACCATAACTCTTCATATGCATGCAAAGTATACATGAAGAATCAAAACTTGACCCTCATTCATCAGGTATAGTTTAAAATGGTTTCAATTATAAAAAAGTCTGGTATAATGCTCATTCCAAAGTTTGTGAGGCATAACATATTATAAATCACAAGACACTCACTCTGCATAATAGTTTATGTAAAATAATTTTGGAAGTGATGTGAGTTGAAAAGGGTAGATGTTTAGGTGTGCTTCTAGAACATACTGGTGAATGGTCCATGAGTGAACTTATGAATGCACATTCCAATCATGCCATAATTGCACACAAACTTGCTTGTCAGCTGATTATCACAAGAATCTAGGTTATGATTTTTGCTAATATTCACAAATTTAAACATTGTGCCACTGTGAATATTCATCATAATCATGTCATAATTAAATACAAATTCGACATTCAAGTGAACATCAAATGAATTTCTACTTTATCCTTCCCTAATATATGTTCATAAACTTGACATGAGTGTGCTATGAGGTATTGAATCCACAGACAAGCTAAAGTTTTTTTTTTCCTTTCAGAAAAATGACACAGCACCTAGAAAAAAATAAAGAACAAGAAAGAGCTAGTGGAATGGTATATAAGTATTTTAGTTCAAATCTGTGCGTACAGGCCATTTTACTTACTACCCACATGGGCTACCTTGAGCTATTAGCCCTAGTTAAATAAGCAAAGATGAATCTATCTAAAAAGTGCAAATCTTGGAATGGATTTCTAAACATGCAAATGTGGTAGGAAAGGATGCATCAATTGCCTATTACTCAAGAATGCAAACTCTTTCCATTACAACAATGAACGCAGGGCCCGGATATATATAGATGCCATAATTAAAGATAAATACTTGGAAATGTTGTCAACTTTTAATTGATTAGTCATTCATTTTGAATTTTAGCATGGATCAATTAAATAAATCTTTTAGAGTGTCTACCTTTGGTATCACATAAAACTAGATATTTGGATATTTTAAAATTATTCAATACAATATATATAACAACATTCTGATCAATACATCAATAAGCTATCTTATTGACTATTTCCCATACGGCAGGGTTGCGTATAAATGTTTGGATTTAGTAGGCGTGCAAACCATCAGTTACACATCTCATAAGCACAATATTCTATATTTACACATTTCATCAACCAAGTTATGTGCGTGTCAATCATAGAAATTCCATAACAAAATCAACACATTTATACACAACACACACACACACAGAGAAGGATTTCCAACCTGTGCATGAAGCTCCACCAAAGCCTACACATCTATTCATCCAAAGAGAGTTTTTCTCAGCCTTCATGGACTTTGATCCGTACAAATCTTTGGTTTCCTTCCTTTGTAAGGGATTTTGGATGGCAAACTGAAGGTTATCCTAACTAGCTCTCATTTCCTACCAAATTTCCTTCATGTTACTTCATGTTCGCCATGCAGCAAATAGAAGGTAATGAATCACCTCTTTTACTAATGGTAATGAATAAACATTTGTGGCCTTTGATGCCATTTCATTATTTCAAAATAACTCAACGGTGGCGCTTCGTTGGCAACATCAGTAAAAGTATGGTTTCTATCCTTAATGCTGGTCTTCATTGATGGGGTGTAGTCTCGCCATTCATGGTGTGACGCAATGAGGATTCATGGGCAGCATCAGCCGTAACATGCACCCATTAATGCTTTGAGGGCCTTCGTGCCTCACTTTCCTCCAACAACTTCTCAATTTCATCAAAGAAACCAGGGGCTTTATTGACGGTGTGAGTACCTTCATCATGGATGGCTTTCTTTCATTGACAGCATTAGCATTTCCTCTGACCAATGTAGTGTTGGAAGTTTTCATCTGAAAAGCCTCCCACAACAACAGGCACTTTACCCCCCATCACGTAAGGGGAGTAAAAATCGTAGTGTTAACGGTGCTATTTGTAGGGATGCCATACACAGGGATATGGCGAAAAAAATCGTTGTAGAAGTAATGACACCATGAAAGCACCAGTTAACAACCATTTTAGTAGGCATGGTGACCCAAGGATAACCCAAACCAGTTGCCATTCATTTTATGGCATTATGAGTAGCGCTAGAGATATTGTCAGGTCAGGCGCTATTCTTTTCTACCATTGCAAATGCTAGCGGTTTGAGCTCTCATGCTAATTGTGGCACTAAAGTAGCACTATAGCTTATCAACACTGACGCTTTAAGTGCACCCAAGCTGAACACAATTGTTATGGTGTGAGAACCAACTTCTTTTCCCAAACTCATAAATTCATCCCAAAATTTCAGATAAATTCTGTCTTGAACATATCCTAGATTCAGTTATGAATGTAATAAGTCAAATCTAAATCAAAATAATCTGAAGCTAATTCTATAACTCGCTGGAAATTAACTTGAAAGAAAAAGTGAAAATAACTTCGATTTAATACTAATAAACAAAATGAGGATGCAAATGCTGGACAGCCAACTCGTCCTTAAGTGGGACCTGCCTAGGATGACCAGGAAACTATTGGACCATGACACGTAGGTGGGGCCCATTCTACATGTGCTCAAAATCAATGTAAATGCATTCAAATGAGATGAAATGAAATGCTATACTTATTCCCTAAAATGTACGTGATGAATATTACTCCTATAAATGGTGTTAATCGATATTACCTAATGAACCATGCAGAAGAGGACCAAATGAATACACATCCTTAGTGAATGGATACACTGCAATGAAATCAAGCACAAAGCAAAAATAAGAAAAAATACAAATAGGTTTTCTTACTTCGTTAATGCCATGTGACATGCATGAGGTACGTAATCCAAGAAATAAAATCATAACTACAATGTGCATAAACAGTTAATAAAAATTAAACACTTAGGAAAGCGGGCCCAAAGGCCAACTCGTCGATTAAGATGGAGCTGAAGGGAGATAAACAGACTGGCCTCACTCAATGAATTTGGATCCTCAATCTAAATTAATAATTGAATCTGGCTACTTTTCAAGAAGATGCTTAAATACTTAACAATCAAATAAAAGGCCACTAGAAACATTCATGGTTGGGGCACATTCATGCTATAGTGTTACATTTAATCTATGAGTTTATCCCAACTCTTGAGGCAAATACATGGGACAATAATATCTGTTACTATTGCAACGCTTTGTTAACCGGCTTCCAGGGAGTGGTGTATCCAAGCCAAACACATAACAAAAAACATAAGGAAGGATTATTAACTCAAAATTCAAGTCCTGCAATTAGTTCAATAAAAGAGAAGCATTACAAAAAAAAAATATAAAGAAAACACAAATTCAAACCTGATCACTACAACATGTTGCCAATTTCAACACAATATATGTATGATCACCACGAGCCAGTCATCTAGTAATGGAAATCTATTATAAGAGATAAGTGAACTTTTGTAGGCAAGCAAAAGTGTGTATGATTGGTTAGTAAGAAAATCATGACTAAACAGCTTGTTTGGCAACAGTAACAAGTTATTATGGTTCCATGAGCATGCCCGAAAAAACTAGGGTAAATTTATGAAACATTATAACATAGTGTTGTTCTATGAATCTATCCCAATTTAAATTAGTTCAAGTGAATATGCGATAACCAAAACCTAAGGCTGTTAAAGCTTTTCACTAAACTTTTAGTCCTTTTTTAATGCATATGGATGCTTTCAATAGCTGACTTTCACCGGCATGGAAGGATGCCTTTTTCATTATTACATTTTGAGAAAAACGAAATAAAAAAACATCATCACAAATATTAGTCATACTTTGAACATGCTACCATAAAAAATAATATTGAAAACAAATGTCATCATTTTTTTCAAATACAATATCAATAAACAACACCATGTTATTGTTGAAAAAAAAAATTTATGTGTATTTTTTCTCATTTCTTATTTTCTTAATTTCAGATTTAAAAACTGCATGTTTGAGTTTTTGTCGATATTTCTGTAAGAAAATGGATAAAATTAAACTCATGAGTTCATAATTTTTTTTTTATTACTGAAGTTTTTTAAACTTTTCGATTTTCAATTTTTTTTCTATCAAGAATAACAAAACTTTCACAATGCAAATTATTGGGAGAGAGGGCTCCCAAAACCCTTTATTAATAAAAAAAAAATGGCACAAAATGAAAAAAAAAAAGAAAAAGAATGACAAGAAGCCAAAAAAAAAAATGCAGTTGGTGAAAGTTGAAGGACCAAAATCCGACTGTTGGACGATAGTCTCAAACAACTGCAATATTGGTCGAATTTGCCAAATCAAGAAGATAGAAAACCTCATTGACTGGGTTTGACTAGTTGAGCAAAATACGACTAGAAAGATTCACAAAAGACAAAAATCCCATTCCACCTGTACAAGACTGAAAAATGGCTTTTTTAACTAGAAGATGCCATTTCATGCCCCAACACCAGGCTAACCTTTCCCTGTACAATGCTAACGATGTAGAAAAAGAAATGCAACACCCCTGCTATGTAGGCTTTTGCTCCAACAATTGGCATGAATACTGAACTTCACAATACTACCATCTTTGGTCTTAATGATGAAAGCAATTTGTTATACTATTCTGCCCTCAGTGTAGATGGGTTAGAGCATGAAAGCAGACTGCCCTGAAGAAGGCCAGGGATGAGGATCCAGCCCACATCTGAGTCATATTAATTAATACTTTAGCTCTGCAATTAGATGACCGTTGGGCATTGAGAAGGACTTGCTTAATGTCCTGCCATACTTTTATACCTGAATTGAGCCACACCACCTGTCCTCCTTCATGAATAATATGATTTTTGAGATACCGGATTCTCTAAATTGACAATGTATGGGAATGTCATTGTGCATACTCTCCTCATCCATTTTGTTTCGAATTTGCATCTCCACAACCATTCTTAAGTCTGCATTACAGATTGTCCTAACTTTACCTGAAATTGAAATTTTTAGCAAGGAAATGCTAAGTCTTGTTAATGATGTTACAACATAAAAATAAGTTTGACAAAGCAGTTTCTAAAAATTTTATTATACATAGTCATAAGCCTTAGAAATGTCAAATTTTAACAATATAGAGCTCCCTTCATGAAGGGAGTTAACCAACTCATGCATCAAGAAAATATTGTTCATGGATGAATCTACCAGGTAAAACAGCTCCTTGATTTTCTCCATTCAATCTAGCAAAATGACTACCATGATTTTTATAATGATCTTATATAGGCACTTACATAATGCAATTGATCTAAAATCTCATATCAACTGCACCAGCAAATTTTGGAATTAAAATAATATGGGCGCGGTTTACACACTTGACAAGCCGCCCAGTTTTAAAGAAACCATAAGTAGCACTTACTACCTTGGCGATATTGTTTATAGAACTCGGTTCCAAAGCCATATAGAACCAACGATTTACCAACGCTCATACTGAAGACAACTTTTGTTACCTTTTTTCACCAAAGAGATTCGATTAGTATAGCATCATCAGTTGGAGAAACAGTTGGACCATCATCAATATTGTCAAGCATGTTTAGTAAAGGGTTTGGGGTTGCAAAGAAATTTTGGACTACATTTGTATTCAACTTGCACTTGTCTTTCCTACGGGGAACTTGGAAAAAAGTAGACTTTCTGCCACCCTCAATTCGCAATCTAATTCCAGATTTTTGACACCAAAAGTGCCCCTCTTCTCTTAATACCACCTCCAGGTCTTGTCAAAGGCAATGTTCTAAGTTAGTCACTTCCAAAGAACCACGGGCTCCTGCAGTTTGGATTTTCTCCAACTTCTTCCAAATGTTTCGTTCTCTCTCCGATTTGGCCAACAAAAGTCGCATTCCATTTAAAATTTCGTGTCTTGTAATTTCTTTATAACCTAATCCTGATGCAGCCATATGTATTAATGTTCCACGCTTCCTTGATCACGAGTGCACATTCTGGTCGAAGAGACCATGCAACAAAGTAACAAAACAAAGCTTTGCTATAGCTACACGAAACAAGGTTAGCAACTGATAGCAAGAGAGCATTATGACCAGAAATAGTGATCCTTGGCAGATAGGGCTGTTCAATGAGTTGAGCTAACTCGAGCTCGACTCGAACTCGCTCGACAAACTTGACTGAAAGTGAACTTGTTTATAAAAGAGTCGAGCTCGAATTAAGTGGGCTCAGCTCTGTTAAACTCGATTAAGCTCCATAAAGAAAATAAAGCAAATATGTTTCATGGAATTATGGAAAAAAGTAGATTGCTCAAATGAGCATGCACATGACTAGTATGTGGGAGGTTCCATGAAATTAATTTTTTTAATGAAATGCTTGGCTCCAGCTTAGTTCTAGTTTTAAGAGCTGGGTCGAGCTCGAGCTGATGAAATTGAACTCGGCTCAAGCTCAAGCCGAGTTCTAGTTTCTTTCAAGACAGTCAAGCCAAGTTCGAGCTGGCTCAACTCGGCTTGAACTTGCTCTTGAGCAGCCCTATAAGAAGAGTGCACAGTGTGACATTAACATTCTGCCAAAGTGAGTTCATCAATACCCAGCCCAACTTGCAAAGCATATTTACCCTCGCCACTTCTGCTGTTAGACCATGCATACTGACCATTAGAAAGAGAACAATTATTGAGGAATCTAGCAAATTTGATACATGATCCCACCTCGGGTGGTTTTCTAGTTTTATAAATTCGTCCTCTAAGTGCATTCAAAGTTCTCATAAGTTTGTTTGGGTGTAAATACACTCCCAAAACAGAAACCGAAAATCCCGTTTGTGAGTGACTGTCTCAACTGACACTAGCAACTCCTTGGATTTTACTTGCACACTATCCTGGCATGATTTATCAGGGGGCAGAGCCACATGTTGGCTCGTGTGGGCAGTTGCCCATATTAGCCCTAAAAATGATTTTATTTTTGTACAATACCTTCAGATATTTGTTTATTTATATATACCAGTGGCCCTTAAAAAATGAAAACTCCTGAAATAGTGCACTTCAGCAAAAAAAAATTATGTCTTCGCAGTAGAATTTGACAACTCATTGAAATAAGAAAAAAAAAATCATAAAGACCATCCTTGGATTTCCATTTGTGAAACTTATCTTCCTTTGACATGGTATCAAGTAAGAAAACCATCTCGGGTTTAAACTGCTGGAGATAATAAGAAATCTCCCCTGAACTAAGAACAATAAAAATTTGAACAATCTCATATTTGAACAAACAAAGAACAATAAAAATTTCAAAAAAAAAGAGAAACTTTTGCTAAAGTCCTGCTAATGAAATCCCTAGCAGCCATATTTTAACATTGTTGAAGCATCGAAAACAGCTGCCGCTATTCGAATCACGGACATGAGAAATGAGTTTCAGATCTACAAATTATGTGTTTTAAAGTTTTTATTGAATTGTTCGGCTCCGTCTAGGCCTTCCTTGCGAGGGAACCCGGGCTAAGCGACAAAAGTTGCGTCCGCGTTGTCGGAGCTGAACCCTCGGCCCGGTGATGGAAGAGAGGCGGGCTGCCGTCTTCTCCCGTCTCGCCGAGCGTCACAAATCCCGGACGGAGCAGTCCATCTCCCGTCGGTCCGACGCCGACGCCGCCCCTTCCTTCGAGAATCCTCAGACCTTCCTAAGCCGTTTCTCCGACGCCGAGCGGTCCATCAGGTCCAAGCTCGATGATTTCAGATCGGTCCCGAGCCCCCCAGACGAAGTCGATAGGTTGAAGCCTCTACTTGAGGGAATCGCCGTCGCCATCGGAGACCTAGAGAAACTGGTGGCTGAGAATTCTTACTTCCTCCCTTCTTATGACGTTCGATCAACTCAGAAGACGATCGCGGAGCTGAAGGAGCGGCTGGAGAGCACCAAGGCCGAGCTTTTGCCCAGAAAAAAGTTTTCTTTTGGTAGTAAGCTGGGGAAGACAGAGAAGAAGGCCGTCATGGCAGGTGTTGGCGATACGATTTCAAGCGATGCATCGGGTTCTCCTGCCTCGGCTGACGCCAACCAAGTGGAGGGCTTGGGTTTTGCAGCGAGAGAAACCCCGGGTTTCAGAAACGTAGAGGGGAATGTGTTGGTGAAGGATCTTGGTGATTCCAGGGATGGAGATTTCGCGATTTCTGATCTTAAGGATTCTGAAGTTTACCTTAAGGGCTGTTCCAGGGCGGTTTTTGTACATCGATTGCGTGATTGCCGTGTTTTTATTGGTCCCGTTATGGGATCGGTCCTGATTGAAGATGTTGAGGATTGTCTTTTCGTGGTGGCTGCTCATCAAATTCGAATTCATGAAGCGAAAAGAACGGATTTTTGTGTTCGTGTTCGAAGTAAGCCTATAATTGAGTTTTGTAGCGGAGTTCGGTTTGCGCCTTATGCTTTCTTGTACAGTGGCATTGAGAATGACCTGAAAGAGGCTGGTCTTGGTGAAGAAACAGAGAATTGGAAAAATGTGGAGGACTTCAGGTGGTTGAGAGCCACGCCATCACCAAATTGGTGTGTAGTTCCGGAAGAGGATCGCATAGACACAGTGGCTTTTCCTGACTCAGGGTCCTCGTAGTTGGTACTTGATAGCAAAAGAGGCAAGTCGAGTTGCAAGGTGTGTAGGTGTTCCGGGGATTCTCCTGCTTTTTCACTTCAAATTTCAGTAAAATATGTGCAACGTGAGGGATTTTCGTGTTTTTTGCTTCGATTTTTAGTAACAACATTGGCTTTTAAGGGATTCTCACTCTCCTTTTTGTCTTCAATTTTTGGTAGGATTAGTAGACTTTGGTCCAGCTTGAAGAATGTTTCTCAATTCTTGTCATCTGTATGTTTGGATATTTGGTATCGACTTATTCAGTCATTTGTTACTTTCTCTGCAATGTAGCGTCTGACTTCTTATTCTTAATTATCGTTTCAACAGTGGCGCAGAGTCAGTCTGATCATAGTGATGCTTTAATTTGTGTAGATTTTTAGACTTGCTAGTGGTTGACCTATAAGAGGGATGATTGGGATTGAATCTGTGGAAATCTTTCACATAATAGTTGTTTCCCATCATGACTTCTCGTCAATAGTAACAGATGAATATCCGGAAAAGGCAGTCAAGATAGACGCCTGAATTGTGAATCTGGCTACAACAGTCTGGTTGGCATCGACCTTTCACCTATGTTATCAAAATCAGAAATCACACCCAAGTTGGTCAAGGCCCTAATGACTACCATTACTACTCGAGACTAATCAGTTTGAGTCGGTTCGAGTTGGTCGACTAAGCCAAAGTTCACAAGTCGATTTGAGGAAGTTTAGTAGTGACTGTTTGAATTAAACTAAGATTTGGTGTTAATCAGACTATTCATTTTCATCACCTTGTCTGCAGATATTTGGCATGAGTAGAATGACTTATTTCGCAACAACTGTTTTCAAATGTTAGACTAATTATATCCGAATAATCTAGCTTAGATATGATCAAACCAAGTGGCTTGATGCAGTAAAGCAGATGCTGAAATTGAGAATTGGAGGCATAGTTTGCATAATAGGTGCGATGTGCATCCCAGGAATTGTTTTGGTTGTGAAAGGAAATATCATCAATACAAATCAGTAGGGCAGTTACAAGGCAAAGGCAGTTGGCGCTGCAGAGAGTTTAACATTTACTGGTCAGCCAACATACCGGTGAAACAGTTCAATCAATAGGTTCCTACTGTTTATTTCAGAAAACGACCAGGAATTTCATAATGCTCACCTGTTTCTGCATAGCCGGTTTCAGCGGACCATGTTTATACATGGTAAAAACATTGATTTTGTTTTTCTATATTGATAAACTTGCAAACTTATAATCAGGATTACAGGACCCTGTATAATTAAACTGTATCACGGTATCCTCAGAACCAGACCTTAGTATATTAGGTAGAAGCTAGCGTTGGGACAAATATCACCTGTTGATAGCACTAGTGATGGAATTAAGATCAGGTTACCTGTTGTTTAAGACATCAGGTGTTAAGAGACAACCCATGTGACCCCGGCAGGCTCGCCACTGTACCGATAATTCTACATTGACTAGAAAGAGTGGTATTGGTTATACTTCACATCGCTAATCTACAATACTGGGCAACCTCAATTTCCACTCCTGACAATTGGCCCTAGGCCCTTCCCAGTAAAGTCACTGAGGGCATCGACATTGATGACAGGAGGGAAATGTTTCAAATATGGATAAATCAAATACATGAAGAGAATGGACCTAAATTTAGGTATGTTATAGCCAACAAATGCGAAGATCTTTCACTGGATCCAACCCCTTCGAACCCAATCGTCAGTCAGGACGGTGATTTGATATCTTTAGGTTGATAAGAAATGACTGATGTGACCAGGCATGCGGTGTTTCCCAATATTGGAAGAGTTAACTTAATAAATTGTATTCTAAATAAATTTTAGTGTACGAAGAGCTTCACAAGTTACTTGCTTTTAAGAGAAACCAATGATTCTTTCAGCTGATTTGGAGATCTGTTGCTGAAGACATTATTAGTCCTGAAAACCAATAAGGGAGCTTCCTCTTCGTTCGGTTGAAGTGGAAGCACCACAGCAACTCTGCCTATTTGCCTGTATAACTTGGAGCAGAACTTGAATTGTGCTCGTTACTCAGCGTTCATTATATGTGATGTTTGGCTACTTTCACCAACCCTTTCTATGCATGGATATAGATATTATGTATCTTCATGTGGATGCGAGTTCCCGTTATTGCTGGTTTTTTCTTATACATAAGAAATCCGGTGCGAAGATTCAAGACGGGGCTCACTGATTCTTCCTAGTGTCCAACTTCTTGCCTCGGAAGGCCATGTCATTTCAAACCAGCCAAACAATGATCCATGTTTTAAATTTCCAACGCCCCCGTAAGCGCCAAACATGCTTCTCATGTCTATCTTCAATTACCCCCATACGCGCAAACACCTCTCAAGATGAGTTTGATCCATCGTCACAAAACGCCTTATTCTCGACAAAAAAAAAAAAAAGCGCGAAAAAAAGTGTGCGCAAATGAAACGTCAAAAAATGGCAAAAGGGTTTTTTTTTTAAAAAAAAAAATGAATGGAAGGAAAAAGACGCGATTAAACGATATTTTCTTATCGAGATGGTGGCATCAATTGTTTTTTTCTTTATTATTTTTGAATTGGTAGATTTGGAAAAAAATTAATAAAACATCGTGGACAAATGAATTGGGAGAACTCAAAACCCACACGATTTCTGACTTCCGGAGAGCCTTTCCGACCTGCAAACTCACCGGCGGCTTCTTCTCCAACTCGTATAGTCTCAAGCACACCGGCGGCTCTCCCTTGGGTGACTCCTAGCGAGCGGCAGGCACTGTAGGCTCCAATGGATAGTTGAGTTTTCCAGCACCCAGCAGACCTCCGACGGTCCAACCTCACTCTACACCTGCCTTCTCCATGATGCCCGCTTAGGTAGGATTTGCACTGGATTTTTCAATGGACTTGCTTATGTGCGGTCAAGTTTTTGACGTAAGTAAAACCGCATATTACAAAAAATTTAAGTGCCACGGTACAGTGACGATAATTTGTTATTATTATGATTATTATATATATATATATATATATATATATATATATATATATATATATACTCACACACACTCACACACACACACACACGTAACAAAATTATCTATAAACAAAAAAAAATTACAAATTTACACTATCTACATTTGGTGCTTGGTAAAATACTAAAATATGTAGATAGTGTAAATTTGTAACTTTTTTTTTGTTTATAGATAATTTTGTTATGTGTGTGTCTGTGTGAGTATATATATATATTTACCTAAATCAATAAATGGTAAATGAGTAAATATTTACAGTACACTTCAAACATTCGGTGCTAATAGTCATTGCAGCAAAACACATCAAATTATTGACACTAAAAAACAGCAAAACCCAGAGAAATTAGTCATGAAAACATGCTAAGAAAGTAAACAATAAACAACAGTATAACCATCATTACAGCAGAACAAAAAACTGATCTAAGTGAAAAACATTAACACTAACAGTCAAACTCAAGCATGTCTAGTGTATACCATGAAAACAACGATCAAACAATTCCACACTTCAGAAAATAGTCATTTAATCACGAACCTCACAAAAAAGAATTGAAAAATAGTAAAACACACTGCAAATAGGAGCAAATTTCAAGCGGAGTTGGGTGCATTTTAAATTGAATGTAAGTGTTGGGTGCATGAAAATAGAAATGTAATTTATTTTTCAAATTTTAAAATAATGGTCTTTTAGAATATAGACAGGCTCACCCTTTTAAAGGATAGGCATTCTAAGGAAGCTAATTTTTAAAATTTTTTATTGAATAAAATAAAGTTTTCTGTTTTAATGTAGGGATTCTGGTTGAAGGACAGCAAACTAGTCATTCCTTTGCTGCCTTTCTTTTTAAAGAGAAAAGTTGGAAGCTTGAAAAAGAAATAAAGAAAGAGAAAATAAACTAAAGTTTTTCTTTTAAATATACAGAGTCTAGTTGTCTTTTTAAAGGCAGACTAGTTGTCCTTTAAAAAGGACGACTGTTGCACCACTGTTTGCTTTTTAAAAAAGAAAAGGGCAAAGCTAAAAGTTTGAAAAAGAAAGAAAAATAGGAGGGAAATGAAAAAGGGCAAGGAAAAAAGGATGAGAAAAAGTAGAAAAAAAGGAAAAAAATCAGGTACAACTTGGGTGCATGTTATGTCTGCACTTGCACCCGTTTCATATCGACATGGGTGTTGTGTGCATTTTAAAGCACCCCAGAGACTTAGTAATAGATGTAGTTTTCTACTTTTTTTGTTTTACTTGTGTGTTGAATTTTCTATGCATTAGAAACCATATGGCTTAAAATCTTTGTGCATTGGATTTTCTATGCCTTTGATTTTTTCTGTGCATTAAAAACTTAGGCTTAAATTTCAAATATTTCAAGTAGATAGATTGTAGACGTGTTTTTTTTTTGTTTTTTTTACAAATTGATTTGTCTACTTAATAACTTTATATGTTCTCTTTTTTTCAGAGTTTTTTTTATTATTTCAGTGCAATCTTGAATTTTTTATTTTGATTATGCACAAGAGGTTAATATTTTGTGCATAGCTATTAGGCGTGTATCTTTTTTTTTCAGTTTATCAATTGGTTTGTTAATACTTAATAATTAATAATTAAATACTTAATATGTCCTGTTTATTTCTGATTTTTTGTAACATCTATATTTTGTGCACATTCAGCTATGGCCTGATTTTCAATCGTTCTGCTTTAGTTTTATCAATTTTTTCTTTTTAAGATCATATAAGATTTAGATTTTATTGGTTCAGCTGCTTGATACTTAATAGCCAGACATTGAGGGACAGGCAAAAGGCTTAGATCAAATAATTCATTTTGGTCACGTGCAAATCAAAGTGAAGGGAAGCTCATTTTCAAATTTTACTTTGAGAAATGTACAAGAGGAATTACTAGATTAAGGTATCATTTGGTTGGAATTCACGACAATGTCGTTGCTGCATGTTGTAGTGTGTCTAAAAATATCAAGTAAATGACATTCAAAGCCTATAGAGTTATTGAGAGAAAATCTGTGATGAAGGGAAAAATGCCAAGCGTAAGTGGATGACATTTTAGTGTACATTCATCAAGTTTCATTAGAAAATTTTTCTGTGAAACTCTGTTTGAGGGAGGAGCAAAACAAGGATAAAAACAAACAATTTCAGTTATGATCAAGAAGCTAAAACAGGATTTTGTTGACAAACCCCAATTTAAAGTTATTGTAACTAACAACTTGCTATGATCAGTGGATTTCAAAAATTTTATTGCTGGATTTCAAAAATTTTATTGCTGTGATGCTACAAACTTTGGCCTATCATATATTCTCCTAGATTGTAAAACATCAAGGGAAAAGCTATTAAGTGGATTTCAAAAATTTTATTGCTGATGCTACAAACTTTGGCCTATCATATATTCTCCTACATTGTAAAACATCAAGGGAAAAGCTATTAGATGAAACAAAGAAAAATGTTCTATCATATGTTAATAAAATGAAGAAAACGTGGACATATTGTGGATGCACAACTATGTGTGATATTTGGGAAGACATGATTAAGAGCATATCCTATATAAACTTTTTGGCAAGGTCTCCAATATACGCCATATTTTGGAAGGCAAAACATGAAGAAAAGGTCCTAAAAAAGTAGAATTTATAGTTTATTTTCATCTTTAGCTATAAAAGAAATTGGGGCAAACAATGTCATACAGATTGTTACAAATTATAGAAGCAATTACAGAAGGACCAAGTATATTCTTGAAGGGAGATTTCTAAACATTTTTACCACATCTTGTACTGTCCATTGTATTGATTTAATGCTTAAAAAAATTGATAGTTTAGAACACATATCCGACATCATGAGCAAAGTAAGACAAATTGTCAAGTTCAAGCTTTAGATATAATGACAACTTGTACAAAAAGAAAGAAATTGAGGAGGCCTAGCATGACTAGATTTGTCTCTCAATTTATTTGTTTGAATTCTATCTTAAAACAAGAAGAAGTTTGTGGTTTATGGTTGCCTCCAATGAATGAAGCTTGTAGAAAAACTGAAAAGAATGATGCAAAAGAACTTACAAGTCTTATTCAAAATGAAGATTTTTGGACAAATGAAAGAAAAATAACCAGGTTTGTTGAACCATTAGTGAGAAAACTAAAGATGGTAGATGGAGAATGTGCTATTATAAGTTATTTATATAAAGCACTTGATAGAGCTAAATAAGCTATTAAGAATGTAAGCAACGACGTGAAAGGAAAATATATGCTATATTGAAATATAATTGATAAGAGATGAAAGAAAAATATATGCTATATTGAAATATAATTGATAAGAGATGAAACCGTAATTTGCAAAGTCTTATACATGGTATAGCAGCTTATTTAAATCCTCATTTGTTTTGGAATAATATGGTAAACATAGATGAAGAAGTTCATGAAGGTTTGGACATAATAACAAAAAGTTCTTGCTCATGAGGATTATGCAACAATAGGTCTTGAATTGAAATATCACAACAAAGGTCCTACATTATTTCTTGATGGGTTAGCCCATTAGTGTTAATCTCACTTTTGTTAATTTTTGATGATTGGTTAAATATATTAATTACAAATTTATCACTGTAATTCTTAATTTCGTTTGGTTATTTTTTTAAATTTATATTGGGTATTTGGTGAGAGATACTTGGATCTTTTGTTCATATAATTCAAAGTGTAGCAATCAAAATTTTAAGCCAGCCATGCAACATATCAACTTGTAAAAGAGATTAGAGTACATTTGATGCTACTAATACAAATAAGAGAAACAATCTTCTACTATCTAGATTAACTGATTTGGTATTTATTAGAATGAATATGCATTTGCAAATCATAGCTGTAAAAAGAAAGAAGATAAAATGTAAATCCAATCTATACGGACCACGGGAATCCACTTCTAGGAGAAGAAAAAATAGAGGTTGGATTGTCTTCAGGTTTTAAAGAAGAAAGTGATGAAAAATGAAGCTGCAGTAGAACAAATGAAGAAGATGACTCTACTTTATAGGATGAAAATTAAGGATTGATATGTTTTTTTTTCCTTTGTAGTGAAAAATGACTTGAATCGTGTTGTAAAGTCATGAAAGTCATAAACTTGATGTTACTTATGTAATTTTTTGGCTGCTTGTTTTTGTTTTCCAATTTTTATTGGTTATGTACTTCTTTTTTTATGTTGGCTTATTAGTTTTTCATTTATTTATTGTCCTTAATTTTTAGGATTTTTTATGTTTAAAAATTTACAGTATTTTTCTTCAAGGTTGTCATATTATACCTTAGAAAAACCTTACTCTTTAATACTCCAAAACATTATTTGTAACCACGGTTTGATCCAATAAATACCATATTGGGGTAGAGATACAAATTTTTTATTAAGGGACATTGGTAGTAAATTTTAAATTTTTAAGGGTTGTCAACATATAAATGATAAAAAATACCTTAAAATATTAATATAAAAATAAGTATTTTTTGTGGTTCAGTGTGAGTTACCCACACTTGCCTCCACCCCTAGAAATAAGTATTTTTTCTTGTTCAGTGTGAGTTACCCACACTTGCCTCCACACTTACAAACTTTTGCCTTGACACTAGGTCCCATAATTAGTAAATGAGTTGGCTGGTTTTAAATTCCGCTGTGTTGTTCTTGTGTCTTTGTCAAGTATTAAAATTTTAAATGCATTAGAAATTTTATGGTGCAAGTTAGGCATGTGTAGGGCTATACACGAGCAGAGTTGAGCTTGAGTTCAGTTAGCTCGACTCGACTCAACTCAATTACTAGACTCGAGCTTGAGCTCGAGGCAATCTATACAAGGTCAGCTCAAGTTCGGCTCGAGGTCAAGTGGAGGTGTACAAGGTCAGCTCGAAATCAATTCAATAGACCAAGTTTCGGCTTGAGCTCGACTTGTTTAGGCTCGTTTACCAACTCTTCATTTGTTATGATCTCTTTCATTGGTTTTAAGTTTGGAAATTATAGAAAAAAAAAAAAGCCTAACTTAGATTAAATGCGCTTACTTGAACTCGCTCATTTGTTAGCTCGACTTTTCATTTAATCTTGATTTCAACTCTTTTACAAACAAATCAAGCTTGAGTCCAGCTTAACTGAGCGAGTTCGAGTTGCCTGGACTCATTATACAGCCCTGAAAATGTGACATTGTGTTCTCAATCTTAATAACCGATGAGTTGTTAGTCCATATATGTGGTAATTGATGTCGTTCTACATGCAAACATGTTGAACTTGGCATAATTGCGGCTTTAGCACACACACACACATACACACACACACACACACACAATTCTAGTTTGTGTATGTTATAGATAGGGTGGTTTAAAGTACTTTATTATGCAGCATTTACATGTTCTGGTTCTGTCCAAAATATCTGGTGTTTGTTCTATATTCCTTTTACTTTCTAAGATAAGCTTTAAGCTGACGGAATCTACTAGAAATCCCCTATAGTGTAAAACACCAAAGGCCATACCCTTATGAGACCAAAGTCCTGGCTTTCTTCAAGGCATGGGTGGACCTATAACACATCTCTCAACTTGGTGTACACTGCACTTGCCACCATTTAATTTGTAGCCTAAAGAAATAACCCATCATAACATGACAGTGGCTACAAGATTTGAACGTCGTGCCCTTGAGTGTCTGCGATATCTCCTGGTTGCACCATACCCGTTAAAGCAAGTTGATCGAATCTACTTGAACTGATGTTTCGAGCCATGATGGAGCCACCCTTCAAAAATAAGCTGCAAATCAGGTCTCGAATATCCCCGGCTCCATGCAAGACCTCCTCCAGCGCCATGCCCCTCTCAAAGATTCTGGCACCATCTTGTGTTCATCATATTGACCGCTGCTGCTGAATGTCTGCAGCTGCTGGACCATCCAACTGCATGCTGCTGCTAGTCTTCATCAATAAATCTGATATCTGACTAAACCACTTCAATATAATCCAATGTGGAAAAGAAATTATTATCTAACAGACTGCATATCATATTCAAATCTGATATAGTTTTAAATAAATATCGCATAACCAATGTCTATACATTTCTAAAATTTGGATTTGGCTTAAGTCAGATTCGAATTTGGATGTTAGTCTGAAAAATTGAATTAAATCATATTTGAATTTGTGAATTTGGGTCTATGCTATTAGATTTTGCTGCATTTGCATTCATTTTTGAACTTGAATCCAAATATATGGATATCTGAAACAGCAGATGGAGTAAGAATCAGTTCCGTTGACATCTCCAGCTTAGTTTGCGAAAGAGTACGCCCGTATAATTCATTGCCACGGGTATTCTATGGTGTAGTTAAAAAGGCACCACTATTTCGCTAACGTATGGATGCAGAAGCTTGAAAGCCAGTTGAGGCATATCGAAGAAAGGAGGCACAAACATAAATGCGGTTTCTAGAGTTGATAACAAATGCCAGTCGGAAAATTTATATATATATATGTGTATTCTCTGATTTCCCTTTTATTGACGAGATAGCACCTGCTTTGCTTTTGTCGTCTTTCTGAAACCCTTTCTTCTTATTTTCTTTTTTCTAGTTTTTATATTTGCGTTCCAGCTGCACTACGGTTTGATTTCTTGTCTCAATGACCGACACATGCATTTTAATGGACTCAATTCCTTTTTGTCCTTTTGACGACAAAAAGTTGATATTCTATTCAGTCAGCAGAGCTTTTGAGATCATTTGGCAATTGAAAACCACGTAAACTATATATATATATATGCAATCCCAATATCTGTCTAATCATGATGCCCTATGCGTCGGCAGATGTGATTAAATATATCATCAGTGTGCAGTAGAGTCTTTCGTATATATATAATAATAATAATAATAATAAAGGAAGAGAGACTACTCATTTACCGAAGAGTGAAATAGTAGAGCGAAATCGAAGGTGGCTGTCAGACGGCCTCTAGACCATCCATAGTTGATGAGCCAACACCTTGGGATTTAATGATACAATTGTACATCCTACAAAACAGATCCTCGAAAGAGAGAAGGCTTCTAAATGTGATTTATACATTTCTAAAATTAAATATTGCAGGTGGATGCCTTTAACTTTTCAGAAATTATGAAAAGCCACTTAATGATTAAACATTTTACAAATCATTGCTCAATGTTTGACTTTCAACGAATTGATGCTCAATTTTTCGCCAAATTTCTCAAGAATTCCAACGCAAATTGCTGGGAGAGCGGTCTCCCTACAGTTATTCAGGAGAAAAGGAGTACAATGACAAAACAAAGAAAGGCCTTCAGCTAAAAAGAAAAGATACAACAAAGAAAATCAAATACAAAAGCAAAGCTCGGCACATTATGAGGTTGCCCACTCCAACTCAGTTCCCAATGAAACCTGTTGGTCAAGCATATCAAACACCTTCGACGCAGGCCTACCCCATTCAGCACATGCCAAACTCTCCTCCCAAAATTCCTGCCTCGAGCATACCCGTGTAACACCTTCAATTAAGCAGTCTCACTGAGCTTCTTTCCAAGCCATTCACCAATACCCTGGGCCTGCCATAATACACACCTTGATATCCTTATCAGAGAGACTCTGAATTTCTCATCACAAGCACTACACCCCCAAAGGGAAACAGGGCTCCACAAATGTTTCAACCATTTCAGCTTAAACTTAACATTCCACCGTCTCAGCAGAAGATTGCTTATTGTTCCTTTGATAGGCATCGAAACATCAAAACTTTCTCCTCACGGACTCCCACAATTCCCCCATAAAAATCTGCTAAACAAGAATCCCACTCTAACAAGGATACGATTTGGAATTTTAAAAACCGTGGCCAATACCACACAATTTGACTGACAACATGTTTTATCAAACATTTTGCTTTATTGTGTACAAGAGAAGGTTACTCTTCCATAAGGACAACCTATTCTACATCCTTGCACAAACTTTCTCACCATACTCAACCAAGAATTTGCCTCTAAATGAAGACAAACCCAAATAAATAACTGGCAATGTCCCCTTGGTCCATCCAAAGTAATATCATATATCATTACATCTCTCTTCTGACATGTTGGAAGAGATCACCACAGATTTAGAAGCATTTACCTTCAACCTATATTTCACCTTATTCTCCTCCATTACCTCCTTATTTTTCTTTAATGGTCTATGCTTATCATCAATAAAAATAATCACACCATCAGCAAACAATAAGCACAAAGGGAACAGGCCTGCTCCTCTAATCGCAGAATATGAATTCTTCCTTCCAATGCTTCCTTTTATAGTATTCTTCATAGAATATCTTCCACCACTGGAAAAAACAAAACCAACATTGGGTATCCTTGTCGCAACCCACAATGGCTACTAAAATAGTCACCCTCCATGCCATTAATCCAAATTACAAACCATGAAGAAGACACACATTTCATGATTTTACCCAGCCAGTCATTTGCAAAGCCCAAGTGTAAGAGTGCTTTCTCTAACAAAATGCCATTGAAATCTATCATATGCTTTAGCTATATCAAGCTTCAAAACGACAAACTGACCATTGTAATTATCGAAACTATTAAAGATTTCATGAGCCAAAAAAATTTGCTCTTGCAACTCTTTCTAGGAGAAATATGCCCTGCTCTCTAGCAATAATTCTTGCTAAAATGAGCCTCATTCTCTGTGCCATTACCTTGGTTCTACCTTATACAGATTATTGCATAGAGTAATAGGATAAAAATCGCAGATATCTATAGCATCTTTTCCCCTCGAAATTAGCATGATGTGAGCCTTATTAACTTGATGAAATAGTTTACTAATTTTGAAGAAGTCTCAAACAGCAGACATCATATTCATTCCTACTATATGTCAAATTATTTATAAAATTCAATGCCAAACCCATCAGGCCCTGGCACTTTCCTTGACTTTATATTGAACACAGTTTTCCTATTCTCATCCTGGCTAATAAGTTGCATTAAGTGACTGTTTTTCTCATCATAAACTTTCAGACCTTCCCCTAAATTCCTAAGAACCATCTACCTAGCTAGAATTAAAGAATTCCTCAAAATGTTCCTTATAAGTTCTATAAATATTCTTCATAGTCTCTGACCTCACACCATTAACTTCAACTGCCCACATGTTGTTTTTGCATTGATTATATTTGAATTCAATGTGAAAGAAGTTAGAACTAGAATTCTTTTTATTCAACCAATTTTCTTGACTTCTGCTTCCAAAACAGTTTGTCTTCAATAAGGGGTTGCTCTAACTCCATTCTCAATACTTTTTCATATTCTAAATCTTGTGACTGAGCAAAATTGCAGCTCCTCTAAACTCTACTCAATTCTGCCTTTAGACTCCTAATTTTGCTTTCAATGTCACAAAGCAAGTCCTATTCCATATAGATTAATTCGTCCTTGTAATTTTGAGCTTGTTGATCACCCTCAACATACTATAGCATCTGACTTTGCAGTTTCAGCTAGATTTGACATCTTTGCATCCCAACTGCCATGTCCAACACTCATAGAATCTCAATAACTTCTTAACCCATAGATGAGTATCCTTTCGACTGCAAGAAAAAAATGATTGCATTGTGATTTGAGACATACCTTGGCATGAACATTAAAGAACATGATAAAGACTTCTCCTGCCACCACAGCTTGTTGATCATCACCCAGTCCAAACAACACTGCTCATTACCCTCTCTCCCCAATTACTGTACAAAGTAAAGCTCATTGAGAGGTGATGTATAATTTTTAGATTGCAAACCTCCATAAATCAACGAAAGTCCACAAAATATCTAGCATTATGATTTTCATAAAAAACTAGCATAAGGTTTTCATGAGCTGGAAATGAAGTTAGGGTATGGGGTTTTAAGGAGCTTCACGAGCCCCCAGTTTATCAGAGGATACCGAATGGAAAGCTAGAGCATGAAATGCAAGATGAAGAGAGAGGAAGGAACTATATGGAAGGACTGAATGCTGCCAATGCTTGAATACCACCTATGGTGCCAAGATGTCGATGCCGCCGATTGGTTTCTGTCCAAGGAGGAAGCAGGAATGAGTTCGATGGGAAGAGAAACAGAAGAAGCATGAGCAAAAAGTGAAAATAGGAGGGAGAAATTGGGTCTTATGGCCAAACCATTACTAATGTGTTGGAAAAACGTCAGTGAAACACGACATTTTTTGGCGTATAGAGCAAATGTTACTTCGTCAATAAATATCAAAGGTTATTGACCTTTATAGGGTGATGTCATATGCTACAAAGACCTTAAGTGCCCAATTTTTCTAAACATTGATTAGTCTTACATTAGAGAAACCACATTTTTGCAAACGCACTTGTACACTGCATTAGAAAACCATACTAGTTACCAGCCTAAATCGCATCCCTACCTGCCAAATTACCTTCCCATTCTTTCGCTCGTGAACCTCTTGTCCTCCCTTCTCCCATGAAGCTCATCTCCTCCCCTCTCCTGTGAAGACTATGCTGCTGCAGTCATCGCCCCATCCCTTTGTCTATACCTTCGCCTGCCCAAGTGAAAGTTATGGACTATTCTTTCAATGAAGACTGCAAGTTTCGGACACTCAGCGAAAAGGTTGATTTTGTCTGTGTGATTGCAACTCCTCTTCTTTCGTCCACTTGGCTGAAGAGTTCAATGCCAGCATCGGCTTGTCTCTTATTCGACATTGATTTCTAGTTTAACGGTCTACCAGAACTTTTGAGCTCATCCAGTTTTTCCCTTTCCCTCCCACTTCCCAGGTCATCCATCACCGTCCCTCATCTCAAAGACATTATCAACTTTTAGATTTCATCTTTGATGTAGTGAAGAAGAAGAAACAGAAGAGGGTATTGCTTCACCGCTACCTTCAATCAAGTCTAAGGTTATCTTTCTCTCTCACCATATATATGTATAGAGACATCTGCTATTGATTCTTTTAACGTATAGATTGAGACAAAGAGAAGAAGAAGAATAGTTTTACAAAAGATAGCAGTTTGTATTCTTCTAACTGGTGACACAAGCATTTATGTGAAATACCTATAGAGCAACTTGTGAATAGTTTCTTTTCTAACATTACTTTCTTATATATATATATATATATATATATATATATATATATATATATATATACACATTATATGTATGTACAATATATACAATATATACATATATGACATATACAATAATATAATATTGTATGCATAACGTGCATATGTAAATTTCTACATACGTATTGATGTAATTTACATATATGATATATTATATACATGTAAATATACGTATGTATATATGTGCATACATATATGGTACATATCTGTACCATACACACACATATACATATTGTATATACATGCACACACAAACACACGTTTAACATACACACACACACACACACAAACACACACGTATAACATATGAAGCCGGTGGGGCACATCCCCAAAAATTTAAGTGCGGCAATGCGGTGAGAATGTTTATTTGTTATTGTTAATTTATTATAAATAAATAAATAAATAAATAATTATATATATATATATATATATATATATATATATATATATATATATATATCATAGTCACAAATAACGTCTCAGTGTTTAAACGGCGAGGTTTTTGCTAAGTTAAAAATACGACGAGCTTCAAAAACAGAAAACATACGGTAAATTTTTAAGAAACGTAAAAAACTAAACATGGAGGATAAAAAAATAAGTGAGAAACTAATAACACAAACATCAGAAGATAAGAAGATTTGCAACAAATAAAAAATAGAAAATGAAAACAAACTGTTTTACATTAAAAAAACTGAACAAAATTAAAAAACTGAAAGAAAACTGAAAAAACGCGTTAAAAATGTGTGCTTTTCATTTTTAAAATTTTTTCCCCAAAAAATGTGCATTTTTAAAGTTTTAAACAGCTAGCTAATATATCACATTTTTTTCAAAAAATGTGTTTTCTGTGACTATGACACACACACACACACACACACACACATATAAGAATTAAGAAATTTGGAGTATACACTATAGTCTATACACTCTACACCACACAATTTATGGATAAATTATATATGAATATTATATATTACATACTTATAGGTTATAATGTATTGTGTATATGAATGTGACATATTAAGCATTAACATTCTTACAAATTACAAACAAAAAACAACAAAACCATGATAGAACACAAAAATGAAAAAACATGTTAAACCCTCCTTTTAATGTTAAAAATTTTTAAAATAAAAAAATAAAAAAAGGACAAAAATAGGCTTGACGAAGTTTGACCACTCCCAACTCGAGTCAAACACGAGTCGGGTGCGTGTCCAAAATGGACAGAAATGATCGGGTGCATTCAGCTGCACCTGACTCTTTTTGACTCGAGTTGGGTGCGAATCTGAACGGCACCCGAGTCGTGTCGACACAAGTGCGGCAGTCAAAGTACAACATCCAGGTGACTTAGTTAGGGAGTAAAGTTCCTTCCTCCTCGTGATATACCATATGATGTCAAGAACTCTGATAAAAGAGAAAATCATCAATTCTGTTAAAAGCATTTTAAAAGTGTTTTCTCACACAACGATATGCTTTTGCTTTATTCTTAGTACCTCCCCAAGTAGGAGAGTTTCAACTTTTTGTTGTCAATCAATAGAAGAGGAAAACTAAAAAAAATCTTGGATATGAGTAGTAAGGAAAAATCCTATGAGGCTCGGGGCTTGTGTAGTCATTTCTCTGAGTCAGTAATCAAGAGTACTGGGTAGACATATAGATGATTTATATCTTCTTGCAAAGATGATAACTTATGAACCTTTAGTACATCGAAAACCCGTAAGGTGAAGTGGGTTGGAGATGTGACAAAGCTACACATAACCACCAACGCGGTGGAACTTCGTAGTAGCCTTTGGGATGGTGAAAGTATTCCCTCAAATGTGAAGGTCGGCATGAAAAAAATCAAACGTTAGTTGCGCATGGCATGGTTACACCGATTTATAGTTTAGAATGTATATGAATATTGTACTTGTTATATTTTTTTCATTGAGCTTGTGATTTTGAACATGTATGTTAGATGTGCATCGCATGGTTACAACGATTTTTATTTTAGAATGTATATGAACGTTGTAGCTGTTATGCCTTGGTATTTATTTTGTGTGTTTATTGGTCTTCATTTGAATTGATTGAAGATATTGCATATTCTTATTGAATATTGGTTTTAGAGGTAGCCAAGCGTTTCTGAAAGGGTTGAACCTAGTTAGTTTGCTGAATTATTTTGCAAACATATATTGTCATTGATTTGTTTATTCATTATTTGTCTTTGGTAGTTGACATTCCCTACATCATAAGCATTCAGTATTTTCGAAGGTCCTCTATTTCCGTTGAGTCAAACAACATTTAGTTTTGGTATCAACTCTTTACAGAGATTGGTCCTTTTAGCGATGATTAGCAAACCTATAAAAACTGCAAAAAATCATTCTCTGTTTTAGAGTCAGAAGGCTTCTAACTTTTAGATCTGGGATAAAATTGATAAAATTGAGTTTGGGTTTGATTCTTGGTTTGAAGTTTCTTGTGTGAAAATGAGGTGACAAAATTTCATTTTTTTTTCAACTTTGAGTATTTTTGATGGATTATTGTTAAACTTTTCCTGTTTCCATTTCTCACAAACCAAAATTTTGAAAGCTGAGCTCAATTCTCATTTTTTGCTTTTTCAATTTTACTTTTTTTTGAATTTTTTAGTGAAATTTTCTAGTTATTATTATTATTTATTATCCCTATCAAAGCAAATACTCCAACCTACACAGTTTTAGACTTTTTTTTTTATTGGGGACAAGGGATCTATTTAGACTTGTGATTTGGCACATATTTGTGTGTTATTCCTAAGAAAATTATTTAGTAAGGTTTTTGATTGCCTTACCTTTGTTTGAGCCCTTCCTCTCTTGGGTCTCCTCTAGAGTTGGAGCTGTTGGAGCTCAAACTTGTTCATGTCTACGAGAAGGAGTGGGCTGCCAAGTCACAAGGTCCTTGCTTTAGGATCTCAAGGCATCACTCTTCCTTGGAGTCCTTGGTGAGAACGAGGACAAGGATATGGCATGACCTCTAGGATGAGGATAAGGAGGGAGGCAGAACATGCATGGGTGCTTAGGGACTTAGCAGGGATTCAGCTTGGCTAGGTGGGCGCTAAGGGAAAGGGGTGTGGAGGGTATGGGAGTGATTGAAGTCGGGGGTTATACTTGTGTGTGTGTGAGAGAGAAAGAGAGAGAGAGAGAGAGAGAGAGAGAGAGAGAGAAGGGTCTTGAATCTCCCTTGTGCATGTCCATCGTCATTTTCTGTACAACCAATCGAGTTTCTCTAAGTCCAACATGGATCCATTTGGTTGTCCTTATGAAATTTCTGTTTTTTCTTGTGAAGAGCACATCTTAAATTTAATTTTCTTGATGTTTTGATTTAGTTTGAGATGCGTGAAAATTTGGTTTAAATTGAATTTTCTTCTTATTGCCTTCTTATCTGTAGTTTAGTATAGTGGGGACGTGGTTCAGAGTAGTGCTCGTGGTTCAGAATGCCATGCTTGGTTTGAGTCTTAGTTAAAGTAGTTGCAGTATGATTGCTAACTGTCGTGTTCTCTTCATTGATCTTGCGATTCTATTTAAATGCATCTATGTTAGTTGCACATGGCATGGCTATACAAGGATGCATGTGAATATTGGAATTGTATAGTCATCTATAGTTGCTGCTACTCCTTCTACATCGGTATCTTCACTTTGTTTTGTTTCTCACTTCAAGCCTCTTCTTTATTGAAAAGGCTAGCCCCTTTCTCTCTTGAGTGCCTAGGAAACTTGAATATGCTTTTTTTTGGGGAGACTCTACATGTCTTCATAATTGTTGATGGCAATGTTATCTGTATCGTACGATATGCATGTGTATCGTACGATAGATATCGTATAGGTTAGGAAAACCTATACAGTACACTTACGATACACAATACGCTCGTGTATCGTAAGCGTATTGCCCGTATCGTACGATACGGGCGCCGTATCGTACGAAATGGGCGATACACCCTCGTATCGTACAATGCAGGAAAAAACACAAAATTCTTTAATTTTTAAAGTTTAAACCCTCATCTCATGTTCAATATAAGTTTGATGGCTTGGACTTCTTAGTTTTTATTTGGGGATCCAGAACATATATTATGCAACTTGGAGTCCTTTTAATTTTTGAAAGGTGGTGACAAGAAAGTTGTTCCTTTTAATGTCTTCCACAAAAAAGTTGTAATAACTACTTGAAGGAAGTTTTCTTCTACTGCAATACAATTTGGTTTTGTAGAAGGCTGTGGGGTGGTGACTGTTTTATCCGAATTCTTTTTCAGCTTGATTTTCAACTTGGCTTTGTCATTCTATGTTTCCTTGAGATTGATTCTTTTTCCTTGTTTTGCTGATTGTGCTGACAGTTGTTGAAATTCACGGGTGAAAAGGTCCCTTGGCAAATATTTGTGGAAAAAATTGGTCCAGTTCTGAAGTTTGTTGGTTTGACAAAAGTCTTTAACACCATTTTATGAAATTTGTAATTGTTATTTGCAAAAGTGGAAACTACTGTCCATATGGATCAAATGGATTTATGTAGAATCTTTTAAACTATTATAAAAAAGTAGTTATGGCGCCAAAGAATGGACATCACCTGGGTTCCTTGATTTTGAGCAGCCTGATGTGACCCTTGTGAACCTTGCTTCATTTTACATTCATGACCAAAAATAAATAAACTCCACTTGGTTCATGAACAAGTCTAGTTGTTGTACTTGCAGAGGTTGTGCCTAAGTTTTAAATTTTTTATCATGACTGCATCAATTCTTTTGTTATCTGGAAATTTATCAATCAGGTCAAATTAAACTCAGACTCAGGTTCTATCGTTCCCATCAATGAAATTGTGGGTGGGCTCATGGTGTTGGAGGTAATGTGGTTGTTGACGCCTGGAAGAGTGTTCTATAGATGGTGGTTGATGTGCAGAAACTTGGTGTGGATTTCCTTGTAGCATCTTCCCACAAAGTTAGTGTTCAGTTGTTCTACTGAAAATGAAAATTAGTCCACTTTTTGTCTACCATTGCACTTGAGTTGACATTCGAAAACAAAGAACCTTGGTTGTGCTAAGAATCATACCTTTTGCGGAAGTGTGGACCTATGGGCACTGGATTTTTCTATGCCAAGAATGAAACCTTAGCTACAACGCTTCCCTTTTTAGGTACTAATGTCCCCCCACCCCCCCTTCCGTCTATGTGGCCAAAAATGCCTTAAAAGTTTATGAAAATTTAAAATTGTTGTAGTGCCAAGATGTGTAAGTTTATTATTTTTATTATTATTATTACAAGTGGTGGAGAAATGATTGCGTAGATCACTCAGCTTATGTAGTGCCACCTTCAAGGTAGGCATCTACATCTATTTAGTTTGTCAAATTTGAACATTTGTCGATTTCACACGTATATGTTGGAATAAGTGGTGCAAATTGTTGGCGAATTATAACTAAGTAGGTGATTTTTTTTTTTTTTTTTAACTTTCCAACATGTTGTATCTTGCTTAAGTCTTGCAGGTTTTTCATTTTCCATCGAAATTTTCTTGCTACCAGGTAAGGAAATTCTTTTCTTATAACTTTTTGTCTTTTGGTTTCCTTCTATTATAAAGCCGCTCTTTGGTATTCTATTTGAAAAGTTTTACTGTTAAGTTGAAATGCTAAAGAGTAGAGTTTGTAATAATTGTTCATTGGTACCTGATAATTTTTTTTTTCATCATATTTGAAAATTTAGAGAGTGAACCTTTAAGGGTGTTTTTGAGGTTCAAGTCGATTCAATTTGTTTCCTTTGTTCATGTTGAGGAAACATGCTGCTTTGGTATTTAAAGTTTTATGTATTTTGGAATTTAATATTAGGTAGCTTTCTGAATTTTTAAAATTTGTTGGACTCTTTATGTAAAGGGTTAAATATAACCCTAATCCTTATTTAGTCTAATGGAAAAGGAGCAACCGTGAGATAGATGACTACTACCTATTCTCTCCTCCTTCCTCACGTTCTTCTCTTCTCCCTCTTCTCTACCTCTCTACGCAACATGGTGTCAGAGCATCAGACCTAGGACCGTGCCATCTAGGTTTCATGTCGCTTCCCTTCTTCTCTTTTTCTCATCCCCTCATTCACGACAAGGTTGGACATCTAAAGTTGTTGCTGCCTTCAAAAGACACGGTGGGAGGAAGAAAACAGCATTATTAGTGCTTGGCTTATGAATAACACTCAGCCCCACATTGCAACAGGGCTTTGTTATTATAATACAGCCAAAGATATGTGGAATTCTCTTCCGCAGACGTACTCTCAAGATAAATGCAGCAAGGTGACATGGATTTGATGGAATATTTTACAAAGTTGAAGTTTACTTATGAAAAGACGAATTCCTTAAAACCACCCTGTAAGCATTGTCTCAAATCTCACATGGAGCAAATGATTGTTGTTAAATTTCTTGCTGGACTATCTTCTGATTATTCTGCATCCAAGGGTCAAATGCTTACAAGTTCAGATTTTCCTAATCTTGATGAGGCCTTTAATAGACTAAACAGATTGGCTGTTACTCTTCCTTCATCCTCAAACAACTCACAGTCTTCTGCCCTTACCTCATTTGGAGGAGGAAGAAGTGGACTATACTCTTCCCGTGGTAGAGGAAGAGGCCGAGGTCCTGGTGGACGTGGAAGACTTCAGTGCACATATTGTGGTCATCTTGGTCACTTAGAGGATAGGTGCTGGAACAAAGTGGGTAAACCTAACTCATCCACTTCTTCAATGTGACATCTTCATTTAGTTCTACTCCAAACATACAATCTATCAGTATAGCTCCTAAGCTGAATCTCATTGCTGCTTCAGTAGATGCTACATCTCTTAATTTAAGTCTAGCTGAAATTGATTTAATTATGGAGCATAGATCAAATGCTACTCCTTCTACCTCATCGGCATCTATAGCTGTCACAAGTTCAGCGTACTCTGTAGGTAAAACTACTTCTAAAGGTTGATAGATAATTGATTCTGGAGCCTCTAAACACTTTTGTGGAGATACTAATATTTCAAACCTGCAGAAATTTGATTCACCTCAACATGTTCGATTGGCAGATGGAAGACTATCGCCAGTAGAAGGATATGGAGATGGTTATCTTTCTCCATCTTTGCCTGTTCATGATGTGCCATATACTCCTGAATTCCTGAAGAATTTGTTATCTGTAAGCAAACTAACTAAAGAGATGAATTGTAGAGTTATTTTTTACTCTGGTACTTGTGTATTTCAGGACCTATCGACTGAGAGGAAGATTGGTGGAGGTCGTGAGATAGATGGAATATACATCTTGGATACATCCAATAAGAAGGCGTCATTCTTAGTTGATTCTTCTTCAAGTGTCTTCTAGTGGCATCTCAGATTGGGTCATCCATCATTTCCTAAACTTCGGCTCCTATGTCCTCAGATTTCTTCCACAACGTCTATTGAGTGTGAAGCTTGTCAACTGGGCAAGCATAGTCGTACCTCCTTTCCTTTGAGTCAAAGTCAATTTAGTCAAAGTTTATTTGATTTAGTTCATGTTGATGTTTGGGGGCCTAGTCGGGTTCCAAGTTAGTTGTCATCTGGTTATTATCTTTCCATTGTTGATGATTTTTCTCATGTCACTTGGGTGTTTTTTGATGAAAGACAGAACTGAAGCTCCTTGTATCTTGAAATCTTTCATATTGGAAATAAAAACTCAATTTAATTCTTGTGTCAAAGTTGTTCGCACTGACAATGCTCTCTTCAAATCTTCTCATTTACTTGAGTTCTATAAATCCCATGGTATTATGCCACATTTTACCTGCCCTCACACATCTCAACAAAATGGTGTAGTTGAAAAAAAACATCGCCATTTGTTGGATGTAGCATGCACAATCATGATTCATTCTCATATGCCTTCCAAATTTTGGGGAGATGCAATTTTGACCGCATGTTACCTAATAAATAGAATGCCATCATCTTTCATAGACAACAAAATTTCAATACAAATCCTCTACCCAAATAGAGCTTTATTTTCTTTACCCCCACGTATATTTGGGTGCACATGCTTTGAACATAAACTTGGTCCCAATCGAGATAAACTAGCTGCTCAAGCAAGTAAATATGTGTTTGTGGGATACTCTAAAAATCAAAAGGGGTATCGATGCCCAGATCCTATATCTAATCGAGAGTTTGTCAGTGCCGATGTAACCTTTCTCGAGTTGTCTCCATTCTTTCCTGCAAGTCCTTCATATCCAAAGTCTGAGATGCCCTTTTCTGTTCCACTTCCAATTCCTCCAATTCCACTTGAGTCCCTTCTTTTTTCATCATCACCCACTTGTTCCATTCCACGGTTTAAAGATCCTTCTCTCACATATTCAAGAAGGAATCCATCATCTAATGACCCTACACCATCTTGCTCTCGGGAGGTAAGTAGTTTGGAATTACATGACATGCCTGAGTGTTCCCTTGATGCTCCTGTTCCTGATGAACTACCTATTGCACTGCATAAAGGGATTAGACAATGCACAATTCATCCTCTTTATAAGTTTGTTAGTACAGCTCATGTGGGAGATCATATGTGCAAATTTATTGATGCCTTGTCAGCTACATCTATTCCTATTTCACATGAACAAGATATGTTGGACTCTAAGTGGTACCAGGCTATGAAGGAGGAGATGGATTCTCTAATATCTCGTCACACTTGGGATCTTGTTGAACCTTCTTCTAGGACAAATATTGTTGGCTCGAAATAGGTTTTCACTATCAAGTACAACTCAGATGGTACAGTTGAGTGCTACAAGGCATAGTTGGTAGGAAAAGGGTACACATAGACATATAGTGTTGACTTCTTTAAAACTTTCTCTCCTATGGCACGTTTGGGCACGATACGACTCATTATATCTGTTGTAGTTCATTATGGTTGGAACATGTATCAACTCGATGTTAAAAATGTCTTTCTGTATGGGGATTTAATTGAAGTGGTTTATATGCAGCAACCACCCGGCTTTGAGAAACAGAGGGACTGTACCAAAGTTTGTTTGTTAAAGAAGGCTATATATGGTTTGAAACAGAGTCCTAGAGCATAGTTTCAGAAGTTGTGTGACATTGTGTCTAAGTTTGAGTTTCAAAGATCGCCTTTAAATCATTCATTGTTCATAAAAAGGACTTCAAGAGGTATAGTTGTTATGGTGATATATGCGGATGATATTATTTCAAATGGTGACAATGAACAAGAAATACAAGATACAAAGAAATATTTACAACAACATTTTGTTACTAAAGATCTTGGCTCTCTACGTTACTTCTTGGGGATAGAAGTGGCAAGAAGTAAAGAAGGTCTAGTCCTTTCTCAAAGAAAATATGTTCTTGATTTGCTACACGAAACAGGTATGACTGGAACTAAACCAGCACCTATTCCTATGAATTGTCGCACTCAATTATATGATGACAAATTTGAACCTGTTGATAGCAAATCATATCGGTCTCTCATTAGAAAACTACTATATGTAACAATTACTAGACCTGATATATCCTTTGCTGTGAAAAAAATTAAGCCAATTTACGGATAAGCCAAGAAAAGCCCATTGGGATGCAACTATGTTATTATTGAAATTTTTAAAAGGCTCTTCTGAAAAGGGTTTATTATTTAGAAGAAGCACCTCACTTTAGATAGAAGCTTATTCTGATGCAGATTATGCAGGCTCAATTGATGACAGAAAGTTCACTGCGGGATTTTGTATCTTTGTTGGTGGCAACTTAGTCTCTTGGAGAAGTAAAAAAACGAGTTGTTGTTGCTCGATCGAATGCAGAGTCAGAATATCAAGCCATGGCCCAAACAGCCACTGAAATCACGTGGGTGAGAGGCATGCTCGAAGGTCTTGGAATTCAGGTAGAATTGCCTATAAAAATGCAATGTGATAATAAAGCGGCTACTTATATAGCAAATAATCTGGTCTCCCACGAACGGACCAAGCATATTAAAGTTGATTGTCATTACAGTAGAGACATGGTCCAAGCAGGGATTATTTCTACTGAGTATGTTGCTTCCGAAGACCAACCTGCAGATATATTTATCAAAGCTCTTCTAATTTCCAATTTCGTGAAGTGTTGTAGCAAGCTGAGCATGATAGACATCTATGCTCCAGCTTGAGGGGGAGTGTTGAGGAAACGTGCTGCTTTGGTATTTAAAGTTTTATGTATTTTGGAATTTAATATTAGGTAGCTTTCTCAATTTTTAAAAGTTTATCGGACTCTTTATGTAAAGGGTTAAACATAACCCTAATCCTTATTTAGTCTAATACAAAAGGAGCAGTCGTGAGATTGATGACTGCTACCTATTCTCTCCTCCTTCCTCACGTTCTTCTCTTCTCCCTCTTCTCTACCTCTCTACACAACAGTTCGTTTAGCTATTTTTATCTAAATGGCTGTGGACAGGTCTGGAGTTGGAACTCTTGCAATTGTGGAGGCTATTGGGATTGGTGCAGCAATTGATTGTCTCTCCAGCATTGGCATGCAAAGAATCACAATGATGAGGTGGTCGGTGTGTCTTATTTATCTTGAAAGATGCTGCAAAAATATCTATGTATTCTTTTCTTTGCTGCATTTCTGTTAGACCTAGCCAATTATCATTATCCATCAGTCTATCCTGAACATTCACATCTATCTATCATGTTGGTTCAAAAACTATCGCGCTGATCTCTATTTTTTCAACATCACCAGCATACATCCAACTGATATTGCATCTTTGCTCAATCAGTAGGTATGTGAATGATCAATCTGAGATTTTCATATGTAAGACAAAATCTTTTGGTATCCACTCCTTGCATTGCTTGCTCATACGCATCATACATCATACATATCCTACCGGGTCTGGATACAAAACATTTGTAATCCGTGCTCAGTCTAGAATATGACACAAAGTTACTAATAAGGTGTTGAGTACATGACCTAACACCCTTTCTCAGGGCAATGGGAAGCTCCTCATTTTCAGTTTCTGTCTGAACAGTTTCTGTCTAAATGTCTTCCTCAACAGGTTTCTTTTGATCACGACTTGGGTCATCCAGGGAAGAAGTAGGATTGGGATTAGAAGTAGAATTTTCACCATCAGTCACCCTGTCTGTACGGACTCTTCACCTAGAGTAAACCTGCCCAAACAAACGATTACATTCCTCTTTCATCCCAGTGGAACACTCTTCATTCCTCTCATGTTCAAGCACCTCAATAGCCGGTGGACTATCTTCTCGCTCGTAATCCAAAAAATCTGTAAATTGAATTTCCTGACTCGGAGAATACTCTTCCCTTGACATAGACTTCTCCCCCTGAAGAGGATTCTCACAAAAGTAAGAGACATGTTCCAAGAAGGTGACATCCCTGGTAACATAAACTCGACCGATGGTAGGATCAAGATACTTATACCCCTTTTGAGTAGGAGAATATCCAACAAAAACACCTTTAATTGACCTCAGATCAAGTTTTTTAACATGAGGACTGTGATCATGAATAAAGCAAACACACCCAAAGACATGAGGTGGAAGGAGAAAGGGTGGACGACTCCCTGGAAGCATAGAGTGGGGAGTCTGCCCATTTAGCACATGACTATGCATACGATTGATCAGATATGCACTAGTGAGAACTACATCACCCCAATATTGTTTTGGAAGATTCCTTTGAAACAAGAAAGCCCTCGTGACATTGAGTAACTGATGATTTTTCCTCTCAGCTACTCCATTTTGTGGAGGGGTATAACTGCAGGACATCTCATGAACAATTCCCCTTTTTCGAAAGAAATCTTCAACAGCTTAACATACATACTCACGAGCATTATCAGACTGAAAGGTCTTAACAGAACTACCATACTGGGTCTCCACATGAAGAATGAAGGTCTCTATGACATGAAACACTTCACTACGATCTTTTAATAGATAAACAAAGGTACTCCTTGAGTAATCATCTATAAAGGTTATAAAATACTAAAAGCCACAATGAGTATTAATGCCCGAAGGCCCCCACACATCAGAATGAATCAAAGAAAAAACTTCATTAGCACGAGTATTCGAACAGGGTATGAAGCTTTAACATGTTTAGCAAGCTGACAAACATCACACGATAACATAATATTTCCAGACCAGAACATAAATCAGGAAATAACTGTTTCAAAATCCCAAAAGGAAGATGTCCAAGGCGTTCATGCCAATACAAAAATAACTGAAGACAATCTTTTGTCTTCTTATCTTTCCTGCTAATTGTTGTCATAAGGGTTGTGGCCATACGGATAGAAAGTCGATATAGGCCTTTAGACACTAAACCAATTTCAATATTCTTCCTTGTCACCAAGTCCTACAAAACACAACGATTTGCAGAAAATATAAGTTCACAATTCAACTCCTTTGTAATCTTGTTGACAGACAGAAGATTCAAGGGAAGATGAGGAACATGTAAGGCACCATGAACTAAAAAATTGTTTAACAAGGAAAGACTCCATTTTCCTGCCACAGAGGTAAAGGAACCATCAGCAATAGAAACACGTTCCTTTCCTGATAAGAGCTTATACTCATGGAAGAGCTTAGGATTGTCAGTCATGTGGTGGGTGGCACCATTGTCAACAATCCATTCTCCCATACAAGAATTACTTTTTTCTCTAGAAACCGCAAGAGCAAGGTTGACTTTTACATCACCTGCTGCTTCAACCTGACCAATATCAATCCGACTCAGATAAGCACGAAGATCACGAATTTGTTCAGCAGAGATATAAGCTTTCTCTCCACTAGAGTTGGCAACATTAGAAGTAGATTTTTTCCCACTGGATGGTTTCCCTCGACTATTCTTCTTTTTTGGATGGAGGTCCCAACAAAAATCCACAGTATGACCAGTCTTCTTGTAGTGAGTGCACTTGTGAGGAGTTCGGGCAGCTCCTACATGACCACGGCTAACAAGGGCAGACCTCTCATTGTACGAGATGTGATCTGCCTTTTTCCAGTAATAATAAGGCGTCGTTGCCCTTCAGCCTCTACCCGAGAGTAAACCTCTTCAATACTAGGTAGTCTGTCAGAATTAAGGATTTGACTCTGTATGCCTTCAAAGTCCTCATTCAACCCTACGAGAAATATAAATACCTTATTCTCCCATTCTTTAGTTAAATGACGCACCTGATCTTGGGGACAATCCCAAGTGTCATCAGAGTAGTAGTCAAGGTCCTCCCACTTAGATTTCAAGGCAGCATAGAAATCTGTGACAGAGTGTTCACCTTGCAATAGAGAATAGACATCCTTCATCACCTGATACACCGAAACAATTCTCTTCTTTTGGCCGTACATCTGCTCAAGTATAACCCACATATCCCTTGCAGTCCTCTTCCGAAGAATAAGGGGTTGAATCTCGGGTGACACATAGTTGACAATCCAAGTCTTAACTTGGTTGTCCTCAAGAAACCATGTGTCCCAAGCAACATTCGTCTCATTCGGTTCAATCTTCCTCCCGTTTATATATGCAATTCTGCCTCGACCTGCGATCCTCATGGTCATAGCAGTAGACCATTGCATGTAGTTTTCTTTGGTAAGACGAATAGTGGTGACCTGAACAGGTATATTTTCAGTTCTAACACCCCCAACCTCAGTCTGACCAGTGTTCACAGTGGAGGAGGATGATTCAGCCATGATCACGAATCAATATTGCAGAGAAAGAAACAATAGCCAAACAAGAACAACTGTGCGTCAAGCAGGGTAGTGGCAGGTGTCCCCCAGCACGGCCCAAAAGCACCAATAGTAGAAGAAAACAGGCTAGGCGATAACGGATGATGACACGGGCGGCGCTAGACGGGACGAGAGCAGCGGCAGAGCTGGCAGCGCTCAGACGACGACAGAAGCTTGACAATGACTGAGGACACGTGGACGATGGGCAATACAGGGTGGCAGCGGTGGAACAAGGACAGCGGTGGGATCTGGTCGACGGTAAATGTTGGGCGACGCTGGATATCGGAACAGTGTCGGACGATGAAGGACCAGCTCCGGATGATGAAGGGCGTCAAGCGATGGAAAGGTCAGGGCCGGAACTTCACGGCCGGCAAAAAATTTTACAAACTAGTCATGGACTCTGATAGCATGTAGAAATGGTAAAAGCAAATAGAAAGATGAACACACAGATGTAACGAGGAAAGCCCCTCAACTAGAGGAAAAAAAACCACGGGTGAGGAGGACTGGTGCCCACTAGCCGCCAGACACTCTCTCTCTTTAATTATCATTCACACACCAAAATTAGGGTTTACACAGCTTAAGTAGGGCCATAGTAGTAACACACTGGATCGGGTCTAGATACAGATCCGGATCCGGACCTGGATAGGTGACCCAAATACAACATATGTCAACAATGGCCACGCAAGTTATCCCTCCAAATGAGGTCATCCTTTCTCTAACAGTTGTTGGATTTTGTTTCCCAGTATGTTGTGGCCATTAGGTCTGGTCTCCAATGAGCCACTGCACATATTTCTGCATGAGAATGCAAGTGTCTGAGCAACCCTTTATTTTTACAATACCAAAGATGAGGTTGATGGGTTCTTGAAGAACGGTGGGATTCTTCACCTCTTTCCAATGAGAAAGCAACCATTCTGGTAAATTTCCAATCTTTCATCTTTTATGTTTTCATCCCTTCATTTTGCTGAAGCTGTAATGCATATTTTGAGCTACATGTCTGTCATTTTCATCAGTCAAGCATGATTCTCAGTTAAGAAATTTAGTAGGTGGAAAACAATGTGACTGGACGACACATTCTTTATGCGGAGTTTGGGATTTGCTTTTACCTGTATGGGATGCTTGTTCATTGTGCAGTGGACGGCGTCTCAGAGGAAAATGAGCTATTCATGTCCGACGCCTTATGGGTGTTGGAATTTAAGATCAGTGCTAGGGGCATATGGATGCCAGTTGGGATATGTCTTACAGAAGAATTCCATAGAATGTTTGATGATTATTTGATCTTTCGTGCTGTCTTGAAGCTGCATCAAGGAAATTGACAGGCCATGAATGTGGCTGTTTGGTTGAAAGATAGCAGCTTTGGTACCTTTCGTACACAATGGCATGCACATTTTCTCATCTATTGTTACAGTTGGTGATCAATTAATGTATTGAGCAGATGTTGTAGACATGACTTTTGGCCTTCTAATTGAACTTAGACAGGTATGGTTATAGTTGGGGAGTCGAATTCATATATAAAAATTTTTACAAACAAGTGTTTCTTGTATTATTGGTCATTGTAGACTAGTATTGGACACTCAACCTTGTGATTGGGAACTAACTCTTACATAAGTAAACATGTGAAATTAGAGTCGCACTTGAATTGGTTGCATGGGTTGGGTTTCATCTTGTTTTACAAATTATTTCACATCCCATGCCATTTGAATGGAATGCTGAAAAATATAAAGACCTCTTGGCTTTTGGTGCCTTGCAGTGGATTTTGTTTTTTACTTTTAGCATTGGAAAAGTAGAACACATTGGTGTTCCCAATTGAATTTGAAGTGACTTTTATCTTGAAAAATTTAAGGATTTTTTAAGGATTTCCTTATCTTCTGTTTTTATGTTTAGCCTCCAGTCCCAATGTTCTGAATTGAATGGTTAATTACAGAAGAATGTATACAGCGAGGAGGAAAATTCAGAAGGACAAGGGTGCTGATCCTTCTATGTTTGAGGAGACAGTTGCATGGGTTAAGAATTTGAGCTGTGTGGCTACTTTAAAGCATTAAGTTGAAGCAGTCTATTCATCAGCAGTAACAATTTCTCACCTTGCTGGCTTTTTTTGACCTTGAAAACACCAACCAGGAACTAAAAAGTGATCTGAAGGATCTGTTCGTCAACTCAGTTGTGTAAGGACTTCGTGTTCGTCTCTGCTTTATATGCTTGATGAAAGCCATTTTACAAAAGGGATTTAATGTTGCTTCCGCGTCTATGTGTGCTTTTTTTTTCTTTTTGGGTGGGGAAACGTCTAGCTGCACGATGAGAGATGTCCTTGTAATTATTGTTCCCAAGGAGTGGTGGACATCCGACAACTGTTATTTTCATTGTTATTGTTATTACTATTATTATTACTGTTTCATAGAGAAAGCTCAGGTTCAGCAGACAGAAGAGAGATGATGCGATAAAATTTGTTCTATATAACTGAGTTTAACGAGTTAACAAAATTTCTGTTCAAAACAAAGTTTTGTTCCACTTATTTGACCATATAACGAACAAAACCCACATTCTCTTTTTTATTCAAAAAGGGGAAGACAAAAACTGAAGATTTTGTGGATATTTAACAACTGTGTTTCCTTTCAGGCCCATTTAGAAAGAAACACAGTTGAAGATTTGACATGGTAGTGCCTATGTCAGACTACATCACTGTTCCCAGCTTCCCAATGAAATCTTTCAAGAACTTGGAAATTCTTCCAAATAACCTTTACTTGAGGCACTGGGGACATTACGGTTACTAGCAAAGGAAGACGATGAAAAGGTCTGATCTTACTAAGCTCTTTGTTGGAAACTTTTCATCTTCAATTGTTGAAAGTTGTAATGCTTGCTAATATTTTTGCTTGCTCACAATAACTTTCTTCGTGTTGCAGGAATTGATTTCTCAAACACATGCAATCCCATTAGCAGTAACACTCATGTCAAGTCCAGGGGAACAGCTTTCAGCAATGTCATTGTTGCTAGAGTTATCAAAGAACAATTTATCTTTATGTGAGAAAATTGACTTCAGGCCTGGTGCCATTCTGATTCAATGGTAGCTGAAAAAGAAAACCTGACCCTAAATAACTTGGTGAAGTGTCCAAAAAATATCAAGATCATGGCAAAAAATGGACTTTTGGAACCTCTTCTCAGCAACCTGATTGAAGGTATGCACTTGATATCTGCAGACTGCATTGCATCCTAATCACTTGACTGCACCTGTGTTTTCTCAACGACTCTACAGTATCATTTGCATATACACACAGGGATATGCAATCGCCAGAAGTGACTGAAACATGTATGTATGTATAATACACACACATATGTATATGTACTATATATAGGTATGCATGTATCATGTATCATGTACCATGTACTTCTGTGTCCTGTCAGCAGGAAGAAAAGTGTGAAGACCAAAAATTTGCCACATTTTCTGCCCAAAATTTTCTGCAGAACAGCCTACAAAAGTCAATCCTCTCCCTCAAAAGGTCACAACTACAGCACATCGCATCTGATTGAGTATGCTAGAAATAGGAGTTTTGGTTATCAAGAAAAGAACAGAAGTAGTAGGATACGTTCACAGTCATTACCAAGAATAGTGAAATAGATGGATCCTCTCTATGAAACATTCTTCTTCCCTTTGACAAAAAAGATCATGGAAGATCCAGTCACAAATGAGAGTAGCCAAACATATGAAAGAAAAGCCATTGAAGAGTGGTTCAGTAAATGTGATGAAAAAGGAGAAGGAGTTACATGTCCATCCATAGGGACAAAAATAACCAAGACAAGTCTAAGCACAAACCTAGCACTGACGACCACCACAGAACAATGGCAAGAAAAATCTGAACATCCATGTTTATTTTATATTCTTGGTCCAGAATAGGTTGGCCCATAAACACAGCATTCCATTTTATTTTTGCCAAGCATGATAACTTGACTATTGCTTTCATGTATCTCGTTCTTGCTGATTGAAGGAAGCACGCAGTAAGTTTGAAGTGGATGTGGAGCCTGAAGATGCCTTAGTGGTAGAACCAGTGGAAGGATTTCTCAACCAAGAAGGATATGCATCACTATCCTTCAAGAGAGCATTGGTGGTTTCACCAGCAAAAGCAAGGGTAATCTGCAAGGTGTGTTTTTATAGGGAAATTTCTGGAAGGAATACCAAGCATGCACTTTTGCCCTACTTCCATCGTAACCACTTCGTATATTTTAGTATTTTCAAGTTTCTAATGATTACGTGACTTTGACATCTATGAACTAATCTTTGCTTTTTGGATCACCCTTTAGAAGGCCTAGAAGCATACAGGTGGGATATAGCAGCTTGTTAGTGAAATCAATCAAATGGAATAAACTTGCCATTGTTAGGAATAGGTAAAATCTTGTGGACATTGAAGAAGCTGCTTTTCCTTGGGAAAACCTTGGAATGGCTTGAGACACGCACACACACACATTTCACACACATGCTCGCATATATATATATATATATATATATATATATATATATATATATATATATATATTCTGAGGTCTCTATTCATTAGGATCTACCAACCCTAGGGTGGGGGACTATCGTTGTGTAGACCGGAAAAAAGGGGATAGAAAAATTAAGCGAGAGAGAAAAAAAGGACTGAAAACCCAGGGCTGGTTGAACTTATTCTTTATACACACACACACCATATGTTGAACTTATTCTTCACACACACAATATACATGCATACAAATGTATGTATGTTCATGGGGATGGCTGGGGCAATTAGTGTTGCCTCCGACACATTTTGCTGGCCTGTTTGACAATAATCTGTGAAATAAATATGCCCTTACTGACAGTGCATGGGAAAGCGGTGCTTCCCGCACCGACACTGTGCCTGAAACCTTATGCCATGATACCAAATGTTTTGGCTTTCAAAATTCAGTTTGTAGCCCATGGCATTAAAAAAAGTACTTTTTTAATGACTGTTACTGTGTTTCATTAAATGAGAAGTGAAATATCTTCTTGCATCTGAAGATCTAGGCTTCAGACACTCGCCATGGATTTTCTCTTTGTTCATCACCTCTTTTATGGGATTCTATGCCATTTCAGTCCTGCTGTCCAGTAAATCTCTTATCCTGAATAATTTGCCTAAACTATAGATCTGGATGATCCATACATTGTTGTCAACTGTAAATGTAGGGAGCATTTTCTAGCAGTTTTTTTTCTTTTTTGGTGGTTCTAATTCACACAACACATGTGGCTAATGGTTAAAGATGGAAAGATAACAACTTGGATACATGATTTTTATTTAATGAAAAATTTCATGTGTTCTTTTAAAGATCATGAGCATAGATGCTTCTAAATAAACTTATCATCTAATTGAAATATCTGATCGTAGTTTCTAAATTGAAGGTGATGTTCTCAATCCTTTGGCACGTGAATACAAGTCAATTGGCACAGTGAAGAAAGAGGTTGCAGAGCTGCAGGAAGATCTTGCAGAAGCCCATAAGCAGGTTCAGTATACTTTATATCCACGTTTTAGTTTTTTGCTTTTATCTATCTTCAAATTTATTGAGCTTCAACCCAAACAGGTTCACATATCTGAAGCAAGAGTCTCAGCAGCTCTGGGCAAGCTAGCCTTCATGGAGGTGCTGATGAATGAGAGCGTAGTGCAAAAACAAAACATCCCAGAATCTGATAGGTTGTCACTCTCTCCAAGCACTTCATCTGCATCTAATGACATTGCCAGACCCCGGACTTGAAGAAGAAGTTTGAACATGTTAGGACCTGTACAAAAATATCATCCAAGATTAAAGAACTTCTGGTATCCTGTGGCTTTCTCAGATGACGTTAAAGATGACAATATGGTAAACAATGCATATATGTATGCATACACATATGTACATATGTACACATATAACATATATATACTATTTGTATTTGTAACATCTATATCCCATGTTACATATGTCGTATGTATATATATATATATATATATATATATATATATATATATATATATATAATATATATACTATACATACATTATTTGTTATATATATGTGTTATAGTATATAATATATTTTATGACATATAGTGTACACATACACATTGTACATATGCATATATATGTACATATATATATTTCTGCTAAAGGATATTGTGATATGATATGAAATCTTTATCAGGTGTCATACTCGCTATTTCTCTTTATCATCCAATGAAGCCAAGAGGTAGACCATGTTCTGCTTCTCTATTTAGTTAGTTGAATGTATAATTTGTTTGCTTTTCTTGCAGTCTGAAGCACAATCTTATCCTTATATAATAGAGTGCTTAAGGAGCTTGTTGAGCTTCGTGGTGGTGAGCTGGAAGTTACATACGCACTTTTTGGGTGGTTGAAGAATATACCACAAAGCTATTCTGTGATACTTTCTCAGAAAAATAAACTCTCTGGTAAGTTTGGCTGGTGTATAAATTACCATATATTCCAACTAAATGTGGAATGAGTTACCATCTTATATTGATGTTCTACTGTAAGAAGAGACTCTGTTTTAACTTTTAAGAAGTTTCCAGTATATAGGTTCACTTTTCGACTAGCATAGGCTCAATTTTGCATCTCTGCAGCATCCTTTCTCTTCTTCTTTTTTTTGCTTAATTATATAGTTGCCAAGACGACCTAGGCACACCATGTGCACCTGATTGCCTAGGCCCTGGGGTTTATAGGTGACCAATATATAATATCTCAATGTGCACAAACCTAAGGCTATGCATATAACATTCTTTCATCTCTTGAGAAGATCCTTCTCAAAGACCAAAAGGGGAGGGAAAATAAATTAGATAATTGGCACAATGTCGCTATCCTTATCTTGGAGCACTATAACATTGGGGCCTCTTTTAAAAATCGCATTTGGACTCAAGCCTTAATATTATCTTCAATGGCTGCAATTTCATTTTGGTGATCAGCCAATGGTGTTCGATGAAAAAATGTAAATGGGATGTTGTAGAAGGTAGGAGACAGGTATGAGGAATGACATGAAACAAAATACTACAGAAATTGATAGTGCTTAAGCGGTAAACAGGGAATTAATAATGGCTAAGTTGGTTCCATGGCAGGAAGCATGCACTCTTTTGCTTGTTGACTTAGCAATGGGATGGATGCAAGGAATACGGGCCCTTGTTGGAGGAGTGAGAGACGTGAGACTCATCAGTGAATAGATAGTTAATGTCACATTGTATATAACCCAAAGGGTTTCCGTATACTTGTTTCTGGCTTTCTTTTGAATAAAGGAAGTTCCCAACAACAGTTTCATTGTACGGTAGGCTAACTTTTGCCGAACATGATCAACGATCACAAATAAGTGTCCATGTGTTGTTCTTCGTGTATATATTTTTGTGGAATTGGTGAATTTTAGGTGGTCACTTAGTTTTGTTCCCTCAAAATGATGCAGGCGTACGGCTGGAATTTAAAGATGGTTCAGTTCAGGTGTATAGTGTGCAAGCTTTCATCCCATATGTACAAGCAGAAGAGCTTTTTGGTCAATCTTTGACGAATGAGAATTGTTTGTGGGACAACAGGTATGGCAAAATGGTTCTAGTCTTACTCATGATAAGTTTTGGTAGGTTTCAACAAGGAAACCCTTTCATGGTTGAATGCTCTTCACCTCTTGTGTGTGTGTGTGTGTATATATATGTATACATATATGTACATATACATTATATGTATGTACAATATATACATATATGACATACAATAATATAATGTTGTATGCATAACGTGCATATGTATATTTATACGTACAAATTTATGTAATATACATATATGATATATTATATATATGTATATATACATATGTATATATGTGCATACATATATCGTACATATCTGTACCATACACACACACACACACATATATATGCTCACAAACGCATATATATATACATAATATAGATCTGTATATATGCACATATATATGTTATATAGTTATACATATATACATAATGTAGGTATTATAAATGTTGTTACATTATAATATATATGTATACGTTATAATATATATTGTCGTAAATGATATTTGTATGAACAACTATTTTTTATATACATATGGACATAAATAACATATTACAATATATACATGTAACATTAATAACATATATATGTATATAACATATGTAACATATATGTATTTGTACATATATACATATTGTATACACATGCACACACAAACACACGTTTAACACACACACACACACACAAACACACATGTATAACATATGGTGCCGGTGCGGCACATCCCCAAAGATTTAGGTGTGGCAATGCGGTGAGAATATTTATTCGTTATTGTTAATTTATTATAATATATATATATATATATACGCGCACACACACACACACATATATAAGAATTAAGAAATTTAGAGTATACACTATAGTCTATACACTCTACACTACACAGTTTATGGATAAATTATATACAAATATTATATATTACATACTTATAGGTTATATTGTATTGTGTATATGAATGTAACATAATTAACATGCTTACAAAGTACAAACTTTAAACAAGTAAACAAAAAGCAATAAAACCATGATAGAACACAGAAATGAAAAAACATGTTAAACCATCCTTTTAATGTTAAAAATTTTTTAAATAAAAATATTGAAAAAGGACAAAAATAGGCTTGACGAGGTTTGACTGCTCCCAACTCGAGTCAAACGCGAGTCGGGTGCGTGTCCAAAATGGAAAAAAATGATCGGGTGTGGTCAGCCGCACTCGGCTCTTGTTGACTCAAGTCGGGTGCGAATCCGAGCCGCACCCACACCCGAGTCGTGTCAACACAGGTGTGATAGTCAAATTGTAGCGTCCAGATGACTTAGTTAAGGAGTAAAGTTCCTTCCTCCTGGTGATATACCATTTGATGTCAAGAACTCTGATAAAAGAGAAAATCATCAATTCTGTTTAAAATCATTTTAAAAGTGTTTTCTCACAAACGATATGCCTTCGCTTTATTCTTAGTACCTTCCCGAGTAGAAGGAGAGTTTCAAGTTTCTATTGCCAATCAATAGAAGAAGAAAACTAGAAAAAAAATCTTGGATATGCGTAGTAAGGAAAAATCCTATGAGGATCGGGGTTTGTGTAGTTGTTTCTCTGAGTCAGTAATCAAGAGTACTGGGTAAAAATATAGGTGATTTATGTCTTTTTGCGAAGGTGATGACTTATGAATCTTTGGTACATCGAAGACCCGTAAGGTGAAGTGGGTTGGAGATGTGACAAAGCTATACATAACCACCAAAACGGTGGAACTTCGTAGTAGCCTTTGGGGTGGCGAAAGTATTCCCTTAAATGTGAAGGTCAGCCTGAAAAAATCAAAGGTTAGTTGCGCATGGCATGGTTACACCGATTCATAGTTGAGAATGTATAAGAATATTGTAGCTGTTATGTTTTCTTCATTGAGCTTGCGATTTTGAACATGTATGTTAGATTGGCATGGCATGGTTACACCGATTTTTATTTTAGAATGCATATGAACGTTGTAGTTCTTAGGCCTTGGTATTTATTTTTTGTGTTCATTGGTCTACATTAGAATTGTTTGAAGATATTGCATATGCTTATTGACTATAGGTTTTAGAGGTAGTCAAGCGTTACTGAAAGGGTCGAACCTAGTTAGTTAGCTGTTTTTTTTTTTTTTGCAAACATATATTGTCATTGATTTGTTTATTCATTATTTGTCTTTGGTAGTTGACATTCCCTACATCATAAGCATTCAGTATTTTTGAAAGTCCTCTATTTCCGTTGAGTCAAACAACATTTAGTTTTGGTATCAACCCTTTACAGAGATTGGTTCTTTTAGCGATGATTAGCAAACCTGTAAAAACTGCAAAAAATCATTCTCTGTTTTAGAGTCAGAAGACTTCTAACTTTTAGAACTGGGATAAAATTGAGTTTGGGTTTGATTCTTGGTTTGAAGTTTCTTGTGTGAAAATGAGGCGACAAAATTTCATTTTTTTTTCAACTTTGAGTATTTTTTATAGATTATTGTTAAACATTTCCTGTTTCTATTTCTCACAAACCAAAATTTTGAAAGTGAGCTCAATTCTCATTTTGCTTTTTCAATTTTACTTTTTTTTGAATTTTTTAGTGAAATTTTCTAGTTATTATTATTATTTATTTACGGATCTGTATCCCTATCAATGCAAATACTCCAACCTACATAGTTTTAGACTTTTTTTTATTGGGGAGAAGGAAGCTATTTAGGACTTGACTTGTGATTTTGCACATATTTGTGTGTCATTCCTAGGAAAATTATCTTGTAAGGTTTTTGATTGCCTTACTTTTGTTCGAGCCCTTCCTCTCTTGGGTCTCCTCTAGAGTTGGAGCTGTTGGAGCTCAAACTTGTTCATGTCTACGAGAAGGAGTGGGCGGCCGAGCCACAAGGTCCTTGCTTGAGGAGCTCAAGGCGTCACTCTTCCTTGGAGTCCTTGGTGAGACCAAGGACAAGGATATGGCATGACCTCTAGGATGAGGATAAGGAGGGAGGCAGAACATGCATAGGTGCTTAGGGACTTGGCAGGGATTCAGCTTGGCTAGGTGGGCACTAAGGGAAAGGGGTGTGGAGGGTATGGGAGTGATTGAAGTCGGGGGTTATACTTGTGTGTGTGTGTGTGTGTGTGAGAGAGAGAGAGAGAGACAAGGGGCTTGAATCTCTCTTGTGCATGTCCATCGTCATTTTCTGTACAACCAATCGAGTTTCTCTAAGTCCAACATGGATCCATTTGGTTGTCCTTAAAAAGTTTCTGCTTTTTCTTGTGAAGAGCACATTTTAAATTTAATTTTCTTGATGTTTTGATTTGGTTTGAGATGCATGAAATTTTGGTTTTAAATTGAATTTTCTTCTTATTGCCTTCTTATCTGTAGTTTAGTATAGTGGGGACGTGGTTCAGAGTAGTGCTCATGGTTCAGAATGCCATGCTTGGTTTGAGTCTTAGTTAAAGTAGTTGCACATGTCATGGCTATACCCAGGTATATAAGGATGCATGTGAATATTGGAATTGTATAGTCATCTATAGTTTCTGCTACTCCTTCTACATCGGTATCTTCACTTTGTTTTGCTTCTCACTTCAAGCCTCTTCTTTATTGAAAAGGCTAGCCCCTTTCTCTCTTGAGTGCCTAGGAAACTTGAATATGCATTTTTGTTGGGGACACTCTACCTATCTTCATAATTGTTGACGGCAATGTTATTTGTATCATACGATACATATTGTATAGGTTAGGAAAACCTATACAGTACACTTATGGTGCATGATACGCTCGTGTATCATAAGCGTATCGCCCATATCATACGATACGGGCGCCGTATCGTACGAAATGGGTGATACACCCTCGTATCGTACGATACGTGGAAAAACACAAGATTCTTTAATTTTTAAAGTTTAAACATTCATCTCATGATCAATATACGTTTAATGGCTTGGACTTCTTGGTTTTTAATTGGGGATCCAGAACATATATTATGCAACTTGGAGTCCTTTAAATTTTTGAAAGGCGGTGACAATAAAGTTGTTCCTTTTAAGTCTTCCACAAAAAAGTTGTAATAACTACTTGAAGGAAGTTTTCTTCTACTGCAATACAATTTGGTTTTGTAGAAGGCTGTGGGGTGGTGACTATTTTATCTGAATTCTTTTTCAGCTTGATTTTCAACTTGGCTTTGTCATTCTATGTTTCCTTGAGATTGATTCTTTTTCCTTGCTTTGCATATTGTGCTGACAGTTGTTGAAATTCACGGGTGAAAAGGTCCCTTGGCAAATAATTGTGGAAAAAATTGGTTCAGTTCTGAAGTTTGTTGGTTTGACAAAAGTCTTTAACACCATTTTATGAAATTTGTAATTGTTATTTGCAAAAGTGGAAACAACTGTCCACATGGATCAAATGGATTTATGTAGAATGTTCTAAACTATTATAAAAAAGTAGTTATTGTGCCAACGAATGGACATCACCTGGGTTCCTTGATTTTGAGCAGCCTGAGATGACCCTTGTGAACCTTCCTTAATTTTACATTCATGACCAATAATAAATAAACTCCACTTGCAGAGGTTGTGCCTAAGTTTATGTAAAGCTTTATACATAATTAGCTTGTTAGTGGAATGACTAGTTTATATGGTGGTAATGGTTCAGAATAAACAGTGTCTAGGAAAAACAGTAAAAACTTCACCACAATTGCAATTACATTGAACATTCTAGTATTAGTGTATCTACCTCCCTCCTACAAAAATGATAAACAGAATAAAGGCAAACCATAAGTGGATTTCAGACTAAATCGTGAAATACCTTTCCGGAACGAAAATTATCAACAATACCATGACATTGACTTTAAGCCCGAGTGATAACCCACAAGAAAATCACACTTCCAAAAGGAAGTACACTCCAGTCTTCCAAATATTTGAGCCAACAATCTTGCTGTAATGATTCTATTAACAAATACTATACACTTTATATTGTCCTGCCTAATGAAAAGGAAACACAACCACATTAAATGAGAAACATAAAAACTACATAATCATATTATGATATGAAATTATCAACGAAATTTAAAAGACCAATTTAGCCATGACTTATAACCAACAAGAAAAATTTCACTTCCAAAAAGTACACATTAGTCTTCCCAGTATGTGAGCAAACAATCTCACTGTAATGATTTTATTAACAAATATTATACATTTGTTGCCTAATGAGGAGAAGACACAAACACGTCAAACGAAAAACATTAAAACTGCTAACCAATTATGATATGACATTAACAAAAAAATGTACCAGAATGGTCAGAGGAGAAAAATGAATTACTTTGTGCTTGCAAGAAGTTAACCAAAGCACTCTTAACATCATAATCATTATTGAATACATGAGGTGAATTACTCCTTACTAAACAGTGAATGACAGACATATAAGCACTTAAGAGGCTTGAAAGTTGAAAGTTTAAGAAACTAAATAAATTTCAATAACACATAATAATACAAGGAAGTGATTGATCTCAGGTCAGAATGCAAAATATCACAAATCAGTCTTGCAAGTACGAAGAAAAAAAAGATAATCCTTTTTGGAATTTGCTTAAATGCACACAATTACATGTTGAACAATAAGATACAGTAATGTCTATTAATGATATATTACTAGAACAATAATGTAAATGTATAATATACAATATATAATATTATGTATTATATGTTAAACGTATAATATATATGATACAGTTATTGCATGTATAATACTATAACATATATTGTCACACCCCAACCCTTTTGACCCTCAAAAGATTTTTTTTTTCTTAACATAAAACATTGAGGTGCGACGACACAACAATTCAAAATGAGATGAGCCAAGCAATTCAAAACAATGGGGCAAGCTTTCCATTATATAAGAATTTCAGTTCATGTGTACACATGACAAAAATGCCCCAAAATCACAACATTGATGCCTAACAAAAACAAGACATCAATAAAACCAAAACAAGTCGCACCGGCACTACAGTTGACCCAAAACCTCCCCAGTAGGATGTGAGTGAAACCATCTTATCAACCTGCTGCCCTGGGTCCGCCAAAACCTGAAAAATAAAAACAACTGAAGGCTTAGCCTTCGTAGTATGGTAACAAGCAAGAAAAATCCCTAAACCTCTAAGGTAAGGGCTCAGATATGAATTAATCATAAATAACATACAACTATGCATAACATATCATTCTCATTCTTATCATTTACATTAACTTTAGTGAATTGACAGTTCCTGTGGGTGCAAAACACAGGCACGTGCACACCGTGGGCGGCCTATAGCCGGGAGACAACCCCCGTGGTGGCCCGAATCGATATGGATCCATTCACGCTGCAACGGAAGAGCACTCTTCCCTGGATGTATGAATTCCAATGAGAGATACTCAGCCTTCCCTAGGACACCTAGTTTTGGGAAGGCGGGAGCCCAATGCTCCAAGCACAATACACAACAGTACCCTGTGGCCTTGCACCGCTTGTGCTTCAAACAGGCAAGACCAGTGGCGAAAGCGGGACATCCCCCAAACACATTGCCACAACCCACTGGCCTCTCATCTCTTATTCTTTCTTACTTAACATTATGAAAACACAATCACAAGATGACCAGTTAGCTCATGAGGTTGGTTCACTCCACGAGTGCACCCATACCTCCTAATGCCTCCACACGAGGGCTACACATATAATTAACATTCTCAGCTAGCCATCATAGCAATACGGGTACAACAACCCTTCAATTTCATTCATTTGTATCATGCCCAAGGCAATGCATACAAAACATTACAACATTCACATCACTTATCACATCAATCATATCTTTCAAAACTTAGCCAAACTACAAAGAGTAGTCTCAATCCGTGATTGACTCGTAGCTGTCCTATGCAGTTATCATTCTAGGATGCTTTCTAATGCACAGTTGAGGTCGAGGAGACACTCGACTCGATACCCCACCTCATCTATCCTAAGCAGTTATCAATTCTAGCATGCACATGCAATTGCGTAGTAATTTTCAAAACAAAAACTTATCACATAAACATTCAGTTCTCATGTATACAATCATTCAATCACATCATAGTCATAGGATCCAATGATCCTCAAAACACACATTCTAGTTGGCCCCAGGCCGGGATGTGCCTGGAATGCCACCATACCTGTCGCGCGTGGCCAAGATATCCAAAATGCCTCAAGCTTCAAACCTAGTCACTCAAGGTCTACTGGACGTGCCTGGTGTACCTGCAAACACAATCAAAAGGTAAGTTCTACACTCACTTCGCTTTACCATATATACAAATATGAAGCATAAGCATTGAGGCATGCCATCGCCTCAAGAGGGTGTCGACGGGTAGTATCGACCCGCAAGCCCCTCAAAAAGAGCTCTTCCCCAAATTACATCCTACTCACTAGCTCTTCCTCAACCAACAACGCAATATGCCCAACGACCAATGCAAGCGCCACGTGCCTACAAAAATGGCTCTAAATCTTCTTAACCCCTTCAAATCTCTACCATGTTTTCAAATAGCTTCGATGATCAACTAATCATGCTAAAAAGGTCATTATAAGCATGGATCATTGCCTCTTCAAAACAATTCTAGGCTTTCCCCGAAAAGCAAAGTCGCTAATATATTCTAAAATCATCAATTCTTAATTCTAGCATGCTCAATCAATAATTATACATGCTTCAATATAAAATATTCAACAATCTAGGCTCGATTAGACCTTGCTCACCCCAATCTTAGTGTCCAAACTGCTGCAATGTTCCCGGCAGCCACCTCAAATGTTCAAACAATCTCCAAATGGCAAAAATAGTGCAATGCCGCCACCACCAACACCGTCTAGTCGCTGTTATGAGGGGAAGAACATGTCCCCCAAGCTGAAATCCGATCAAACAGTGATAAAATCAGTGAGGAAGAGTGCTCGGTTAGGGAAAAGGGGAATAACAAATAGAAAATGGGGAGAGAGCTGGAGTAGAGAGCGTGTGGGCAAGGGGAGGCGCTGACAGAGGGAGGCGGACAGAAGAGAGAGAGCGAGAGAGATGAGAGGGACGAGAGTGTGCAGAGAGGGAGAGGTAGACAGAGAGGGCGAGAGAACATAGACAATGTTTGGTTGAGGGAGAGTGAGTGTGAGTGAGGGAGTGAGAGCTCGAGCAGAGGAGGGGAGGGAGAGAAACAACAAAAAAAAATGGAAGGGGAGAGGCTGCGCAGGAGGGAGGAGGAGAAGGAAGAGGAAGAAAGCAAAGAGGGTTCAAGAGGGCTTACCCGAGCCCCGCCGCCGCCGTCCTCCACCTCTGTCATTGCTGCCTGCTTCTCTGTCGCAAGGATCGATGAGAGAACGAAGAAGAGTGAGGTTCTGCGGAAGGCAAGGGAGAAGAGATGGAGAGGAGGAGAGAGCTAGCGTCGGGCTCCTCTTTCACGCCTGGAGTTCGGGTCCGGGTCTGGACCCACTCCAGCCCAACCTGACTTAACAAAAGACATATATACTATAATATATTATAGAATATACAGATACAACGTATAATGTACACATATTATACATGTAATATTATACCACATTTGGCAGAAAATGTGGCAAATTTTTTGGTCTTCATACTTTTCTTCTTGCTGGTAGGACACATAAGTACATGATACATGATACATGCATACCTACATATAGTACATATACATATGTGTGTGTATTATACATACATACATGTTTCAGTCACTTCTGGCAAATGCATATCCCTGTGTGTATATGCAAATGGCACTGTAGACTAGTTCAGAAAACGCAGGTGCAGTCAAGTGATTACGATGCAATGCAGTCTGTAGATATCAAGTGCATACCTTCAATGAGGTTGCTGAGAAGAGGTTCCAAAAGTCTATTTTCTGCCATGATCTTGCTATTTTTTGGACACTTCACCAAGTTGTTTAGGGTCATGTTTGCTTTTTCAGCTACCACTGAATCAGTAGTATTGCGTGTTATTGTAATCAAAAGTAGAATGGCACCAGGTCTGGAACCAGTTTTCTCACATAAAGATAAACAGTTCTTTGATAGCTCTAGCAACAATGACTGTGCTGCAAGCCATTCCCCCGGACTTGACATGAGTCTTGCTGCTAATCGGATTGCATGTGCTTGAGAAATCAATTCCAGCAACATGAAGAAAGTTATTGTGAGCAAGCAAAGATGTTAGCAAGCATTACAACTTTCAACAATTGAAGATGAAAAGTTACCAAAAGAGATGTTAGCAAGCATTCCAAATCTTATGGCATTATCTCTCTTCTCTCAGTTTGTTTTGGTCATATCTTGAGATTTTACTATGAGAAACAGAAGCATGGTTCAGATAATACATAACAACACTTTGAAAAAGTAATATAATGAGGAAGTTATTTTGTACAACAACCTTTTCAACTTCTACTTGAGCAGGAGTGCACGAACTGGTGGTGGAATCCATGTCTGCCCATTTTCAATGACGATTTTATTTCTCACCTGGCCTTGTGTCTCCTTAGAGAAGACTAGGGGTGAACACGAGCCGAGTCGAGCCCGAGTTCAGTCAGCTCGAACTCGGCTCGACTAAAGGAAACCTCGAGCTCGACTCGAGTAAGGCTCGACAAACTCATTTGATACTCACCATTACTTGTTGATCTTGAGCTCGACTCGATTAGGGCTCGACAAACTCTTTTGAGTAACTATATAGTCTATATTATGTCATCAGGGTAGGGATTCATTTTTTCCTTTCTTAATCTTCTACTTTTGCTAATCACGTTATGTTATGGACATGTTATATTCTTGAAGATGCTACTTTGTATCCTTTGCAAAGTGGAGCTCACCAGTCACCAGATAAAGTGGTGGGAAGAATAATGACATCATGCAGCCCCATATTTCTTTTCAAATTTCCAATGTAATTTCTATGTCAAGGAATACATAATCAAAATTGTTGAATATTGGAGGAAGAAAGGGACGTGAGAGAGAGAGAGGGAGAGAGAGATAGAGAGAAAACTTTCTTCTACCATTCACATAACCCTAATCTCTTTTAAAAGAGATTAGCCTGTTGACTACATATTTACAATTTCAGTCCACAAAAATATAAGAAAATAATAAGTAGACCCTTGTCTACTTTCTAATATTTCAGAAAGACTCAAATTGACTCTAGAAAACTTTAACACTCTCCCTCAAGCTGGAGCATAGATATCAATCATGCTTAGCTTGTTACATCCTCTCAAGAAATCTCCAATGGGAAGAGCCTTGGTAAACATATCAGCTGCTTGATCTTCAAAGGAAACGTGGATCGTGCTATTGACTCCTTCTTGGACCAAGTCTCGAAATAATGGCAATCCACTTCAATGTGTTTCATCCTCTCATGAAAGACATGGTTATTTGCAATGTAGGTAGTGACTATGTTATCACAATTCATCTTCATAGGAAGTTTCACTGAAATTCCTAATTCTATAAGCACTGATTTGACCCATGAGCCGTCGTTTGAGCCATAGCTCTATATTCAGACTCAGCACTTGATCTAGCAACCATATTCTGTTTCTTACTCCTCCAAGAAATAATATTCCCACCAATAAAGACACAAAAACCTGCAGTAGATCTTATATCATTTACTGACCCTGCATAATCAACGTCACTATATGCTTCTATGTCCACACATTCTCCCTTTTTTAACCATAACCCCTTTCCCGAGGCTGATTTCAAGTATTTTATCACCATTAAAGCAGCCTCCCAATGAACTTTTTGAGGTTTCTCCATGAATTGACTAAGCTTATTTACAGCAAAGCTGATGTTGGACGAGTGATGGTCAAATATAAAAGTTTTCCTATCAAAGGTCTATAAGAACGAGAGTCAAAAGTCTCTGATTCATCATCATGCATATGAATCCGAGGATTCATAGGAAGTGTAGCAGGTTTGGCTCCCAATAACCCTATTTCCTGCAGAAGATCAAGAAAATATTTCCTTTGACACATCACAACCTCTTTACTATTACGAGCCACTTCAATACCAAAGAAATATCGAAGTTGACCAAAATCTTTTGTGACAAAGTGTTTCTATAAGAACTCCTTTGTCTGAGCTATCTCTTGAGTATTTTCTCCAGTGAGGACAATATCATCAACATATACAATCAATATCACTATGCCAGAAGTCCCTCGCTTGATAAACAACAAGTAATCAAGCTGGCATCTTCGAAATCCACATTTAGAGACAACCTCACTTAGCTTATGGAACCATGCACGGGGACTTTGTTTAAGTCCATAAATACCCTTTTTGAGTTTCCATACCTTGGAACACTCCCCTGGTCATTCAAAACCAGGTGGTTATTGCATATAGATTGTTTCAGAGAGATCACCATATAAAAATGCATTTTTTACATCAAGCTGAAAGAGAGACCAATCCTGTTGAACTGTGAGAGATATAATTAAGAGAATAGTACTTAACCATGCCACAGGCGAGAACGTCTCAAAGAAGTCCACCCCATAAGTCTATGTATTGCCTTTAGCCAAAAGACAAGCTTCGAATCACTTTATAGACCCATCAGAATGATATTTAATGGTGAATACCCATTTGGAGCCAACAACATCACAATTCAACGGTAAGTCCACTAAGTCTCAAGTCTTTCCAGAAAGAAGAGCATCCATTTCTTCCTGCATAGCATGCTTCCATTGTGAATCTAATAAGGCTTGGTGGTGAGAGGTCGGAATAGTATGACTAGCCATAGCTCGATCAAACTGCACCAAACTTGTGCTCAAATGGTCCATAGAAACTAAGATAGAAATCGGATGCCTTGTGCACTGTCGCTGGCCCTTGCGAATAGCAATAGGTAGATCATCTGCAGAATAGTCATCATTTCTTTCTGAGACAGTCTTATCACTAGAACTTACCTCATGAGAAGACGTTGGTGGGCAGTTAGGAGGGGGACCTTGACGTCAGGTATAGAATATTGGAGGATCAAGAAAACGATCACCTGACAATAGTGGAGAGGAAGGGATCGACTCAAGTGATATTGAGGGAATAGGAAGAGGAACAGACATGGGAAGCTCAGACACAGTGGTACTTGGAGCGGAAAAATAAAGACGAGACTCAAAGAATGTAAAATTCGCACTCACAATGTCTTTCTTGATATAGGGATCAAAACATCGATAGTCTTTTTGATTGGCAGAATATTCAATGAACACACATTTGACAGCTTGGGCAGCAAGTTTGTTTTTGTTTGGGCCCAAGATGTGTGCAAAACAAGTGCATCCAAATACTTTAGGAGATATATGAAATAATGGTCGATCTGGATATAGTATTTGAATGGAGCTGCATTCTTGGATGGTAGACGAGGGCAATCTGTTGGTGAGATAACATCCGGTAAGAATAGCATCACCCCAAAAATAGGCAGGCATATGATTATGCAACATGAGGGTACAGGACACATTTAGAAGCTGTCGATGTTTGTGTTCAGCAACACCATTTTTTTGGGATGTGTGAGGACATGTACATTGTGGTTGGATCCCATGATTGACATAAAATTGAAGTAGAACTGAAGATTTAAATTCAAGAACATTATCAGTGCAAATATTTTTTTGACAACACCAAACTGAGTTTTTATTTCATTGACAAATTTCTAAAGAATATAGATGACTTCAAACCTGTCCTGTAACAAAAATACCCAACTAACTCTGGCAAAATCATCAACCAAAACAAAGTAATACCAGAAACGTGAACGACAAGAAACACGACTTGGACCCCCAAATATCAACATGTAGAAGATCAAAGGGACTTTGACTCGATGGACTTTGACTTGAAGGGAAACTACTACGTGTATGCTTGCCTAACTGGCATGCATCACATAAGAATGACTCTGACGCAGGAATATCTGGAAAAATACGACGAAGCTTGGACACAGACGGATGACCCAGTCTGAGATGCCACTGCAAAGGAGAAGGCTTTGACGTGAAAGAGGATGCAGCAACATCCATGTTGCAGCCGTGTCGTGAGATGTGGAGAGAGAGAGAGTAGCAGTCGTAAGGATTGGAGAAAGAAAACTTTATTGAATTACTAACCCTAATCCCCATTATAATGAGATTAGGGTAGAAAGGGGATTTACAGATTACATCAAACAGAAATAAAGGAAACGTTAAAGAGATCTTATAACTCTTTAATATTACAAAGAGCCACCTAGAAACATAAAATCTTCTAATTCAACACTCCCCCTCAAGCTGGAGCATACATATTAAACATGTTCGGCTTGTCACAACATCTAGAAAAATCACCAATAGGGAGAGCTTTGATGAAGATATCTGCAGCTTGGTCTTTTGAAGGAACATGAATAGTGGTATGGTTCCTCCTTGAACGAGATCCCAAATGTAATGGCAGTCCACTTCAATATGTTTAGTTCTGTCATAGAAAACTGGATTGTTTGCAATGTATGTGGCTGCTCGATTGTCATAGTACATCTTCATAGGAAGTGGAATCAATACACTTAGGCTAGATAGCATGGATCTAGCCCAAGTCAATTTTGCTGCAGTTTGAGCCATAGCTTTGTATTCAGATTCTGCACTAGACCTTGACACCACACCTTGTTTTTTGCTTCTCCACGATATAAGGTTGCCTCCCACAAATACACAGAATCTTGTGGTAGATTTCCTGTCTTCGACTGAGCCAGCATAGTCAACATCACTATAGGCTTCCACTTCCAAGGTCTTGCCTTTTGTGAACAAAAGGCCTTTGTCAGGAGACGATTTCAGATATTTGACCACCATCAAGACAACATCCCAATGAACTTTTTTAGGTTTTTCCATAAATTGACTTAGCTTCCCCACTGCAAAGCTAGTGCCTGGTCTTGTCATAGTAACATAGAGGAGTTTTCCAATAAGGGATCTATATGATCGAGAATCCACTAATTCTGCTTGGTCATCATGAAGATGTATGTGTGAATTCATCGGTAGATTAGCTGGTTTAGCTCCTAGCATCCCGGTGTCTTGCAATAAATCAAGAACATACTTCCGTTGAGAGAGAATGACACCATTTCTATTTTGAGCAACCCCGATTCCCAAGAAATACCATAGTGGACCAAGATCTTTCGTCACAAAGTGTTTTTGAAGAAACAACTTTGTATCAAAAATTTCTTGATCCGAGTCACCTATCAGTATAATATCATCAACATAAACCACTAGAACGATGATACCCTGGGAAGTTTTTTTGATAAACAGAGAATGATCAAGAGAAGATCTCGCAAAGCCACACTTTGAGACGACCTCAGAGAACTTATGAAACCACGCACGAGGACTCTACTTGAGTCTATAAATAGCTTTCTTCTGTTTGCACACTTTTCCACACTCCCCCTATCGTTCAAACCCTAGTGGTTGTTTCATACAGACAGTCTCATCGAGATCATCGTACAAAAAGGCGTTTTTGACATCAAGCTGATACATGTGCCAGTCATGGTGTACAACCACAGAAATAATAAGACGAATGGTTTCAATCGAGCAACCGGAGAGAATGTCTCAAAGAAATCCACTCTGTAGGTCTTTGTGTATCCCTTAGCAACCAACCAATCTTTGTATCATTTGACAAACCCACTAGAATTATATTTCACTATGAATACCCACTTAGAGCCAACAATGTCACAATCAGGAGAAGGATCAACAAGTTCCCAGGTGTCTCGCTGAACTAATGCATCCATCTTATCTTGCATAGCCTGTCTCCATTGGGTATCTAATAAAGCCTCCTGGTGACATGTAGGAACTGTATGAGCAGTAAGAGCTTGAATAGACTATTGCATACTTTTACCAACACTGTCAGTAGACACAAAATGAGATATATGGTGCAGAGTATATTGTTGCTTGCCTTTACGAAGAGTAATAAATAAGTCTTGAAAGGGATTAGACGGACTAAGGCTACTCACTTCATATGAACTTACTTACCTCCTGAGAAGCGCTTGGCGAAAGAACATGAGAGGGGTCCTGTCAACGGGTGTAGATCAACGAAGGATCACGAAACTTGGACACTATAGTTGAAGATTCTTTAGAAGGAGATTCAAAAGGAAATGACTCCAAAGGAATAGGAGGAATAGGTAGTGGGTCTGGCGACGGTGGCATCTCAGCAGAGATAGGAGAGGAGCTATAATAAGGTTTAAACTCAAAGAACGTGACATCTGCCCTGATATACTCCTTTTGAGTTAAGGGGTCAAAGCATTTGTAGCCTTTATGGTTTCTACAATAGTCTATAAAGATGCACTTAATGGCTTGGGCACCCAATTTATCACGTGTGGGTTCAAGTATGTGAACAAAGCATGTGCAACCAAATACTTTGGGAGTCATGGGAAACAAGGGTCGTTGCGGATGCACAAGTTTAATGGGAACCTTGTTGTCAATGGAAGAGGATGGTAAACGATTGGTCAAGTAACAGGTAGTGAGGATGGCATCTCCCCAAAAGTATGCAAGGTAAATTATTATGAAGCATTAGGGAATGAGCCACATTTAAAAGTTGGTGATGTTTGCGCTCAGCTACTCCATTTTCTTGGGAGGTATGGGGACAAGTAAACTGAGAAGAAATGCTATTATCAGAGTAAAACTTCATTAAGGTAGATGCCTTCAACTCAAGAGCGTCATCAGTGTGAATGCTTTTAACAAGAATACCAAATTGGGTCTTTATTTCAATAATAAGGTTTTTGAGAGTACGTACGACTTCAGACCTTTCTTTCAAAAGGATGACCCAAGTGACTCGAGAATAATCATCAACAATGACAAGGAAATAACGAAATCTTGACCTACTAACAACTTTGCTAGGACCCCACACATCAACATGAAGAAGATCAAATAGTCCACAACTAGACGGACTCAGACTCGAGGAATAACTGCTATGGGTGTGTTTGCCTAGTTGACAGGCTTCACACTGAAATGACTCTGGTACTGAAAGATGAGGAAGAAGGTGACAGAGCTTGGAGACAGATGGATGACCAAGTCTGAGATGCCACTAGGAGGAGGAGGACAATGAGGTGATCAATGATGCTGCAATACCCACTGGATTCGACAGAAAGTAGATGCCCTCTTTCTCATAGCCTCCACCAATCGTCTTCTCTGTTTGCAAGTCCTGAAATGAATATACACCAGAGTCAAATATAACACGACAATGTAAATCATTAATCCATTATTCAACCGATAACAGATTTGTAGGAAACTTATGAGCATATAACACATTAAGAATAGTCATAGACTGAGAGATCTTGATATCTCCATAACCCATAATAGGTGACCATCGACTATCTGCAAGTCTTACATGACATGTCTGAGATAATGAGTGCAGGACAGTAAATATAGAAGGTCTACTACAAAAGTGTCTCGATGCTCCTGAATTAATTGTCCAAGTAGTACTTGTATCATGTGGGATAGTATCAACAGACATAGCACTGTCTATCATGACTGTAGAGGCCGATGGCTGGATAGATCTGTGTGCCAAGAAGTCCTCATACTCTGACTCGTTGATGCTCACAGTCACTCTCTCAAGGTGAGAAGAAGATGAAGAAGACCCATCTACCACTGATGATGCTGCTTGGGCAGATCTAATAAGAGACTGTAAAGAGTTCTTTCGTAGCTTAGATGCAACATTTCTTCCTAGGAGCGGTGTTGCGGTAGGACGACCATGTTTATCCCAACATCTATCTTCTAAATGCCCTATTTTCACACAATAAGTGCACTGAAATCTCCCCCGACCTCCTCCTGACCCACGACCCATGCCTCTCCCCCTAAATGAACTACGTCCATGACCTCCTGAAGCTGCCAAGGCAGAGGCATGGATATCACTGGAGGGTGGAGAGAGGGTCACAGCAAGATGGCTGAGTCTGTTGTAGGCTTCAGCCAGGTCAGGGATCTCTACTCCAGTCAGTATCTGTGCCTTTGCTACTACATATTCAAAAGAGAGACCCTGTAGAAACTTCGCAACCATGGACTGTTCACCATGGGTCTTATGGCATGTCAGACAAGGAGGACGTAATGCTTTAAGTCATTCATAGATTGACTTGAGAGAAGTAAAATACTGAGCCAAACTTTGGTCGCCCTGTTGCAAATTAAGTAATTCTTGTTCAACCTGCAATATCTTGCTAACATTCTTGTCATTCGAGTAAGTTTGTTTCAGAAAATCCCACATGTATTTGGCAGAGGTATAGAATGCAATAGTAGAAGTAATATGTGATTGCACGCTATTCATGATCCAAGACATGACAATATTGTTATCTTCCTTTCATGAAATATATTTCCCACTCTTTTCCACAGACTCATTTTCTTCGATAACATGCTCCTTTCGATGTCCAATCACACACATCATAAACACACGAGACCAAATCTCGTAGTTGGATCCATCTATCTTTATAGTAGAATTATAGAAGAATAGATTTCCTCCGCTTTTAATCTCATGAGAAAAATCAATTTTATGATTTTTAGCCATCGCAATCAGACCACAAATGACCACCCACCACTAACAAGCGAGAATATGTATATATATCAATAAAGACTGCGACTGATCAGCAATAACATATGTCCAACACCACACAACAACGTTAGATGCAAAAACACTTTTCCCAAACAGCTTCTGAACACTCCATGATAACAGATTGTTGTCCAACTGTTGACAACAACCCTACAGCAGAAAACAACAACCTAACTGTAGAAACAGTAACAGGGAGAGAACGAGAAACGAACACAGATGTAACGTGAAAAACCCCTCAACTAGAGGAAAAAAACCACGGGTGAGGAGGACTGGTGCCCACTAGCAACCAGACACTCTCTCTCATAATCTTTCATTCATACCCAAAAAATTAGGGTTACAAAGATACAAGTAGAGTCTCAACAGGCCTAAACAGAAGCACACACTGGACCGGGTTCAGACCCAGACCCAAACATTGAAACACGTCAACACTCCCCCTCAAGTTGGGCATACAGATCAAACATGCCCAACTTGGATACATTTCTCTCAAATGAAGTTGAAGACAAGGCTTTGGTCAGGACATCAGCAGTTTGGTCTCTAGATCTCATATAAGAAAGTACAAGTTCTTTAGCATCAATTCTTTCTCGAATGAAATGCCGGTCAATCTCAACATGCTTTGTTCTGTCATGAAGCACAGGATTGTTGGCTAAGTTGATTGCTGACTTGTTATCACAATACATCTTCATTGGCTCTTCAACTTTTATACCAATATCAGTCAACAATACTTTCAGCCACAAAAGCTCAGAAATTCCCATAGCAACAGCTCTGTATTCTGCTTCAGTACTAGAACGAGAACAAACATCTTGCCTCTTACTGCTCCACACTATGAGATTCCCTCCCAAATAGATACAATAGCCAGAGGTGGACCTCCTAGTGTCAATACAGTCTGCCCAGTCTGCATATGAATAACCTTCAATCCCAAGAGCGTCTTGCTTAACATACAGAAGTCCTTTGCCTGGATTCCTCTTCAAGTATCATAAGATCCTGTCGACAGCCTTCAAGTGAGCATCCATGGGAGCATGCATGAACTGACTCATCACATTCACAGCGAAGGTAATATCAGGTCTAGTGAGAGTAAGATAAAGTAATTTTCCCACATGACATTGATATCTTCTCTTGGCCTCTTCGCACAAAGGCTCCCCATCTCTAAGACTTAGCTTATGGTCAGCATCTAGAAGAGTAGAAGCCGGTCTACACCCAAGTTTCCCGATCTCCTTTAACAAATCTAGGGTGTAGTTCCATTGATTTAGCACAAGGCTAGTACTAGACCTAGAAATTTCAATGCCAAAGAAATATGTTAGCTTACCAAGGTCCTTGAGATCAAACTCGATCGCCAATAGTTTCTTTAACTTACTTATTTCATCTTCATCATCACTTGTGACAATCATATCATCAAAATATACCAACAGAATAGTAACCTTTTGCTCATTCCTCTTCACAAAGAGTGTATGATCTCCATTCCCTTGATGATATCCATATTGTCTCATTACAAGTCTAAGTCGTTCAAACCATGCTCGAGGAGGTTGTTTGAGCCCATATAGAGCTTTCCTTAGCTTGCAACATTTTCCAGGTTCCTCATATCCTGGAGGCATACACATATATACTTCCTCTTTAAGGTCTCCAATGAGAAATGCGTTCTTGACATCAAGTCGGTACATCTTCCACTCCTTTATCACAGCTAAGGATATAATGACTCTGACAGTCTTCATCTTTGCAACGGGAGCAAAGGTCTCCAAGTAGTCGATTCCATATTTCTGACTGAACCCCTTGGCAACAAGTCGAGTTTTATATTTGTCTATATTCTCATCTGGCTTATACTTAATGGTATAAACCCACTTGGATCCTGCCAAATGAGCAACTTCAGGAATCTTTACCACAACCCATGTCTTGTTTTTGTTCAAGGCTTCCATCTCTTCTTAAATTGCATAAGTCCACTTTGGATCCCTCTGAGCCTCAGCAACATTCCTAGGAATCGCAGCCAAAGAAAGAAAAGATACAAAACATTTGTAGTCCTTGCTCAGTCTACAATATGAAACAAAGTTACCAACAGGATGTTGAGTACATAACCTGACACCCTTTCGCAGGGCGATGGGAAACTCTTCACTTGCAGCAACAGTCTGAATGTCTTCTTCAACTTGTTTCTCTTGAGCATGACTTGGATCATCCAGGGAAGGACTAACTGGATTGGGAGTAGAATTCTCATCACTTTTCACCTCATCTGTATAGACTCTTCGCCTAGAGTAAACTTGCTCAAAACGGTGACAATGTTCCTCCCCAGTCCCAGTAGAACCCCTTTCATCACTACATTCCTCCTCAGTCCCAGTAGAACCCTTTCATCAACTACTTGACTCTCCTCCCTCCTATAGTTCAGGAAATCTGTGAACTGAATATCTTGACTCAAAGAATACTCTTCCCTTGACAAAGACTTCTCCCCTTGAAGAGAATTCTCACCAAAATAGGAACCATGTTCAAGGAAAGTAACATCTTTGGTAACATAGGCACGACCAGTGAAAGGGTCTCGACACTTGTACCCTTTTTGAGTGGAAAAATAACCTAGAAATATGCCCTTAATAGACTTGGATCAAGCTTTTTAATATGGGGACTATGATTGTAAATAAAGCAGACACAACGAAAAACTCTAGGTGGAAGAGAGAGGTTCACGACTCCCCGGTAACATAGAATGAGGCGTCTGCCCATTCAACACCTGACTAGACAGACGGTTGATAAGATACGCACTGGTCAACACAACAACCCCCCAATACTTTTTTGGAACATGACGTTGAAAAAGAAGAGCCCGAGTCATATTCAATAACTGGCGATTCTTACGTTTAGCAACTCCATTTTAAGGAGGAGTATAACTACATGAAGTCTCATGAACAATTCCCTTTTTTCGAAAGAAGCTATCAACAGACTGACACGTATATTCATGAGCATTGTCAGACCGAAAGGTCTTAACAGATTCTCCATATTGAGTTTCCACATAAGTAATGAAAGTTTCTATGACAGTAGGAACTTCACTACGGTCTTTTAGCAAGTAAACAATGGTGTTTCGAGAACAATCATTTATAAAGGTGATAAAATACTGAAAACCATGACAAAAAGGAATTCCCGAAGGCCCCCACACATCAAAATGAATCATGGCAAACACCTCATTAGAACGATGGATAGATACAGGGTATGAAGCCCTAACATGTTTGGCCTGGTGACAGACATCACAAGACACCATAGTCATATCTAACCTGTAACGTAGATCAGGAAATAACGGTCTTAGAATTCCAAAAGGAAGGTTTCCAAGGCGCTCGTGTCAACATAGAATCGATTGAAGGGAGTCCTCTCTACTCTTCGTTGTTTTGCTGGCGGCTGTCATGAGGGCAGTGGTGGCACGCATAGGTAAATGATATAGCCCTTCAGAAAACAAACCAATCTCAATCTTCTTCCCTGTCACCAAGTCCTGCAGAACATAGTGATCAACAGAAAAAATAAGTTCACAATTCAATTCTTTTGTAATCTTGCTAACCGACAAGAGGTTCAAGGGAAGATGAGGAACATGTAGAGCATTGTGGACTAAGAACTTGTTCAAAAGTGAGAGACTCCCTTTTTCAGTCACAGAGATAGAGAAACCATCGGCAAGAGACACATGTTTCTTTCCTGGCGAAAGCTTATACCCATGAAAGACCTTAGGATCACCAGTCATTTGGTGAGTAGCACCACTATCAATCCACTCGCCCATACGAGAATCTACCATCATGAAAGCTCACTAAAATAACAATAAAGGCTGGAAGCGTGAAACAAATGGTGGCCAACTGCTAGAAGGAAGAAGACAGCCCCACACAGAGCAAAAAACGACTAACACGAGCGACGGCAGTAACAACAATCGCAACACGGAGGCGATGAAGGCAACACTAGACCACCACTGAAACTCATGACAGCAGAGGATGAGCAGCAACCGATGGCTAGAAATGCATAAACACGGGAGGGAGACCCGTCAAACGCAGAGCGAACAACACAGGGCGACGCAGACAATATCACCGGCGGCGCTGCGCAGATAGAACATGCAACTCTGGAGGAAACCGGTGACGCTGGTGGTGCAGAATGAGAGAGGCTACAAACGCTGGGGATGACAGCCAGATGACGCTGCTGATGATCCAAGGCGTGAGAGCACTGGGACCGTCGGGAGAAGTCCTCAAGCTCAACTCAGCTTCAGGCCTGTGGGAGAGGGCTTCACTTGAAAACTCATATAAAATCGTAGTCACCTCCAAAAATTCTGAAATTTGGACCACAGCAAGAGCACGAGCCAAGGAGTGGATGCTCCAAATTTGGGCTGAATCTGAGCAGTCTACACTCAGGTCGTTGAGCCTTGAAGTCGCAGGTTGCATGTCGCCTGCTTTAGGAAGACACCATCGATTTCTGCCAAATTTCATCTATCGCCTTCAGAAATGCCATTTGTGGTCTGATCGATGTCCAACTTGGTGGAGAGGACCTAGATGTTGGGAATCGAATGGCACTAGAATCATCAAAATCCAACTGTCCAATCGCCGGAAAAGTCACTAGAAACAGGGACTGGTCGGCGGTAAAGCAGAACAGTGTCTGATCAAACTTCTTTAGCTCGAATCTCACTCAATACTGCACTGATTGACACGATTCCACTTCCCTTCGATAGATCGGTTTGTTGGGAAGCGATAAGAATCAAAACCCCCAAAAGTTACAGCCGATTGAGCCCTCGATTGAAGCTTTGACAGAAACAGGCTTAGTGAGGCCTGTTAAAACTGAGTATACAGAATATGGCACGATCGTCTTCAAACGGCCCTCAACTTGGTTCTCCTTTGATCAAATCTGTTGGTAGGTCATCCACAAGTCAATAGTGAAGGTACTCGCACAACAAACTGGCAAGAGTCGACGGTGTCCACTAGAACTTCACGGCGGCTGACGATCACCACTCAAACGGTGATCCAATATGAGCACAAACAAGAAACTCAGAACCAGCCTGGCTCTGATACCATTAGAAACAGTAACAGCAAGATAACGAGAAACGAACATAGATGTAACATGGAAAACCCCTCAACTAGAGGGAAAAAACCACAGGTGAGGAGGACTCGTGCCCACTCGCAACGAGACACTCTCTCTCATAAACTTTCATTCATACCCAAAAAATTAGGGTTACAAAGATACAAGTAGAGTCTCAACAGGCCTAAACAGGAGCACACACTGGACCGGTCCAGACCCAGACCCGTACATTGAAAACGTCAACACTAACAATAGAGAGAAATCCCACGATAGACTGCTGTCCAACACTCCCACGGCAGATACAATCCAGCAACACAAATAGAAGACTGACAGCACCAACAATACAAATAGAAGACTGCTGTCCAACAACCCCACGACTGAGAAAACCCAGCAATCCAAGAGAAAATCCAGCAATCCAACACCAAAAAAAAATTCTCACTGCTTGCACTATCTTTAGCAACCAACAACTTATCTATTTATGCATCTAACGCTGTTGTACCATAGATTATTTGCCACTAATCGTGAATAGCGACAGAAAAAAAACATTCAACATGAACTGCCACAAACTCCCACCCAGCTGCGATAAAAAATATATATTTAGACACCCATAGCTGGAGTCTATTCACATAGATTTCATAGCGTGAATAGACTCCTCCACACAGTTCAGTTGCTGAAAGACAGTCAACTTGAACTAAACGTGTGTAGCAGGAGAAGGAGATGGAAGAGGTAGATGGAGAAGAAGACGGTGGAAGAGATAGCATGAGGAGGAGAAGCCGACGGCAGTTTCCTTCACGTCGCCACCCTGATTCATGCCCCAACCACTGTTTTCTTCACGTCGCCACCACTTTCTTCACGTCGCCAGTCACGATGGCTCTGATACCATGTTGCAGCCATGAGGTTTGGAGCCGTGTTGTGAGATGTGGAGAGAGAGAGTAGCAGTCGTAAGGATTGGAGAAAGAAAACTTTATTGAATCACTAGCCCTAATCTCCATTATAAAGAGATTAGGGTAGAAAGGAGATTTACATATTACATCAAACAGAAATAAAGGAAATATTAAAGAGATCCTATAACTCTTTAATATTACAAAGAGCCACCTAAAAACATAAAATCTTCTAATTCAACAATCTACAAGGACAGAGAGAAAATGGAGCCCCTCCCGTTTATGGCCGCCACCAATCATCTTCCCAGTTTGTAAGTCCTGAAAGAACATGAACCAGGACAAAAAATGACTCTACACTGTAAATCTCTAGCCAATTGCTTAACAGATAACAGGTTAACAAGAAATCAAGGAGCATATAGCACATGTATAATGGTCCCAAAAGGTGTGAGATAGATATCACCGCTGCCCAGAATAGGGGACAACTTGCCATCAGCCAACCTGACGTGTTGTGATGTAGTCAACCTGGTAAACGATAAAAACATCTGTGGTTGATTACAACAATGCCTAGATGCTCCTGAGTCAATCATCCATATCATACCTGGGTCACTGGTAGGGGCACCAACAGAGAGAACCGTGTCTATAGTAGCTATACTACTTGAGGCAGGAGTAGATCTCTTAGCAAGAACCAGATCATATTCTTCCTTGCTTAAGTTGAGATAATACGATGGAGGTATAGGAGAACAGGTTGGAGAATCGACCATAGCTGTACTGACTTTTGGGCTGGTCGGGTCGGATCAGGGTCCAAACCCGAACCCGAGCTCCATGCGAAGAGGAGCCCGACACCCCTTCTCTTGTCTTTCCCTTTTCTCCCTCGTTTGCTTCAACGTCTCCCTCTTTTTCACTGTCTCGTCCCGTTGGGTGCATGGGTTGCACTAAGCCCGAGAAGAAGAAGGTGAAGGATTGAGCAGCGGCAACAGAGGTTAACGGTGGTGGCGGCAGCATCGCACAGGTAAGAAACGCCGGTCCTTCCCTGTCTTTTCTTTCTCCTTCTTTTCCCTCACCCTTCATCGCACCGTTCCCTGTCTCTCCCGTGTTGTTCCCTTTTTTTGCCCCCTCTCTCTGCACGCCCTCTACCTCTGCATTCTCTATTGCCCTCTCGTCTCTCTTGCTCTCTCTCTTCTGTTTGTCTCTCTCTGTTAGTGCCTCCCTCTACGCAGGCTCTCCCTCTATCCGCCTCCACTTTTTCCCCTTTTGTCTACTCTCTCTCTCTACCCAACCTTTCTCTCTGTCTACGCTCTTCAGCTCCCTCTCTGCCGGAGGCCCTATTCCATGGCAGACCTTCCTCTTAAATTATTTCTCGTTGATTTTCACTCATGCGTCTGACTATTGGATTGGATTGCAGTTTGGGGACGCGTTCCTTCCCTCATAACAGCGACTAGATGGTGTTGGAGGGGGTGGCATTGCATGATTTCTGTCATTTGAGGATCGTTTGAATGCTTGAGGTGGTTGTCGGTAACGCTACAACAGTTTGGACTCTTTAATTGGGGTGAGCAAGGCCTAATTGAGCCTATATTGTTGTGTATTTTCTGTTGGAGCACGTATAAAAAATTGTTTAAGGGTCAAAAGGTTGGGGTGTGACAGCTTTGGTATCAAAGCTATAGCAAAACCCCACTATGGATGTGAATTAAAGACTATCTGTGAAGCCGTGTTGCCCAGATACACGCTACTTGATTGAATTGTTATTGTAGTTTTGATTTTACGGTAAACTATACGTACAGAATGTGATTGATGTTTAAAGATTTTGTGTTGATGCACTTCTGTGATTTGACTTGAGAGATCAGTCATGGACATTGTTTGAGAATGAGGGTTTTTGTTTGTAAAGATGGAGTACCAATGTAGGGTTAAGAAACAAGCTGGGTCGGCTACAGAGGCACAAAGAGAGTTAAGTTCAGCCCATTCTGATGGGCATACCCCATTGGATGATAGTACATCAGGGCAATAGTACGCCCAGACTAGTGTGGATGCCCAAATCCTATCAGGATAGAGGAATGGATTGAAGAGGGTGAACGCATCTTTGAACTCTTTAAGATGCCAGAATGTGACAGAGTTAACTACAGTTCGTATTTTTGTTGAAAGGTGATGCCAAATGGTGGACGTGGAGACCCACCCATTTCATTTACCTGCACAGTTGGTAATTCGTAAGTTTTAGTAGGTTTGATGTCATTTTGGGCATGGATTGGCTATGCACGCATTATGCCAACATGGATTGTAGGAATAAGATACCATTGTGAACTAATGAGATGAAATCAGTGGATTTCCAAGTATGAAGAGCCAATCGCACTGATAAGATATTGGTGTCTGTACTAAAGGCTAAACGATGGTTAGAAAATGAGAATGTTGCATTCTTGGTCAATGTGTTGACCAATAAGACTGAGCCGGTGAGGTTACAGGATGTTGCCATTGTGAGTGAGTATCCCGATGTGTTCCTGAAAGAGCTATCGAGTTTGCCTCCAACATGAGAAGTTGAATTCAAGATAGAGTTGTTACCAGGGACAACTCCTATTTCTAAGGCACCATACTGTATGGCACCGGCAGAGTTGGAAGAACTAAAGTAGCAATTGCAGGAGCTCTTAGATAAGGGCTTCATCCGACCTAGTGTGCCACCTTGGGGAGCGCCCGTGTTATTTGTTAAGAAGAATGATGGAACGATGCGTTTGTGTATAGATTACCGCATGTTGAATCAAGTCACTATCAAGAATAAGTATCCACTTCCAAGAATTGAAGACTTATTTGATCAACTTAAGAATGCAAAGGTATTCTCCAAGATCGATCTGAGGACAGGGTATCATCAACTCTTGATAAGGGAGGAAGATGTTTCTAAGACTGCTTTTCGAATTAGATAGGGGCACTATGAATTCATGGTCATGCCTTTTGGGTTGGCCAATGCTCCCGCAACATTTATGGACCTCATGAATCGGGTTTTCCAAGACTACTTGGATCGATTTGTTATTGTTTTTGTTGATGATATTCTAGTGTACTAAGATAGTGAGGCAGAGCACAGAGATCACTTGAGGAGTGTGTTGAGTATTTTACGCAAGCATAAGTTATATGTCAAATACTCGAAATGTGAATTTTGGCTATTAAGGGTAAACTTCCTTGGTCATGTGATCTCGAATGATGGAATTTCTGTTAATCCGGCTAAGGTGTCGGCTGTACAAGACTGGAATGCGCCATGCAATGTATCTGAGGTTAGAAGCTTTTTAGGATTGGTAGAATATTATCGCAGGTTTATACAAGACTTTTCAAAAATAGCTACACTCATGACTAAGCTATTAAGAAAATGAGTGAAGTTTGTTTGGAATGAAGAGTGTGAAAAGAATTTCCAAACTTTGAAGGACAAGTTTACCACTGTCCTTATTTTGACGCTTCCGTCAGGTCATTCTGGATTTGTGGTGTACACCGATGCATCGGGAATCGGTTATGGTTGTGTATTGATGCAACATGGCCAAGTAGTGGCTTATGCATGAAGACAGTTGAAGGCACATGAGAAACATTATCCCACTCATGATTTGGAGTTGAGAGCGGTTGTGTTCACATTGAAGATGTAGAGACACTATCTCTATGGTGCAATTTTTGATGTGTTTACAGACCACAAGTCATTGAAGTACATATTCTCCCAAAAGGATCTCAACTTGAGCAAAGAGGATGGATTGAATATTTAAAGGATTATGATTTCACAATATCATATCATCCAGGCAAGGCGAAGGTGGTGGTTGACGCTCTAAGCAGACAGGCTAAAGCAACGAGTGTAGTATATTGACTCGTTCTTGGACATTGTTGCAATATGTGATAGCATGGCAGCCTTACCTTTGTGGCGAGAGCAAAGCAACAATGATGGCCTTGATACGACATCTTTTTTTGGAAGATCTTATATTAAAGCAAAAGGAATATCCTGATTTGCTAAGAACATAGAAGAAAGCAAGAAGACAACTTCTACTTGGTATCAAGATGAAGATGGTTCATCGCTGTTTCAACCAAGATTGTGGGTCCCTAGAGATGAAGCGGTGAAGTATCAGTTGTTTGATAAAGCTCACAAATCCAAATTTGCTATATACCTTGGCAGTACAAAGAGGTTTCGGGATATGAAAAGAAATTTTTGGTGGCTTGGAATAAAGTGTGAAATTAGTAGAATTTTCATATAATAACAGTTACCACTCTAGTATTGGGATGACACCTTTTGAGACCTTGTATGGAAGGCCATGCAGATCGCCAGCTTGTTGGACCGAATTGGGTAATGGCAAGATCGAGAACCCTTTAGTATTGCAACACTACACCGACCAAGTGCAATTGATAAGAAAAAAGTTGTTGACTGCTCAGAGTAAACATAAAAGCTATCTCGACGTTCGATGTAGAGAATTGGCTTTTGAGGTTTGTGGTCATGTGTTTTTTAGGATTTTACCTACTAAAGGCGTTTTTCGATTTGGTATTAAGGGAAAGTTAAGCCCGAGGTCCATTGGACCTTTTGAAATATTAGAAAGGATCGGAGAGGTGGCTTACAAATTGGCACTACCACCTAACTTGAGTCATGTTCATGATGTTTTCCATGTTTCCATGCTTCAAAAGTATGTATCAGAACCTACGCATGTGATTGACTTTCAAGGTATTCAAGTGCAAGATGACTTGACAGTGGAAGTAAAAAAAAAAAAAACCTGTTAGAGTTGTGGATCAAAAAGAGCAAATGCTTCACACTAAGAGGATTCCTTTAGTGAGAGTGGAATGACACCACCATGGGTTGAAGGAGAGCACATGGGAACTCGAGGAAGATATGTGAAAAAAGTATCTACGCATGTTTTTGCATTGAGGTATGATCTAAATTTCGAGGACAAAATTTTATTTAAGGAGGGTAGGATGTAACGTTACTAACTTTTGGGCTGGTCGGGTCGGATCAGGGTCCAAACCCGGACCCGAGCTCCATGTGAAGAGGAGTCTGACGCCCCTTCTCTCGTCTTTCCCTTTTCTCCCTCAGCTGCTTCAACGTCTCTCTCTTTTTCACTGTCTCGTCCCGTTGGGTTGCATAGAGCACAGAGAAGAAGAAGGCGGAGGATTGAGCAGCAGCAACAGAGGTTAGCGGTGGCGGCGGCGGCGGCGCACAGGTAAGAAACGCCAATCATTCCTTGTCTTTTCTTTCTCCTTCTTCTCCCTCGCCCTTCATCGCACTGTTCCCTGTCTCTCCCATGTTGTTCCCCTTTTTCCACCCCCTCTCTCTGCACGCCCTCTACCTATGCATTCTCTCTTGCCCTCTCGTCTCTCTCGTTCTTTCTCTTCTGTCTGTCTCTCTCTATCAGTGCCTCCCTCTACACACGCTCTCCCTGCTAGAGCTCTCCCTCTATCCGCCTCCTCTTTTCCCCATTTTGTCTACTCTCTCTCTCTGTCCCTCTGCCCGACCTTTCTCTTTGTCTATGCTCTTCAGCTCCCTCTCTGCCGGAGGCCCTATTCTATGGCAGACTTTTCTCTTGCATTATTTCTCGCTGATTTTCACTCGTGCGTGTGACTGTTGGATTGGATTGCAGTTTGGGGACGCGTTCCTCCCCTCATAACAGCGACTAGATGGCGTTGGTGGGGGCGGCATTGCATGATTTCTGTCATTTAAGGATCGTTTGAACGCTTGAGGTGGCTGTCGGGAACACTATGACAGTTTGGACTCTTTACTTGGGGTTAGCAAGGCCTAATCTAGCCTATATTGTTGTGTATTTTCTGTTGGAGCACGTATAAATATTGTTTGAGCATGGTAGAATTAAGTATTGGTGATTTTAGGATGCATGTTAGCGACTTTGCTTTTTTGGAAAAAGTTTAGGATTATGTTGGAAAAGCGATGTCTATAATGATTTTTTAAGCTTGAGGTGTTGATTTTCAAAGCAATAGGGAAGCATGGTAGAGATTGTGATCTTGTGGAGAATATTTAGAACCATCTTAGTGAGCACGTGGTGCATGCTTTTGTGAACAGGTGTATTTTGGCGTTATTTGGGGAAATAATACATAAGTTGGATGTAACTATTGGGTTGACGTCTCGACTAAAGAAAGCAAATGAGAAATGTGTTAGTGATGGATTGATCGAAACATTGAGTTTTGATATTTGGTGGCAACGTCAAGAAGTTGGGAAGATGCCTATTGGAGGGCCTTGTGGTTCGACACTACCCGTCGACACCCTCTTGAGGCGATGACATGCCTCACCGGTTATATTTTCTACTTTTATACATTGTAAAACGAAACAAGTAGAGAACTTACCATTTGATTATGTTTGCAGGTACACTGGGCACGTCAAGTAGGCCTTGAGCAACGTGGGTTAGAGTTCGAGGTGTTTAATGGATGCACGATAGGTATGGCGGCATTCCAGGCAAATCCCTGCCTGGGGCCAATGTGTGAATATGTGTTCCTAGGATTGTAGGATCTTAGGATTGTGATGTGATTGAATGATTGTTTTGTGAGTGAATGTATGTATGCATGCAAATGATTTGATATATGATAAGATTTGTTTTGAAAAGCTATTAGAAGCTTGTTTTGAAAATGTTCCGCATTGCATGTGCATACTAGAAATTGATAACTGCTTAGGACAGATAAGGTGGGGTATCGAGTCGAGTGTTTCATCGACCCCAATCGTGCATTAAAAAGGAAAGATTTGATTGAGTAGAACCTGGTATATGGTAGATGAATCCAAACCAGTGTTAAATTATCTAAGTCAGATGATTGTACTACTCATGTTTCAACTTTGCTACCTTTTTATTATTGTTTACATTTCTACAATCATCACCACCTTTTGAGTGAGATGAATATTTCATCTCATTGTCCAAAGCAATGGCCGAAATCCACCCCTTGTCCTCACCTCCAGGGTCCAGAGGGTTGTGTTAATGACTGGTGTCGGATCCATATGCACCTCAACTAAAAGTGCATTGTTGCTTACCTTATTAGCATAAATATATAGCACCCAAAAAATTGAACTAAAAACCCAATGTTTCACTAGTGTTAGCTTGACCAGCTATACTACACCTCTTGGAGTGTTATTGCCATCAATTATTATCTTTATAATTGCTGCCATTGTAGACCCACTTCAAGATCATGTCTGTTTATCTCAAATCAGGGGCTAGCGAAGATTTTTTCATGAGAGGTGGCGAATTATACTTTCAAAATTTTAACCAGATCTGAAAAATATTTTTTCAAAATTTTTATGTAGGACAACTGAAATTCTTAAAAAATTTTAAGATGGGGTGCCACATCAAGGTGAAGATGCAATCTCTCAACAAATACCAAAGCAGTATAAGGCTGATGTGGTTTCAACGTTTCAAAATTGTGTACAGTAAAGTTTTAACTTTTTCAACACTATATACAGTAAAGTGTGTCCCATAAGACCACATAAGTCCAAAAAAAGTCTTGGATCTTGAAATTTTTTAGTGGACCCTAAAAGTGCGAAAAAAAGGTGGTTTGGCATCTATCAAACCACCACCCATAAGATCACTGAAGAACGTGCACGTTTGTTTACACTCATTCTTCACAGAAATGGTGTGAAGAAATGGTTGGACTATGAAGGATAAGCATGTTCATACTTTTATCTTCCTTTACTAAGGAGCAACAGTTCCAAACATGGGTTTGCCATCTTCTTACGACAGAACAAGGAAAACATCTTCCAGAATGAGTTGTTGCTGCAGCAGTGGTGCTTACCCCTTTGATTTAAGAAATGGTTGATTTAAGAAGGGATGAAACATCATTGTCGATTTAACCAGACCACCTTACGATTTTACATTTTATATTTTTTCTAATAGTTTTTTTCTTTATGATGTCGACTGCTTGCTATGACTGTAAAGATAAAAGACAAGAAAAAAAGAGATGTGAATTCCTGGAAATTGTCATTAAAATTGAGCTTATAAGACTTCTTTTTTTTTTTAAGAAATTACCTTTCACATTAAAACTAACTTCGATAGTTATAAACGAAGCGTGTTCTTTGAATTATAAGCTGTTGTTTATAATTTCACCAATGTCAGACTCCAATTGGAATTGAGTACAGGATTATCACCTCCAGCTTTAGCCTTTAGGCAAAATTGCAGACACGCTTTAAAGAAAATTGCTTGATGCGATTTTTTCAGATTATAGAAAGAGGAAACTGCATGACAATCAAACGAGGCTGTTTGAGGTCACCTTGCCTTAGGTTATTCGGCTCTGGGCAGACAGTATGAAACTGTTCGTTTTCTTTTGGGCGCCATACTACCAGCGAACTCTGCCTAAAAGCTTTTCGCCCACCTGTACCAGAATTTCTAAAATATGTTCAAGAAATATAAGAAAGCAATTTTTTAGTTATCATCTATTATTAAATATGGGTGTTTACATACGTCTTATATTGTTCTCCTTTAATATCTAATTCTCCACACAACTAAGAGCTGATAATTAAACTCACCATCTAGTAAATCAAGAAAGCCAGACTAAAGTATAGCAAACCGAGATAAGCTGGCATAATAGATAAAAAAACTCATTTCACTAGAGATTACTCGGTTATGTCAAAACAAAGTTTAGCTTCATCCCAAGGACCATTTATCTCAAATTTGTATTCCTGTATCCTGATAAGCCAGTAAGGACATACAACAGTAATGAACAATAATAGGGCTAGAAATAGAGCAAACAAGGAATGGTGAAGGGGAAAAAGAATGGCCAAAGTTGCACAGGTCAAGAGGAGAGAAAAACACAAGTGCACTTTGGTGGAGTACTTGATGCAGTACATCACTAGTGGAGAAAAAAAAAAAAGATCTGTAAAGAAAAAAGCATGATGGAGAACACATGATACCTTGAAGGAAGGCGGGAAGCAATAAGAACAGACGCCACAATGGACGCATTCAGGGAGATATTGCTGGTTAGTGTTGGATTCTTCAAGGCCCCAGGTGGTCTGATGGTTGAGCCAGAATAATCATGCAGAAAGAGATGAATAACAAGCAGGAAAACTGTTAGTGCCCAAATGGAGTCTGAACTGATGGATCTTGTGAGGGTGCAATAAAGTGGGGCTAGTACATACAAGCCACTAATGAAGTAAGCAATGTTAAGGAGGTAATGAAGAAGAAGGGAAATAGAAAGTTTCGTTTCCGTTAAGACAAGCACCAGGAAGCCCATCCCAAGGAGAACAGCATTAACCAGGTGGAGTGCCCTTCCATCTATTCTGGCCAGCAATGTGTATGTCCAGACACAGACCACGAGAACTACAACACAAAGATACTGAGAGATGGAAACTGAGTCCAGCATCACTTTAAGCAAGTCTCTCTTTACAACATTGGCATTCATAACCATATCTTCAAGAAAGGATTCGTCTGTATAATAGTCCGCATACCCAGGTTGCATGCCACCATATGCCACTTTCTTCCATTCAGCTCGAGCTTGTGTATTCAAAGTTTTGTTCTCCATCAATTAAGCTACCAACAATAGTTAAAGCAACCAAGGGTACACTGGATAGATACACTTTGGGCCAAGAAGTAACCCTGAAGACTGCATCTAGGTCTTATGAGCAGCAGCACACCATCAAGATTCCAGTTCTATAACGTAAAAATTGGCAGCCCCCATATAGTCCTTATCCACATGGCCTGCCATAAATGAACATTAGGGAACAAAATTAATAAAAAGAAGTGCACACACACACTCTCGCAGTCTGTAAGACTTAAAAGTATTCTTAAAGTAAACCTTAGTTTCTCCATGCACACATACCATAAACCATAAAAGACTACCATTTCCCAACCTAGTCGTACAAGTAAATATAACATCCAATAATTTGCTTATAGATGCAAGTGTGCTCATAGGCAGAGACTGATATAAGAAAAGGACAAGAGGTGCATATCTATTTGCAAAGACCATAGTATTTAACAATACTACAGACATCTAGGGCTCCATATGGGAAGTTCGAGCTCGAACTCGACGCATTCAAACCATTTTAACTCGTTGAAGTGTTAACTCATTTAACATGAATGAGTGTAAGCATGAACTCGTTAACTGTGTAAGTGTAAACTAGTTTAGAAAGTGTAACTTGTGAAAATTTGTTTTTACTCTAAAAGTTAAAACCAATAATTTGGTGAACCGGTTTTGGCAATATTATATAGATTACCAGTTTGCGAGTCGAGTCGAGTATAAATGAGTCGAAACATGAACTCGACTGGTTTATCATTTCGAATATCGTTGTAAGCTCGAATTTGACACGTTTAATAAGCCGAGTTGTTTCAAGCGAGTTCGAGTCGAGTCAAAGTTGGCTCGGCTAGTTGTGCAGCCCTACAAACATGTAATAACCCTTCAGGTTTCTATTATATTCCTTTTGCAGATAACAGATATCCAGAAACAACGCTCTTAACTTAAGAAAAAATTTCAAAAGATGGATTTACAAGTCAGCAAAACATGCACTCCATTCTTATAAATTAAGCAAAACAAGAAGGCATGGTAGATAGTTCAAGTCAGACAATGCTTTCCAGGCAGATGCACTTCCATCAAAACAGTTCTCAGAGCCCAGTGCATTTCATCATTCGACCATCCCAAGCTCCATATTTGTGAAAAAGTCAAAACAACTTGTTTTCCAAGGGACACAATATGCAGTTGCCAATATATATATATATATATATATATATATATATATATGTTAAGACTAAAAACCTTGACATAGGATGTCGCACCACTCAAATAAAGAAGCTACCTTACAATATTTTTTCTGGGAACTTCTCTCAGAAAAAGCATTGACTTAGAAAATCAATTTCCCAAATGACAAGAGTTGCTGACATTATGGCTTATTTAACGTTAAGCATGGGAGAGGTACAATGACACTTTGGGCAAGGAAAAAAAGGATTGCGTCAACAAAAGTATGCAGATATACATGACTTCATAGAACATATTCGCAGTTAAACCAATCTCCATCACATAGAAAGAAGGTCAGCAATCTCGTCTAACAAAGAGAAACGATATAGCTCATATAAGTCAGACAATGCTTTCTAGGCAAATGCATTTCCATCAACAAAAACTGCTCAGAGCCCAGTGCATTTCATCATCCAACCCCATGAGTCATGGTCTCAAGATTCACAAACAACATAAACACAGAGGCCACACAGGCATAAAGATAGAGTGATAGAGAGAAGAAACTGACAAAGGGTGTAAAGGAACTTTAAAAAAAAAAAAAAAAAAGGACAAAAACCACATATCTAAAAGCGAAGATTACTTGATCTACTAGGTCCTCAGTGAGACTGCTTATAATTTTCAACAATGATAAATCAGGTCTCAAAGATTACATGCCATCATCGAACCTTAAAATAATTGTGAAACGAAAAGAAGGAATAAAAGTATAAAACACAAATAAAATTAAGAAAAAGATAAGAGAGGTAGTTCATGATAGAAAAATATTTTCAGTTGAATGTCGCCATCATCGAACCTTAAAATAATTGTGAACGAAAAGAAGCAATAAAAGTATAAAACACAAATAAAATTAAGAAAAAGATAAGAGAGGTAGTTCATGATAGAAAAATATTTTCAGTTGAATGTCGCAGTACGTTATTCACTATACCTTTGGCAAAGAAGGCAGAGTGACTCAACAAATACCTGCCATTGGATATCAGCCCTTTCACCCAAAGCATGGGATGGATTACTCTAAAACCATCAAAATGTGGCACAAGAGACCCATTAAAGAGCTTATAAAAGAGAGAGAGAGAGAGACAGAGGGCACCAGCCAAAAAACCAACAAAAAATAGCCCAAAGGCCAGTGCATCAACTCAACCCCAAAGTCCATAGCTATTGACAACATAATAAGCAAATGAGGAATTGAAAAGAATGAAGCCAATGTACACAAGATTCACCTGATGGACATTAACATAGCTTAAAAATCTTCCAACCATATATCTTTTAGGAGATAAGTGCCAGTTCTAATTTGTCCTCAGAAAAATGCTTGGGATGTTCATAAAATGAAAATCAGGCCACAAAGATTACTTGCCATCAGCAGACCCTCAACACCCTCCAACCACCCAAAAAAACACACATTATCAAGAATTTTCTTTTGCATTGTATGCAGTAACTTATTCACTATACCCATGACAAACAAAGCAGAGTGACTCCACAATATCCAACATCTAGAACTGAGATTGGTAACCTGAAAAGCTAAACCACCAGAAAATGGTGGAACAGGTCACCGAATAGCTTAGAGAGAGAGAGAGATCAAGGGACCAACCGGTGGATAGGTACACCAATGGCTACAACACTCTACTAGCCACTGCCAATTACCGGTTAGACAGAGACAGGGAGATGGAGCAGGGTTAGCTCCTATAAGTCAGACAATGCTTTCAGGGCAAATGCATTTCCATCAACAAAAAAATGCTCAGAGCCCAGTGCATTTCATCATCCAACACCACAACAAACTAGATGCATTCACAATTAAAAAAAACACACACACACAGAGGACACATTGAGAGGACACATTGACAGACGTGCAGGCATGTAGATTCAGTGATAGAAAGAGAAGGCATGGAAAAGATGTTAACAAGTTTAAAAAAAATGAAAACAGTTCCATAAAAGTGAAGTCATGAAGATTATGTGGTTTACTCGGTCCTCAACGAGACTGCTTATAATTTTCATCAATGATAATCAGGTCTCAAAGATTAGATGCCATCATCGAACCTTGAAATAACTGTTAAGCGAAAGAAAGTATAAGGCCAACATAAAATTAAGCAAAGGAAAAGAGAGAGAGAGAGAGAGAGGGTTTTCAAAGACTTTGCTGGAAAAGAGAATGTTATGATTATTCTGTTGAATGTTGCAGCACGTTATTCACTATACCTTTGACAAACAAGGCAGAATGACTCAACAAATACCTGCCAATGGATCCCAGCCCTTGCACCCAAAGTTCAAGATGGGTTACTCGAAACCATCATAATGTGGCACAAGAGACCCATCGATTGTCTTATAAAAAAGAGAGAGAAGGATAGAGGGCCACCAGCCAAAAAACAAACAAAAAGTTACCCACAGCTCAATGGATCAACTTGACCCTAAACTCTTCTTAGTTCTCTCTAGCTCTACCAGTTCTCGAACCTTGGCCCAATCACTATACCATCATCAGGTTGTACCACAAGGCCAGGTAAGAAACATAACAAGTGAAGGAGGAACTCAAAACAAATGAAGCCTATTTACACAGGATCCTGAAGGGCACTAAAAGAGCTTAAAAGTTAAAAATCTTTGAAACATACATCTTGGAGGAAAGAAGTGCTGATTTTAATTGGTCCTCAGAATGATTGCTTGTAATATTCATCTAGAGAAAATCAGGTCTCAAAGATTATTAGCCATCATCGGACACTCAACACCCTCAGACCCCAAAAATATACACACATGATAAACAACGTAGAGTGACCCAATGAAATCCTGCATTTGTATCTATTCCCTTATAAGGGATATTGACATTAAAAACCACCAAAAAATGTGGAAGAAACCATTAAAGAGCTTTTAAAAAGAGGGTGCCTCTGGTACATCCACCGGACACCACCAATTGCTAGTAAGAGAAAAGGGGGGGAGAGACAGAGAGAGGATTGGGCTAGTTTCTGTAAGTCAGACAATGCTTTCTAGGCAAACACATTTCCATCAACAAAAACTGTTCAGCGCCCAGTGCATTTCATCATCCAACCCCATGACAAACTCAATGGCTGCAGAATTCACACACAAAGGCCACATGGGCAGACGTGATAGAGAAAGGGTATAAACAAAGGATATTATTAACGACTTTTCCAGAAAACAACTAAAACAAAAACTACATAGCAAAAAGCAAAGGTTACTTGATTCAGTCACTTGTCAGTGACAGCTTATAATTCTCACCAATGATAAATCAGGCCTCAAAGATTACATTCCATCATCGAACCTTAAAATAATTGTGAAACAAAAAGAAAGTATAAGGCCAAAAAATTAACAAAAATAAATGAGAGTGTGTGTATGTGTGTCTTCACAAGGCTTGGCTGGAAAATAGTAGCTCATGACAGAAAATACTTCTTCTGCTGAATGTCATAGTACGTTGTTCACTATATCTTTAACAAACAAGGCAGAGCAACTCAATATATACCTGCCATTGGACCTTGGACCTTGCACCCAAAGGTGGAGATGAGTTACCCAAAGACCATCATAATGTGTCATGAGAGACCCATCAAAGGGTTCATAAGAGAGACCGGGAACAAAACAAAAAAAAAAAAAAAGACCAAAGCCCAATCAACTCCACCCCAAACTGAACAGCTATCAAGAAGACAAGAACACAACAAGCAAAAGAAGAATTCAAAACAAATGAAGCCAATGTACAATAAGATATGCTTGAAGGGAGTTGAAAGAAATTAGAAATCTTCCAAGTGATACATCTTGGTGGAGAGAACGACTAATTCTAATTGGTCCTCACAAAGATTGCTGTAATTTTCATTAACAGAAAATCAGGTCTCAAAGATTACTTGCCATCATTGGACCCTCAACACCATCCAACCACCCCAAAAAACATAACTACATACATTTGGAAGATTTCTCTTTTGCGTTGAATTTAGCAACACATTATTCATTATGCCCATGGTAAACAAAGGACTCAACAAAATCCTGCATTTGTATCTAAGCCCTTATGAGAGATATTTAGATGGATAACTCTAAAACCATCAGAAATTGGTGTAAGAGACCATTCAAGAGCTTCTTAAGAGAGAGAGACTGCCAGAACGATAAATACATCTGACAACTCTGACTACCAGCTGCCACGAAGATATATACATACATATATATATATATATATATATATATATATATATATATAGAGAGAGAGAGAGAGAGAGAGAAAGAGACAAAATTCTCCTGTTGCAAAGGGAAAATTTTAAGGGGCTTTTGTTGGTGCCCCAAAGTTAGATCAAGATGATAACACCTGTTGAAAATAGAATAAAACAAAAATTCCAAGTTTCATTTTTCCAGAACAGCATGCACAAATTGAGCCAAATCAGTAGAAAATAAGCCAACACATGAAAAAAACGAAATAAACAAGATGTCAAGCATGAATACATTAGGAAGAAACAAAAAAACGAAAGATTTGTAAACTCACGTTGTTGTCGCCGATTCACAAGTTCATAAAATCAATTATGCTGTCACCGATTCGATGCTCACGGTAAGTCGCCAGAGGATGAAGGAGGGAGGGCAGCCGGAAAAATCAGATTCTCGCCTCAGGAGTCGTCGGAAGTCAGTTAAGGAGGTCGAGGGAGGTGCGCGGGGCTCCAAGCTCACACGTGAATGGGTTAAACCCTAAACCGCCTGCACTTCTGATCGATGGTTATTTGGTTTTTTTTTAACTAAATACAAAATTCAAAAGCATGGTATGCTACACTAGTGCAGCTTGCCTAGCATCATATATCGTAATACCACACTGGGTATGGCCTCGTGGATCTAAGAATATGCTGCCATGGAACCTTAAAAAGTGTTTAACTTTCTCCCACCGCAAACTTAAAAGTAAACATTCTACAAAATCGATGAGCTTGAGCCCTTAACCTACCATTTGGATCATAACTAACTACGCACCCTAGAGACCAGCATGCACGATCATCTGTCTCTCCAGGAAATTAATCATCAGTCTGCCGAACGTAGTCCATGTCACCTGCAGGGTGATCTCTCACCTTTTTTTACTTTATCAACATCCATTAAAATTCTACTGTATCTATCCCACCAAGTACTTCCAATCGGAAAGCATCGTCCTTATAGGAGATCCTACAAACAAATTGGAAGGATCCACACGCATGGAAACAAATAGTGTAGTAATTGTTCACCTTCAATTCTTGCTGCAACGGCTCCATCTAGAGACTATCCAAGAAAGGAATCTTCAACACATGATCTTAAATGATGGCAATGGACCAACTAAATCGTGAATGTGGTCAGGTTGCATTCTCGCAGTTGTCCACAATCTCTAGCACTTGGTTTTCCAATTCCAACTATCCCACGATATAAACGCCATAAACGAGCTCGGTGGTTCAGCCCAAAATAACATAAATACCACGACGTTCGATCGATTTAACATGGATAACTAAACAAACGAACGTCTCAGAAAGGTAGAGAGAGTTGAGGTATGAAAAGGGACGAACCATTCCGTCTTCGATGTTTTCGGGCGCTCCCGAGGTCGAACTCATCCTCGCCCTCTGCATCGCCTTGTACGCTTGATTCTTCCCCATCTCTACACACAGAGATAGAGAGAGAGAGATTGCTGCGAGGACACCACCTAAAAGGAACGACCCTCGGACGCAAACACAGAAGAGGGGAAACAAGGGAACGGAGGCACTCCTGCTGGGTTTCAAGACGGTCGATGAGCAGAAGACACGCCACGCGCGTGGCCGCGATCGGAAAAGGCGCCCCAGCATTATCATGTTTACAAAAATCCTCATAACATTTCAGGTATTTCAATCGATGGCATGCTTCTCATACACTTAGGACCCGCACTAGGATTAAGAAGGGGTTAGGCGAGACTAGTGAGGTTAGGACGAAACTCTTAAAAATTCTTGGGTCCAACGTCCCAACAAATGAGAACATGGGAAATTCAGAACCTAGAGCGTTAGCAGTGAGAGGTGAGGGTGGAATAGCAATGGCTCTAGGATAGGTTTTCGAGCAAGGAAGGCCGGACATGGAGAAACCAGGGGCTAGGAAACTAAATTCCTAGGATTTGGTCCAGTATAGGCCTAAGTTTAGTTCTTGAGTCGAGTCCAAAACCCAAGTCCTTAGAGTCGGGTTTGCGCGAGTCTAGGGAGGTCATCTAGTCGAGTTGAGCCTAGCTCGAGGAGGCAAGATGGGTGTGCTAAACAAGTGGTTTCCATCTTGAGCTCACATGGCTCAAGAGGAGTTTTTATTCTTGAGTTACACTTAGTGTTTGGTTTTCTCTATTCGATTTGATGACATATTCATTCATTCGCATAATTCCATTCATTACTTACCAAGTCGGGTTGTGACTTGGGATTATATCGTTTTTATTATGTTTATGCATTTCATTTTGAGTTTTGGGGCTGGATTCGTGTTTGGAATCCAGATTTGAATACACTTGTATAAATTGAATTGGATCAAGGGACTGAGTATGCAATTTTGGGAATTTGAGATCATTTGATTTTTGCCTTTCTCTCTCCTCACGTTTCTCCTCTCTTCACGTCAATCCCTCTCTCCCTTGTCTCTCTTCTCTCCTCAACTCTCCTAAGACCAGCGTGCTGGCCTCTCTCCCCCCTCTTGTCTCCCTCTCCTCTCTTCTTATTCCATCATCTCTCTCGTCATCCCCTCCTAGTCACATTTATCTCCAACGTTGAAGAAGAAGGAGCGGTGATTCCTCTAGGCGAGCCACGGCCCTATGGGGATTTTCAACACTTCGACTTCACCTCGGATCTGCACGCCTTGGGTGCAATTCCTCTGCCATATCAGAGGAGTTAGAGGCTCTAGATGCGCAAAGGAGGCTGCGGTTTCATCCCTAGTAGCGCAGCAACCCATCGTGAATCAAGAAAGAAAGGTTAGTTCGTTCCCGCTTTGGAATTGTCTAAGTAACGTGTTGGCTTAGTTTATGTTGGAATGTTGAGGGAGAAAAGAAGAAAGAAATTTAACGTGGTTCGGCCACTGGCCTACATCCACGAGAGAAGAAACTCTCACTCACTATTTTATTCTTTCATCAAATACATAAGCCTTATATAAGATATAAGGTATGGCCCTAACGTGTAAAGATAAACACGCTAACAGCTAATTTCCAGGATTGGATGACTCATCCATAACAGGGCAAGAAAAACGAGGAAGGAAAGTTAGATAAGGGAAATCAAGATAAGGCAAGATCGCCTTCAACAACTTGCTATAATTTTGGTAGACGTTGGTGAAGATATCCTTTCCTTTCAACACTCCCCCTCAAGTGGGGCGTAAAGAATCCAGCAGCCCCACTTGATTTTGATTTCATTAAACTGCTTGATCGTGAGTCCCTTGGTAAGACCATCAGCCAATTGATTGCAGCTCTTGACATAGGGGGTACATATATCTTTCTTTTGCACTTTTTCCCTTACATAATGGCAATCAATTTCCAAATGCTTTGTTCTTTCATGAAATACCGAATTTGCAGCAATGTGAATGGCAGCTTGATTGTCACAAAACATAGGAATAGGGTAATCAACCTTGAAGCCAAGTTCTTGAATGAAATTCTTTACCCAAATGAGTTCGCTAGCAGCAGTGGCCATAGATCTGTATTCAGCTTTTGCGCTTGACCTTGAAACAGTGTTTTGTTTCTTACTTTTCCATGAAACTAAACTGCCTCCAAGAAATACACAATAGCCTGTCATAGATTTTTTGTCCACTCCTCCTGCCCAGTCTGCGTCAGAATAGCCATTGATGTCAATGCTTCCATTTATTTTATACCACAATCCCTGACCGGCAGTTTTCTTTAGATATCTCAAAACTCGATCCACCATTTTAACGTGTCCGGGTTTCAGAGCATGCATATGTTGACTGATCAAACTTACAGCATATGTAATATCAGGTCTGGTCACTGTAAGATAAATAAGTTTTCCGACCAATCTTTGATACCTACTTACATCCTCAATGACTTCACTTTCAAGATCTTCTAGCTTGCAGTAAGGATCAATAGGAGTGTCAATAGGCTTGGACTCGAGTTTTCCAGTCTCCTTGAGCAGATCGAGGATATACTTGCGTTGAGACAGATAAATACCTTTCTTTGATCTAGAGATTTCAATGCCCAAGAAGTATTTAAGTCTTTCCAAATCTTTGATCTCAAAGGCTTTGTGAAGAAATTTTTTCGTTTTGAGCATGATATCTAAATCATTTCCAGTGATGATGATGTCATCAACATATATGAGAACAATTACCACACTTTCTCCAGTTCTCCTGACGAAGACAAAATTGTCTGTATGGCAGCGGGTAAAATGTTTAATTTCAAGAGCTTCACTCAATTTTTGATGCCATGCTCTGGGTGACTGTTTCAGCCCATAGATAGATTTTCTCAGTCGACAGACCAACCGAAAATTGTTTCTTTGAGGATGACCCGGAGGGAGTTGCATGAACACTTCTTCCCTTAGATCGCCTTGTAGGAAGGCATTTTTGACGTCGAGCTGAAATAAAGGCCAACCAAAGTTACAAGCCAAAGAAAGTAAAATTCGTATGGTATTCATTTTCGCTACTGGTGCGAAAGTTTCCTCATAGTCTAGCCCTTGAGTCTGTGTGTATCCCTTAGCGACTAGCCTGGCCTTGTGTCTCTCTATGGAACCATCACTGTCGTATTTGGTTTTGTATATCCACTTACAACCAACAACTCTCTTGTTCTCAGGTAAAATTGTAATATCCCAAGTGTGATTTTTCAGTAGAGCATTCAGTTCTTCATTCATCGCTTCAACCCAAATAGATTGTTGTTTTGCTTCTTGATAAGAGCTGGGGTCATGGTGGCTAGCGATAGAGCTTAAGAACGCAGCATGTCTCTTGGAAAGATGTTGGTAATGAAGATACTTATTCATAGGGTACTCACTTGCAGCAACCATTACATAATCATCAAGATACTTGGGGCGTTGTGTTGTTCTTCCAGATCTTCTAAACATGCTTTCTTCTTGATCTTGACTTAGTTCAGGTTGTGAGATGTCTTCCTCAAGGTGTTCAATAGGTTGAAGCTGCTGATCATCTGAATGACGAGTAGAAATCACAACATCAAATTCCTTGTAGTCATCTATACAAGGTTGAACGAGGTTGTGTGAAGCTTCCTCCCCCTGCCCAACATAACCAATAGGGTGAAAGAAGGGAGTTTGTTCATGAAACACCACATCACGAGAAATGGTCAGATGACTATTATTAACATCATAGCACTTGTACCCCTTTTTTGATGATGAGTAACCTAGAAAAACACACTTAGTTGCTCTAGGACTTAATTTGTCACCCTCCAAATTTTTTACTTATATTGTGCACCCAAAGACACGCATGTGAGAGATGTTTAATTTTCTTTGCACTAACACTTCAAGAGGTGCCTTACCATGTAGCCCCTTTGAGGGAGAGCGATTTATAATATAACACGCCGTAAGTACAACATCACTCCAAAAACGCTTTGGCATATTCATTTGAAACAGGAGAGATCTTGTTACCTCTAGAATGTGTCTGTTTTTCCGTTCGGAGACACCATTTTGCTGGGGCGTTTTAACACAAGAATACTGATGAATAATACCATGTTCCTTCTCAAAGATATCAAACTGGTGATTTTTAAATTATGTCCCATTGTCAGACCGAAAAACTTTAACATGTGCTCCAAACTGGGCTTCAATCATCTTGTAGAATTCCTTGAACTTGGAAAACACCCCATCTTTGGATTTTAATAAATAAATCCAAGTGAAACGGGAAAAATCATCAATGAATAACACATAATATTTGAAATTGGAATAAGAATCCACAGGCGCAGGGCCCCACACATCAGAGTGAATTAACTCAAAAGGAATACTAGACTTGCTTTCAGAGTGAGAAAAAGGTAATCTTGTCATTTTTGCCAGTTTGCATATCTCACAAAGATCGGAATCAAATTGCAGACTAGGAAATAAAATTTTTAAAGGTCTACTCGAAATATGTCCGAGGCGTTGGTGCCACATTGAGCCATCATCTTGCACCTTTGCCGAGAGAGCTTGCATTTTATCTTCTAAAATGTAGAGGCCACGGTCCATGTGACCTTCACCAATCTTCTTCTTCGTCACTATGTCCTGGAGTATCACATTAGAAGGTGAAAAAATGACTTCACAATTCAGGTCTCTAGTGATTTTGGAGACAGATAGTAAATTAGAGGACAGATCAGGTATGTATAGGACCTTGGAAGGGTCAGAGGAATCAAAGAACCGTAAATTTCCAATACTTTCAACATTTATGTGTGCCCCATTGGCTATAGTAACAGTAGTGCACTTTTGTGGAGGAGCAATATCATGTAAAACAGAGCTATTCATGGTCATATGTTCGCTGGCCCCTGAATCGACAATCCACCGGTTAGGGAGGAGCATACCTTTGTTTTCTGCTGCAGAGTTTAACTGGGCTGAAGCAGCAACAGCAGATTGAGTTCCTTTGACACTTTGAAGCAGTTCATTGATTTTTCCTAGAATTATAGGAAGATCCAGAGTGTCTGGTTTTTCATTTGTTGTGGCGACTTTGGCACTTGGCGTAGTGTCCTTATGTTTGTCACCCCACTTTCTGTCATTAGGTCTCCCATAAATATCCCAGCAACGGTCACAAGTGTGACCATCCTTTTTGCAGTAAGTACAAAATCGTTTGGTTCTGGTTCTGCCTTTAAGATCTTGAGTACTGAAGTTGTTTGCGATGAAGGTAGTCCTTTCGTTTTGTTCTGCTTCACTAGTTCCAGTCGAGGAATTCATCACAAGTTTTCTAGATTCATCACTTAAGAGAAGAGAACATACCGTAGATAGGGGCAAAGGAATAGGAGACATAAGAATCTGCTTCCTTGTCGATTCATACTCGGGTCCGAGACTGGCCAGAAGTTCAAATATTTTTTGCTGTTCACGGATCTTTTCTTTTGAGCTCAATCTTTCAGACATGGCCATAAGATAGTCCAACTCGTCCCATTTTCCCTGTAGTTCCCCCAAATGCTCGCTAAGAGATTGATTCTCCTTTTTTGTGTTGCGGATGCTTTGGGACAGGTGGAACATGCGAGGAAGTTGGTTTTTTTCGCCATATAGATCCTTGGCCTTCTTCCACATTTGAGACGCAGTTTCAGCAAAATAGAATCCTTGCACAATCTTGGGCTCCATGGAATTGAGGAGCCAAGACATGACAAGATGATTATTGGATCTCCATTCCTTGTAGGATGGGTCGTTCTCGTTGGGCTTGGGAAGATCATCGTTGACTTAGTCCAGCTTCGATTTGCCACTGAAGTAGAACATAGCCGACTTGGACCAAGCCAAGTAATTTGAGCCATTTAGCAAAACAGAGGTGATTCTGTTGCCCGGATTTGAGTGTTCCTGAACCACAATTTTCTCCATCATCTGGGCCATGGAGAAATGCCTGACAGCCAGGGAGAAGAAGAAACACACCTAATGCTCTGATACCATGTTGGAATGTTGAGGGAGAAAAGAAGAAAGAAATTTAACGTGGTTCGGCCACTGGCCTACATCCACGAGAGAAGAAACTCTCACTCACTATTTTATTCTTTCATCAAATACATAAGCCTTATATAAGATATCAGGTATGGCCCTAACGTGTAAAGATAAACACGCTAACAGCTAATTTCCAGGATTGGATGACTCATCCATAACAGGGCAAGAAAAACGAGGCAGGAAAGTTAGATAAGGGAAATCAAGATAAGGCAAGATCGCCTTCAACAACTTGCTATAATTTTGGTAGACGTTGGTGAAGATATCCTTTCCTTTCAACAGTTTAGTTTTGGATTTCTCGAGGGAGGGGTTGGAACTCTTGAGTCACAGCCAAGATTCCATCATCTTCCTTGTGTGGAAGTCACTTCTAAAATAGGTTTTACAAGTCTTAGAAGGATTCCAAAGGAGACGCGCTTGCCAACGTTGAAAGAAAGTTCAAATTTGGTCTGGTCAATCTTCTTCAAAGAAAAACACAGAAACTTGCTGGAGTTTTCACTGAAAAATCAGTGTTTCATCAATACGTTCCACGGTGAAATACCATCAAAGCCAACAAAGAAGCATAGGAGAAAAATCAGCGCGAGAAAAGAAGAAGAACGCTGGTCGTTTCGCGTAGAACGGCCAAGGCGTTTGCAAAATACAAGTCACCGAAAAATTCTGGTTTTCCGGCCACTTCTGCCATTTTTCCGGCTACATTTGGGTCTATTCCGACCACTACTCTCAAAGGTCAGACGTGTCCTCCGTTACAAGAAAAGGAGCTGAACATTTGGTGGGTAATTTTGTCAAAGAAAAAGAAGGAGGTGCACATGACGTGAAAAGAGAGAGATTCTAGGAGTGATCTACGGCCCTCCTACATTTTTGCCAAAAAGTGGTATGAGATCTATACCCCTTCCTTTCAATTAGTTCTCAACCATTCATCTTGATCACGAGGGGATTCACTTCACACGGGAACCAGTTCTTAGCCCTTAATAATCTCCTACATTTGCTCTAATTGATCCCAAGAAAGCCACCTAGTGTTGCGCCAACTTTTGATCCACATTTGGTGGAGATTGCTCAGAAAATTCAGGAACTATCAATCTTTCCTAACCCATAGATCCGTGCCATGTCCTATTCTTGAGCCTCACATGATTTAGGAACCACTCTTTTAGCTATTTCCCAGGCCATTAGTCAGTTTTTCCATCATTTGAGTCCCACGTCTCTAGTGTAAGCCCCTAGCTTCTCTCTATCTCATCGTTGGATGACCCAACCTGTCCTAAATCACCCAACCCCATATTCCTTGCATCTAATCATCTAAGCCTAACCATACCTCACGCCCTTGTCCTAAGCTCACGTGTTTCCAAACCTCACACACATAGAACTTAAACCCTCTTAACCCGTAGAAGCTGTCCAAGCCCACGCCTCTCCCCCAACTGTCCTTAACCAGCCACACATAGGGGAATACCATAGCTCGATGACCGAGCTCACATCTCTTGACCGTAGCTAGGGTCATTCCCCAGCTCTAGACCGAGCTGACCTTGACCAGTTCCAGCAACATCAAATCTTTTTGGCGTGCATCCTTGGGCTTCTTCACTTGTCGCCCAAGTGGATTGAGGTCTACACCACATTAGGCCTCCTTCGTGCGCTGCCACGCACTCAGCCAGGGGGGCTGAGCTAGGAGGCATCCCTTTGCCTCACTTGGAGCCGAGGACCCCTTCGGAAGCGGCTGAACCTTCCCTTGTTCCAGCTTGGTCTTCAGCATTGTTCGTGTGAAGGAAGGAGACGCTTGCAATTGAACCAACGTCGCCCTTGGCGTTGACATCGTCTTCCTTTGAGATGCTCCCATGGCAGCCGTCTTATTGATGTGACCATGGGCTAGCATTCTTCTAGAGCCACAGCATCCCTTTCATCTTCTGCACACATCAGAAAAGTGGTAGAATTCTGAAGTCTGAACGGCGAAGCGCAAGATCGCCTTGGAGAGGTACCGATTTTTCTATAAATCGGATTTGCTTAAGTTTGAATATTCTTATTTGCTTTCGTTAGATTTTCCAGATTTCTTGTAGTTTCCTAGAGGTCTTGTGCCTAAGATCCGGCTACAAGAGATCATTTGTGAGTGAGTCTAGTTTGCTTTACATCAATAATATTGGAGTCATTTTGCTTAGCATCACTTTGATTCTTCCTAGTGTCGTAAGTTCCCTCTACGAGGATCTTGGGGAGTAGGATTGACTCTAGGACTGGGCTGTCGCCTAAGCCGGAGTAAGATCCTACCAATTTGGTATCAGAGCCAACGTGGAGGTCTCCTATGCTTGCTTTCGTCGTTTGAAAACATATCATAGGGTCTAAGTTGTTAGATCTCTGAAATTTTCAGTTTTTGGGATAATCGGGTAGCTAGAGTAGTCGCTTGTTAGAGTTAGAATTTGCATGAGTTAAATTTCTGTTTTGCTTCAGTTTGAAGTATCTAGAATTAGATTTTAAGCTTGCTTTACATTTCTGTAATTTTCCAGAGCCTAGCATAATTAGGATTTCTTGTTTGTTGATTGATTGGTTTAGTCGAGTTGGGCATAACTTTGCTTATTGAAGCGTTCATTAGTGACTAGTCCAACTAGGTGATAGTTTGCCTTGATTTTCTTGCATCAAGTGAATTTTGGGATTACAACCTACGTCCCAATGACAAGGAAGGGCAAGCAACCCGCAGCCCAAGAGGTGGTCGAGCTAGAAGAAAGTGGCTCAAGTCATGAAGAGAAGTCCGTTCTAGAAACGGAGACCCACACTATTGGGCGCATGATTCAATTCGAAAGGGAGATGTATCAAATGCGCCAAGAGATGGGCGAATACAAGGCTAAATTGAACAAATTGGATGAGATCGATGAACTCAAGAACATGATCAAGTCCATCTCTCTTAACCTTGCATCCAATCAACGTGGATCGCAAGAGTCATCCCAAGAAGCCAGTAAAGGGAAGGGACTCCTAGCCGGAACCCCCAAGGTGGAATCTAGTGTACGTCCTCAATTCAGGGGAATGCCAGTCATGGATCCTAGATCCTATGAGGCCCAAGCTAGTAGGGTAGAGCCTGAAGAAGGGGAGCAACAACCTGCTCCCAGGGGATTCCCACAGGGATCATATTGAGGCCAACCACACTTTCAAGATGTGGCCCCTCGAACTAGAATGATCGATGAGGAATGGGAAGAATTCAGGGAGTTCCGCGAAAGGAGGAATCGTCAACCCGCGGTTCCTAGAGTGTCTTCAGTGAGGATAGAGTTTCCGAGATTCAATGGGAAAGAGGCTCAGGATTGGATCTTCCAAGTCGAGGAGTACTTCGCTTGTCAACTAATTCCAGAACCTGAGTGGATCCAGACGGCATCTCTACACTTTGAAGGAGAAGCGCGAAGATGGTGGAGATGGCAGAAGCATAACCAGCCCGTGTACGAGTGGGAACACTTCAAGGAAGTTCTGCAATACCGGTTTGGAGAGTCTATGTACATAGACTACGACATTGAATTGAAGAATCTGAAGCAGACTTCTACAATTCAAGATTATCAGGGCGAATTTGAGAACTTAGCTAGTATGGTGTCTTGGACTCCAAAGTCCCTCATTGCAGCCTTCATAGGTGGGTTAAAAGAAGAGATCCAAATCAGTATGAGGACTGAGAGGTACACTAGCTTAGGTGAGTGCTTTGCTAGGGCTAGGACCATCGAAGAGAAGAAGAAGAAGAAGAAGAAACTAGCTCTTAGGAGGATCACCAGATATCCTGAACCTGCTAGACCTCGTCCAATCCCACCTAGGACCCCTCAACAACAACCACCTTACAGAAGGGAAGAGACCAAACCCTTCAACCGTGATCATCTCCTGACTACATTCATCAGCAGAAAAGACCGTGAGGAGATGATTGCTAAGGGATTGTGCTTTTACTGCAAGGGAAAGTACGAGAGAGGACATAAGTGCAAGCAACTTCAACTTTTTGAAGTCAATGAGGATAGCTCAGATGAGGAAGAGGTACAACCAGAGGAGCATGAGGATCCATCCCCACAGGAACAAAGTGAAGACACAGAGGCAACAACCAATCTAGATAGTGTTTGTCATCTTCTAGCAAACCCAGATAAGCCTAATGCGATGAGAGTGTTAGGTAGGATAGGGAATAGGAGAGTCTTAGTTTTATTGGATTCAGGAGCCACACACAACTTTGTGAGTGATCAAGTGGCACAGGAAATCGAGTGTGAGAAGGAGATCCAACCTCCTCTCAAGGTCTTAGTAGCGAATGGGGCTAGTTTATCTTGCAACAGCAAGTGTAAGAATGTGGAACTTTTACTGCAGAGTCTCCCCTTCCAAGTAGATTTGTTAGTTGTTCCTTTAGGTAGCGTTGATGTAGTCTTAGGAGTTCAGTGGTTAGAAACATTGGGCGACATATCCTGGAACTTCGCTCACATGCTTATGAGCTTTCTTAAGGAGGGTGGTGAAGACAAGATCACCCTCAAGGCTGTCAATTCTACAATTGAACCTAAAGCAGCCATCAGAGCCCTGACTGTGCAACAACCCGCAATATAGCTAGTGTCAGTAGCCAAGGATATCACGCCCCAGGAGATAGAAGAAGAGATAGTTCCACCTCAAGTTCAGCTCGTGCTCGAAGGCTATGAGGACATATTCGAAGAGCCTAAAGGACTACCACCCCAGAGGTCTTATGACCATCGAATTGTCCTTACAAATGGAACGGAACCAGTCAACGTGAGGCCTTACAGGTATGGTTACACTCAGAAGGCCGAGATTGAGAAATTGGTAAAAGAAATGAAGGAATCAGGTATTATACGTTCCAGTTCGAGTCCTTTCTCTTCACCTGTACTACTCGTGAAGAAGAAAGACAACACTTGGAGGTTCTGTGTAGACTACGGAGCCTTAAACGAAGCGACTGTGAAGGACAGACATCCTATCCCAGTCATAGATGAGCTGCTGGATGAGTTGATAGGAGCTACAGTATTTTCAAAGCTGGATCTTAGAGCGGGTTATCACCAGATTAGGATGGCGGAAGATGACATCTCCAAGATGGCATTTCGGATGCATGATGGACATTACGAGTTTTTAGTTATGTCGTTTGGATTGACCAATGCACCTGCAACCTTCCAAAGGTGCATGAATGACATTTTTAGGCAGTATCTTTAGAGTTTTGTTTTAGTTTTCTTCGATGATATCTTAGTTTATAGCAAGACTGTTCTAGATCATGTAGAGCACCTTAGGATAGTCTTACAGGTTCTCAAGAAGCACACCTTGTTCGCAAATAGGTCGAAGTGCAGTTTTGGCCAGGCATCGATAGGCTATTTGGGGCATATCATGTTAGAAGATGGTGTGAGGGTGGATCTGGAGAAACTAATGGCGATGGAGCAGTGGCCTCAACCAAAAGACCCTCGAGGATTATGCGGATTTTTAGGGTTAACTGGTTATTATCGGAGGTTTATACAAGGATATGGCCTCATAGCTTCCCCACTCACACACATGTTGAAGAAAGGGGAGTTTAAACGGTCAGACAAGGCCAAGGAAGCCTTTGTAAAGCTTAAGGCCGCCATGATGAGCGCACCAGTCCTTACTTTACAAGACTTCTCCAAAGAATTTGTGGTGGAGACTGACGCCAGCGACATTGGCGTTGGTGCCGTACTGAGTCAGGAGGGACATCCTATAGCGTTCATGTCAAAAGCTCTAACGAGCAGAGCCAAACCGCTATCAACCTATGAGAAGGAGCTTTTGGCGATAGTCCTCGCAGTAGAAAAATGGAGACCCTACCTGATAGGAAGGAGATTCATCGTGAGGACTGATCATAGCAGCTTGAGGTACATGGTGAAGCAGCGTATCTCAACCCCAACACAGCAAAGATGGTTAGCCAAGTTGTTGGGATGCGACTTCACGATCGAGTATAAGAAATGAGTGAAAAATTCAGCTGCTGATTCGTTATCCAGGATGCCTGAGCATATTATGACCTTATCAGTGCTCGAGTCAGACATTTGGGGTCGAATTGTAGCGGAGCAGGACTCTGATGAAGAACTGAGCTCATTAAAGACCTCTCTCACACAGAACCCAGGGTCTATTCCTAGGTTTTCGTTGCTAAGCGACAAGTTATGTCGCAAAGGAAGAATCGTGGTGCCCAAGGAGTCGACATTAAAACGAGAACTTTTAAAGCACTTTCACGACTCCCCAAAAGCAGGCCATGAGGGAGTTGTGAAGACTCTTGGGCACATTAAAGTTCAATTTTGGTGGGAAGGGATGAAGGCAGATGTGAGACAATATGTAAAATCATGCAACATCTGTCAAAGGGAGAAGTACGAGGCGATGAAGCCTCCTGGGTTACTGAACCCCCTTCCAATTCCTGACAGACCATGGCATGATATATCGATGGATTTTATAGATGCAATGCCGAAAGCTGAAGGGAAGGAAGCAGTAATGGTGGTGGTGGATAGATTAACGAAGTATAGCCACTTTGTTCCCTTGCCAAAGCACTACCAAGGGCCACTGGTAGCCACTATGTTCCAGGACTACATCGGAAAGCTCCATGGGATGCCTCGATCAATTGTCTGTGATCGAGATTCAATCTTCATGAGCACCTTTTGGAAAGAGTATATGAGGATGGCAGGAACAAAGATCAACTCCAGTACAGCACACCATCCGCAAACAAATGGCCAAAGCGAGGTGGTCAACCGAACCTTAGAGACGTATCTAAGGTGTTATGCAGGGGAGAGACCCAACACTTGGGTCAGATATTTATCATGGGCTGAGTGGTCCTACAACACCAGCCTACACTCTGGGACTGGCATGACACCTTATGAAGCACTTTACGGGTGTCCACCTCCAGGAATTCCTTGCTATGAGGGCAACACAGCTAATGATGGCGAAGTGGACTGCAGTTTGTGCAACAGAGATGAAGTGCTGTCAGAATTGAAGCGTAATATCAAGAGAGCACAAGAGAGAATGAAGAAGGCGCATGACAAGGGCAGAAAAGACAGAGAATTTGAGGTGGAAGAATTAGTTTGGTTGAAGAGGTTGCCTATGAGGCAGAGGTCCTTACTGGGTCAACCATATTCGACGCTTCTACCAAGGTATTATTGCCCTTTTCGTGTGCTACAAAGGATGGGAAAGGCTGCGTATCGCTTGGCGTTACCACCAACTGCCAAGGTTCACCCAGTCTTCCACGTTTCAAGACTGAAGCCGCATCATGGACCAGCGCCAGAACAAGAATAACCTCTACCTGATTCGTCACCAAGACCTGTAAGAATTTTGAATCACAGGTGGGTCACTAGAGAGGGTAGTACTCGCCATGAAGTACTGGTTGAATGGGAAGGAAATGAGAGTGGCACTTCATGGGAAACATATGATCAGATCGTCTCTCAGTTTCCAGGAATACGAGCTTGGGGGCAAGCTCGATCTACGGAGGGTGGACTTGATACGAGCCCACTTAGGACCCGCACTAGGACTAAGCAGGGGTTAGGAGAGACTAGTGAGGTTAGGACGGAACTCTTAGAAATTCTTGGGTCCAACGTCCCAACAAATGAGAACATGGGAAATTTAGAACCTAGAGCGTTAGCAGTGAGAGGTGAGGGTGGAATAGCAACGGCTCTAGGATAGGTTTTCGAGCAAGGAAGGCCGGTACATGGAGAAACAAGGGCTAGGAAACTAAATTCCTAGGATTTGGTCCAGTATAGGCCTAAGTTTAGTTCTTGAGTCGAGTCCAAAACCTAAGTCCTTAGAGTCGGGTTTGCGCGAGTCTAGGGAGGTCATCTAGTCGAGTTGAGCCTAGCTCGAGGAGGCTAGATGGGTGTGCTAAGCAAGTGGTTTCCATCTTGAGCTCACATGGCTCAAGAGGAGTTTTTATTCATGAGTTACACTTAGTGTTTGGTTTTCTCTATTCGATTTGATGACATATTCATTCATTCGCATAATTCCATTCATTACTTACCTAGTCGGGTTGTGACTTGGGATTATATCGTTTTTATTATGTTTATGCATTTCATTTTGAGTTTTGGGGCTGGATTCATGTTTCGAATCCAGATTTGAATACACTTGTATAAATTGAATTGTATAAATTGAATTGGATCAAGGGATTGAGTATGCAATTTTGGGAATTTGAGATCATTTGATTTTTGCCTCTCTCTCTCCTCACGTTTCTCCTCTCTTCACGTCAATCCCTCTCTCCCTTGTCTCTCTTCTCTCCTCAACTCTCCTAAGACCAGCGTGCTGGCCTCTCTCCCCCCTCTTGTCTCCCTCTCCTCTCTTCTTCTTCCATCATCTCTCTCGTCATCCCCTCCTAGTCACATTTATCTCCAACGTTGAAGAAGAAGGAGCGGTGATTCCTCTAGGCGAGCCACGGCCCTAGGGGGATTTTCAACACTTCGACTTCACCTAGGATCTGCACGCCTTGGGTGCAATTCCTCTGCCATATCAGAGGAGTTAGAGGCTCTAGACGTGCAAAGGAGGCTGCGGTTTCATCCCTAGTAGCGCAGCAACCCATCGTGAATCAAGAAAGAAAGGTTAGTTCGTTCCCGTTTTGGAATTGTCTAAGTAACGTGTTGGCTTAGTTTAGTTTTGGATTTCTCGAGGGAGGGGTTGGAACTCTTGAGTCACAGCCAAGATGCCATCATCTTCCTTGCGTGGAAGTCACTTCTAAACTAGGTTTTACAAGTCTTAGAAGGATTCCAAAGGAGACGCGCTTGCCAACGTTGAAAGAAAGTTCAAATTTGGTCTGGTCGATTTTCTTCAAAGAAAAACACAGAAACTTGCTGGAGTTTTCACTGGAAAATCAGTATTTCATCAACACGTTCCACGGTGAAATACCATCAAAGCCAGCAAAGAAGCATAGGAGAAAAATCAGCGCGAGAAAAGAAGAAGAACGCCGGTGGTTTCGCGTAGAACGGCCAAGGCGTTTGCGAAATACAAGTCACCGAAAAATTCTGGTTTTCCAGCCACCTTTGCCATTTTTCCGACTACATTTGGGTCTATTCCGACCACTACTCTCAAAGGTCAGACGTGTCCTCCGTTGCAAGAAAAGGAGCTGAACATTTGGTGGGTAATTTCGTCAAAGAAAAAGAAGGAGGTGCACATGACGTGAAAAGAGAGATTCTAGGAGTGATCTACGGCCCTCCTACATTTTTTGCCAAAAAGTGGTATGAGATCTATACCCCTTCCTTTCAATTAGTTCTCAACCATTCATCTTGATCAAGAGGGGATTCACTTCACACGGGAACCAGTTCTTAGCCCTTAATAATCTCCTACACTTGCTCTAATTGATCCCAGGAAAGCCACCTAGTGTCGCGCCAACTTTTGATCCACATTTGGTGGAGATTGCTCAGAAAATTCAGGAACTATCAATCTTTCCTAACCCATAGATCCCTGCCACGTCCTATTCTTGAGCCTCACATGATTTAGGAACCACTCTTTTAGCTATTTCCCAGGCCATTAGTCAGTTTTTCCATCATTTGAGTCCCACGTCTCTAGTGTAAGCCCCTAGCTTCTCTCTATCTCATCGTTGGATGACCCAACCTGTCCTAAATCACCCAACCCCATATTCCTTGCATCTAATCATCTAAGCCTAACCATACCTCACGCCCTTGTCCTAAGCTCACGTGTTTCCAAACCTCACACACATAGAACTTAAACCCTCTTAACCCGTAGAAGCTGTCCAAGCCCACGCCTCTCCCCCAACAGTCCTTAACCAGCCACACATAGGGGAATACCATAGCTCGATGACCGAGCTCACATCTCTTGACCGTAGCTAGGGTCATTCCCCAGCTCTAGACCGAGCTGACCTTGACCAGTTCCAGCAACATCAAATCTTTTTGGCGTGCATCCTTGGGTTTCTTCACTTGTCGCCCAAGTGGATTGAGGTCTACACCACATTAGGCCTCCTTCGTGCGCTGCCACGCACTCAGCCAGGGGGGCTGAGCTAGGAGGCATCCCTTTGCCTCACTTGGAGCCGAGGACCCCTTCGGAAGTGGCTGAACCTTCCCTTGTTCCAGCTTGGTCTTCAGCATTGTTCGTGTGAAGGAAGGAGACGCTTGCAATTGAACCAACGTCGCCCTTGGCGTTGACGTCGTCTTCCTTTGAGATGCTCCCATGGCAGCCGTCTTATTGATGTGACCATGGGCTAGCATTCTTCTAGAGCCACAGCATCCCTTTCATCTTCTGCACACATCAGAAAAGTGGTAGAATTCTGAAGTCTGAACGGCGAAGCGCAAGATCGCCTTGGAGAGGTACCGATTTTTCTATAAATCGGATTTGCTTAAGTTTGAATATTCTTATTTGCTTTCGTTAGATTTTCCAGATTTCTTGTAGTTTCCTAGAGGTCTTGTGCCTAAGATCCGGCTACAAGAGATCATTTGTGAGTGAGTCTAGTTTGCTTTACATCAATAATATTGGAGTCATTTTGCTTAGCATCACTTTGATTCTTCCTAGTGTCGTAAGTTCCCTCTACGAGGATCTTGGGGAGTAGGATTGACTCTAGGACTGGGCTGTCGCCTAAGCCGGAGTAAGATCCTACCAGCTTCATACTTCAGATACGTCATTTCGAAGATTAATTGACAAAAAAAATGCTTTGACCACCCATAAGCTTTCAAAAGGACAACTTTTAAATATATATGTATATATATATAATATATATACATATATATTTTCAGTTGTATTGTTCATTTTGGAATCGCTTTCTTCATTAAAAAATAAATCCATCTTTGTCTATTTATATGTCGACTCTACACCTGACATATGTATCGGCCAACACTGACTTATGCTAGATATTATTTCAAAGAAGTAAAATATAAAATAAATTAACATCCTATTTGCCATAGAAATGGTCCTCCCAAATAAAAAAAATTGATATCTGATTGGGCTTAGATTGGATTCCGTATTAAATAATTATCTATTGAGGATCAGGTTCGTTCAAATTGCAGACACGCTTTACAGTTAAGAAAATTGCTTGATGCGAATTTTTCAGATTATAGAAAGAGGAAACTGCATGACAATCAAACGAGGCTGTTTGAGGTCACCTTGCCTTAGGTTATTCGGCTCTGCAGACAGTATTGTTGGTTTTCCCTTATTCACTATACCTTTGGCAAAGAAGGCAGAGTGACTCAACAAATACCTAATACCTGCTGCCATTGGATATCAGCCCTTTCACCCAAAGCATGGGATGGGTTACTCTAAAACCATCAAAATGTGGCACAAGAGACCCATTAAAGAGCTTATAAAAAAGAGAGAGAGAGAGACAGAGGGCACCAGCCAAAAAACCAACAAAAAATAGCCCAAAGGCCAGTGCATCAACTCAACCCCAAAGTCCATAGCTATTGACAACATAATAAGCAAATGAGGAATTGAAAAGAATGAAGCCAATGTACACAAGATTCACCTGATGGACATTAACATAGCTTAAAAATCTTCCAACCATATATCTTTTAGGAGATAAGTGCCAGTTCTAATTTGTCCTCAGAAAAATGCTTGGGATGTTCATAAAATGAAAATCAGGCCACAAAGATTACTTGCCATCAGCAGACCCTCAACACCCTCCAACCACCCAAAAAAACACACATTATCAAGAATTTTCTTTTGCATTGTATGCAGTAACTTATTCACTATACCCATGGTAGATAGTTCAAGTCAGACAATGCTTTCCAGGCAGATGCACTTCCATCAAAACAGTTCTCAGAGCCCAGTGCATTTCATCATTCGACCATCCCAAGCTCCATATTTGTGAAAAAGTCAAAACAACTTGTTTTCCAAGGGACACAATATGCAGTTGCCAATATATATATATATATATATGTTAAGACTAAAAACCTTGACATAGGATGTCGCACCACTCAAATAAAGAAGCTACCTTACAATATTTTTTCTGGGAACTTCTCTCAGAAAAAGCATTGACTTAGAAAATCAATTTCCCAAATGACAAGAGTTGCTGACATTATGGCTTATTTAACGTTAAGCATGGGAGAGGTACAATGACACTTTGGGCAAGGAAAAAAAGGATTGCGTCAACAAAAGTATGCAGATATACATGACTTCATAGAACATATTCGCAGTTAAACCAATCTCCATCACATAGAAAGAAGGTCAGCAATCTCGTCTAACAAAGAGAAACGATATAGCTCATATAAGTCAGACAATGCTTTCTAGGCAAATGCATTTCCATCAACAAAAACTGCTCAGAGCCCAGTGCATTTCATCATCCAACCCCATGAGTCATGGTCTCAAGATTCACAAACAACATAAACACAGAGGCCACACAGGCATAAAGATAGAGTGATAGAGAGAAGAAACTGACAAAGGGTGTAAAGGAACTTAAAAAAAAAAAGGACAAAAACCACATATCTAAAAGCGAAGATTACTTGATCTACTAGGTCCTCAGTGAGACTGCTTATAATTTTCAACAATGATAAATCAGGTCTCAAAGATTACATGCCATCATCGAACCTTAAAATAATTGTGAAACGAAAAGAAGGAATAAAAGTATAAAACACAAATAAAATTAAGAAAAAGATAAGAGAGGTAGTTCATGATAGAAAAATATTTTCAGTTGAATGTCGCCATCATCGAACCTTAAAATAATTGTGAACGAAAAGAAGCAATAAAAGTATAAAACACAAATAAAATTAAGAAAAAGATAAGAGAGGTAGTTCATGATAGAAAAATATTTTCAGTTGAATGTCGCAGTACGTTATTCACTATACCTTTGGCAAAGAAGGCAGAGTGACTCAACAAATACCTGCCATTGGATATCAGCCCTTTCACCCAAAGCATGGGATGGATTACTCTAAAACCATCAAAATGTGGCACAAGAGACCCATTAAAGAGCTTATAAAAGAGAGAGAGAGAGAGACAGAGGGCACCAGCCAAAAAACCAACAAAAAATAGCCCAAAGGCCAGTGCATCAACTCAACCCCAAAGTCCATAGCTATTGACAACATAATAAGCAAATGAGGAATTGAAAAGAATGAAGCCAATGTACACAAGATTCACCTGATGGACATTAACATAGCTTAAAAATCTTCCAACCATATATCTTTTAGGAGATAAGTGCCAGTTCTAATTTGTCCTCAGAAAAATGCTTGGGATGTTCATAAAATGAAAATCAGGCCACAAAGATTACTTGCCATCAGCAGACCCTCAACAACCTCCAACCACCCAAAAAAACACACATTAGCAAGAATTTTATTTTGCATTGTATGCAGTAACTTATTCACTATACCCTTGACAAACAAAGAAGAGTGACTCCACCTGAAAAGCTAAACCACCAGAAAATGGTGGAACAGGTCATCGAATAGCTTAGAGAGAGAGAGAGATCAAGGGACCAACCGGTGGATAGGTACACCAATGGCTACAACACTCTACTAGCCACTGCCAATTACCGGTTAGACAGAGACAGGGAGATGGAGCAGGGTTAGCTCCTATAAGTCAGACAATGCTTTCAGGGCAAATGCATTTCCATCAACAAAAAAATGCTCAGAGCCCAGTGCATTTCATCATCCAACACCACAACAAACTTGATGCATTCACAATTAAAAAAAACACACACACACAGAGGACACATTGACAGACGTGCAGGCATGTAGATTCAGTGATAGAAAGAGAAGGCATGGAAAAGATGTTAACAAGTTCAAAAAATATGAAAACAGTTCAATAAAAGTGAAGTTGTGAAGATTATGTGGTTTGCTCGGTCCTCAACGAGACTGCTTATAATTTTCATCAATGATAATCAGGTCTCAAAGATTAGATGCCATCATCGAACCTTGAAATAACTGTCGAGCGAAAGAAAGTATAAGGCCAACATAAAATTAAGCAAAGGAAAAGAGAGAGAGAGAGAGAGAGAGAGAGAGAGAGAGAGAGAGAGAGAGAGAGGGTTTTCAAAGACTTTGATGGAAAAGAGAATGTTATGATTATTCTGTTGAATGTTGCAGTACGTTATTCACTATACCTTTGACTAACAAGGCAGAGTGACTCAACAAATACCTGCCAATGGATCTCAGCCCTTGCACCCAAAGTTCAAGAGGGGTTACACGAAACCATCATAATGTGGCACAAGAGACCCATCGATTGGCTTATAAAAAAGAGAGAGAAGGATAGAGGGCCAGTTCTCGAACCTTGGACCTATCGTTATACCATCATCAGGTTGTACCACAAGGCCAGGTAAGAAACATAACAAGTGAAGGAGGAACTCAAAACAAATGAAGCCTATTTACACAGGATCCTGAAGGGCACTAAAAGAGCTTAAAAGTTAAAAATCTTTGAAACATATATCTTGGAGGAAAGAAGTGCTGGTTTTAATTGGTCCTCAGAATGATCGCTTGTATTATTCATCTAGAGAAAATCAGGTCTCAAAGATTATTAGCCATCATCGGACACTCAACAACCTCAGACTACCCAAAAATATACACACATACATTTGTAAGATTATTCACAATGCCCATGATAAACAACGTAGAGTGACCCAATGAAATCCTGAATTTGTATCTATTCCCTTATAAGGGATATTGACATTAAAAACCACCAAAAAATGTGGAAGAAACCATTAAAGAGCTTTTAAAAAGAGGGTGCCTCTGGTACATCCAACAGCTCCATCCACCGGACACCACCAAATGCCAGTAAGAGAAAAGGGGGGGGGGGGGGAGAGAGACATAGAGAGAGAGAGAGAGAGAGGATTGGGCTAGTTTCTGTAAGTCAGACAAAGCTTTCTAGGCAAACACATTTCCATCAACAAAAACTGTTCAGCGCCCAGTGCATTTCATCATCCAACCGCATGACAAACTCAATGGCTGCAGAATTCACACACAAAGGCCACATGGGCAGACGTGATAGAGAAAGGGTATAAACAAAGGATATTATTAACGACTTTTCCAGAAAACAACTAAAACAAAAACTACATAGCAAAAAGCAAAGGTTACTTGATTCAGTCACTTGTCAGTGACAGCTTATTATTCTCACCAATGATAAATCAGGCCTCAAAGATTACATGCCATCATCAAACCTTAAAATAATTGTGAAACAAAAAGAAAGTAAAATTAACAAAAATAAATGAGAGTGTGTGTATGTGTGTCTTCACAAGGCTTGGCTGGAAAATAGTAGCTCATGACAGAAAATACTTCTTCTGCTGAATGTCATAGTACGTTGCTCACTATATCTTTAACAAACAAGGCAGAGCAACTCAATATATACCTGCCATTGGACCTTGGACCTTGCACCCAAAGGTGGAGATGAGTTACCCAAAGACCATCATAATGTGTCATGAGGGACCCATCAAAGGGTTCATAAGAGAGAACGGGAACAAAAAAAAAAAAAAAAAAGACCAGCCCAATCAACTCCACCCCAAACTGAACAGCTATCAAGAAGACAAGAACACAACAAGCAAAAGAAGTGTTGACGGGTTTTGTTGTCCGGGTGTGGATCCTTACCCGATCCGGTTTGTCCTAATTAGGACTACTTATATCTCTGTAAACCCTAATCTTTGAGTTAATGAAGTTTCTAAGAGAGAGAGTGTCTGGCTGCTAGTGGGCGTCAGACCTCCTCACCCGTGGTTTTTCTTCCCTCGTGTTGAGGGTTTTTCACGTTACCTTGGTGTGCTTTCTACATGGTATCACAGCCGTGAAGTTCCGGCGTTATTGGTTGGTCATTCGTTTTGGTTCGTGTTGGAGGAGGACTCGGCCGACACTGTTCATCGCACGCACCAGGAGCCTCTCCCGTCACTGTTCATCATCGCCCGGCACTGTTCACCGCACGCACCAGGAGCCTCTCTCGTGCGTTGCACCTGACGCCTGTGCTGCGCTGTTGCACCTCACCCGACGCCTGCGTCCAATGACAACCCACCCAGCGTCGCTCTGCCTCTGCCTCCGTCAGGTTCCGTCCGACCTGGTTCCTTCCTTTTTTCTGGCGTTCCCCTCCTTGTTTTCTGGCGCCCGACGCACGAAGCCCCTGTTCCTGCCACTCTGTTTTTCGGCGACCTGCTCCCTCAGTTTCGTCCAGTGATCTGCTTCCACTGGATTCTCCCTGTCCGCTACTCCCTACCGCCGCCGTCGTTCTCTGCTACCGCCGTCAGTGATCTGTCTGTCGTTCTCTGCTGCCGCCATCAGTGCTCTTCCACCCGACGCTGCTGCTTCCGCTGCGTCCTGCCGCTCCTGTTGCTCACACTGCTTCTGCCGTTGATCCACCACACTCTACCCCGTGGCAGCCGCTTCGTGATCATGGCTGACTCGTCTTCCTCTTCAGTCAATACCAACCTACCTGATGTTGTGTCTGCGCGGACTGATCATGTACCAGTTCAAGTTACCACCATCCAACTTACCAAGGAGAACTATTCACGATGGTCTGCAGCAATTACTATGGGGATTGCAGGGCGAGGACGCATTGCCTATATGAATGGGAGAAAGGTTGAACCTGCCGCAGATAGTATGGCTTGGGATACATGGTTTCTTGAAGACAACCAGGTAAAAACCTGGATTGTTAATTTAGTGTCCCCTGATATCCAACCCCTCATTCTTCGCAAGAAGACTGCAAGGGATATGTGGATTATTTTGGAGCAGATGTATGGTCAAAAGAAACGAAAAGTTCGGGTGTATCAACTTATGAAGGATGTATATTCCCTGCGACAAGGTGCTCTCTCGGTTGCAGGCTTTTATGCAGCACTGAAATCAAAGTGGGAGGACCTTGACTATCATTCTGATATTACATGGAGGTGTCCTCATGACCAGATGCAGTATATGACCGATAAATGGGAGAACAGGGTATTCCTTTTCTTATCCGGACTGAATGATGAATTTGAAAATATAAGGAGTCAGATTCTTAACTCTAACGAATCATTTAGTATTGAAGATGTGTATTCCCGAGTTGAAGCTGAAGAACAGAGGAGGATGCTCTCTAGTGAATGAAAAGGGGGAGAACAGTCTGCCTATGTTAGTCGTGTCCCTGTGGGAACTCCTCGTTCTTCCCGAAAATGTACACATTGCAAAAAACTTGGTCATACTAGGGATTTTTGTTGGGACCTGTATTCAGAGAAAAATGATAGTAGGGGGAGGTCTTCTAGTGGGAAGAAGTCTGTATCGTCTGCAACAAGTCTGAGTGATGGAAAATGTTCTATTTCTACAGAACAGATTCGTGAGCTAAGAGCATATTTGAGCAAGATTGATGTTGGTCAGGCAGATGCACCAGATGAAGTGAAGATCAATCAGGCATTGGCTGTTTCAGGGGGAGAGGTACTTCTTCTATGGGTGAATGGATTGTTGACAGCGGTGCCACTCATCACATGACTGGCAACCCTAAGCTTTTCCATGACTACAAGCTATCCTCGGGAAGGGAACGTGTGTCCCTTGCCGATGGTTCCTTTACTTCTGTGGTAGGGAAAGGGAGTCTTTCCTTGTTAAATAATTTTTTAGTTCATGATGCCTTGCATGTTCCCCATCTTCCCTTAAATTTGTTATCTGTTAGTAAGATTACCAAGGAACTGAAGTGTGAGCTTATATTTTCTGAAAAACGTTGTGTTTTGTAGGACTTGGTGGCAGGGAAGAGGATTGGGATTGGTTTGGTGTCTGATGGGCTGTATCGGCTTCCTATACGCGTTGTCATAGCTCTTATGTCAGCAGTCAGCAGGACAGAGAAGAAGGAGGAAGAGTGTCGTCAGTTATTTTTGTTTTGGCATGAATGCCTTGGTCATCTCCCATTTGGGATTTTGAAACATTTGTTCCCTGAACTATGTTCTAGTTTATACATTTCCATGTTATCATGTGATGTGTGTCAGTTTGCGAAGCATGTTAGAGCTTCTTATCCAATTTCAAATAGTCGTTCTAATAAAGCTTTCTCCTTGGTTCATTCTGATGTGTGGGGGCCTTCGGGCATTCATTCTCGTGGTGGTTTTCAATACTTTATAACTTTTATAGATGATTATTCAAGGTGTACCTTTGTGTATTTGTTGAAAGATCGTAGTGAGGTGCCTCACATTATTGAAACCTTCATCCTCCTAGTGGAAAACCAGTATGGAAATTCTGTCAAGAGTTTTCGGTCTGATAATGCTCGTGAATATCTGTGTCTCACTGTTGAAGAATTCTTTCGAAAGAGGGGGATTGTTCATGAGACATCCTGTAGTTATACCCCCCCTCAAAATGGGGTTGCTGAAAGGAAAAATCGTCAGTTGCTCAATGTCACTCGAGCCATATTATTCCAAAGAAATCTCCCAAAATACTATTGGGGTGATGCAATCCTTACTAGTGTCTACTTGATTAATCGCATGCCTAATCATGTGCTAAAGGGTCGTACTCCCTACTCTATGCTTCCAGGGAGTAGTCAACCTTTTCACCTTGCTCCTCGAGTCTTTGGATGTGTGTGTTTCATACATAACCACAGCCCCAATGTGAAAAAACTTGATCCCAAATCTATTAAGGGCATCTTTCTTGGGTATTCTTCCACTCAAAAAGGTTATAAATGTCTAGATCCCACCACTGGTCGTCTTCACATTACCAAAGATGTCACATTCTTGGAACATGTCTCCTATTTTGGTGAGAATTCTCTTCAGGGGGAGAAGTTAATGTCTAAGGAAGAGTATTCTCCCACACAGGAAATTCAGTTTACAGACTTTATGGATTACAGGCATGAAGAGAATCCTGTTGCCAAGGTGCTTGGCAAAGATGAAGAGGTGACGACTACTGATGTACATGAACAGGAGAAGGAGGGAGAGCATCCTATGGTGACAGAACAAGAGGGTAATCGTATGTTTGGACAGGTGTATTCCAGGAGAAGAGCTTGTACTGACAAGGTGTTTGATGATGAGGAGGTTACACCGAATCCCAATCCTACTTCTTCCTTGGATGATCCAAGTCGTGTTCAGAAGCAAGATGTTGGAAGAGAAATTCAGACTGGAAAAAAAAAGGAGGATCTTCCTATTGCCTTGAGAAAGGGTGTCAGGTCATGTACCCAGCACCCTATTGGTAACTTCGTATCTTACTCTAGATTGAGCACTGACTATAAATGTTTTGTATCCTCCTTGGCTGTGGTTGTGATTCCCAGGAATGCTACAGAGGCTCAGGGTGACACTAGGAGGTCTCATGCAATGAAAGAAGAGATGGAAGCTTTAGACAGAAATCAGACATGAGAGGTGGTTGATATTCCTGAAGCAGCCCACTTGGTTGGGTCGAAGTGGGTCTATACTGTTAAGTATAAACCAGATGGGAACATTGAGAGGTACAAAGCACGATTGGTGGCCAAGGGGTTCAGTCAAAAATATGGGATCGACTACTTAGAGACGTTTGCTCCAGTTGCAAAGATGAAGACTGTTAGAGTTATTATTTCATTGGCGGTGTTGAAAGGTTGGGAGATGTGCCAACTTGATGTGAAAAATGCCTTTCTCAATGGATATCTCGAAGAGGAGGTGTACATGTGCATGCCACCAGGTTTTGAGAAGCCTGGGCTGAAACAGTCTCCCCGAGCATGGTTTGAACGGCTCAGACTTGTTATGAAGAAACATAGCTACAAACAAGGAAATGGAGATCATACCCTGTTTGTAAATAGAAGAGAGAGTAAAGTTACTCTACTATTGGTTTATGTTGATGATGTGATTGTTACAGATGATGATAAGGAAGAGATAGCAAGATTAAAGGGTTTACTATCTACTGAATTTGATCTAAAAGATCTTGGTAAGCTGAAGTATTTCTTGGGTATTGAAATTGCTAGATCAGGTACAACTCTTGTACTTAGTCAAAGGAAGTATACCCTGGATCTATTGAAGGAGACAGGAAAACTGGGGTGCAGACCAGCCTCTACTCCTATAGATGCAGGGCATAAACTTGGTAGCAAAGATGGAGAACTGTTGTGTGAAGAAGCTAAAGGGAGATATCAACGTTTAGTTGGCAAACTGATTTATCTCACTCTAACTAGACCTGATATCACATTTGCTGTAAATGTGATGAGCCAGTTCATGCATGCACCTATACAAATATGCACTTGAAGGCTGTAGATAGAATTCTGTGCTACTTGAAGAAGAATCCCGGAAAGGGACTTCTATATGTGCAACAAAGATCTCTTGAAGTTGAAGGGTATTCTGATGCAGACTGGGCAGGCTGTGTTGACACCAGAAAATCCACTTCAGGGTACTGCATCTACTTGAGAGGAAATTTAGTTGTTTGGAGAAGCAAGAGACAAGATGTGTGTTCCCGCTCGAGTGCAGAGGCTGAATATAGGGCTGTGGCTACTGGGGTATCAGAATTGTTATGGCTGAAGATCTTACTGGCAGATATTGGAATAGAGATTGAAGGGCCTATGAGGATGTATTGTGATAACAAGTCTGCAATTAACTTGGGTAACAACCCGGTTCTTCATGATCGAACAAAGCATGTGGAGATTGATCGTCACTTCATCAGAGAAAGAATTGATGCTGAGGAATTAACGCTACCATACATGAAGTCTGAAGAGCAAACTGCTGATATCCTAACCAAGGCCTTAAGTGTAACTCCATTTGAGAGAAATGTATCCAAGTTGGGCATGTTTGATATGTATGCCCAACTTGAGGAGGAGTGTTGACGGGTTTTGTTGTTTGGGTCTGGATCCTTACCCGATCCGGTTTGTCCTAATTAGGACTACTTATATCTTTGTAAACCCTAATCTTTGAGTTAATGAAGTTTCTAAGAGAGAGAGTGTCTGGCTGCTAGTGGGCGTCAGACATCCTCACCCGTGGTTTTTCTTCCCTCGTGTTGAGGGTTTTCCACGTTACCTTGGTGTGCTTTCTTCTACTCTCGTGCATGCTTTATTTCTACAAGAAGAAAAAACAAATGAAGCCAATGTACAATAAGAAGCCAATGCCATCATTGGACCCTCAAAACAAATGAAGCCAATGCCATCATTGGACCCTCAACACCATCCAACCACCCCAAAAAACATAACCACATACATTTGAAAGATTTCTCTTTTGCGTTGAATTTAGCAACACATTATTCATTATGCCCATGGTAAACAAAGGACTCAACAAAATCCTGCATTTGTATCTAAGCCCTTATGAGAGATATTTAGATGGATCACTCTAAAACCATCAGAAGTTGGTGTAAGAGACTATTCAAGAGCTTCTTAAGAGAGAGAGACTGCCAGAACGATAAATACATCTGACAACTCTGACTACCAGCTGCCACCAAGATATATACATACATAAATATATATATATATATATACATATATAAAGAAAGAGAGAGAGAGAGAGAGAAAGAGTCAAAATTCTCCTGTTGCAATGGGAAAATTTTAAGAGGCTTTTGTTGGTGCCCCAAAGTTATGAACAAGATGATAACACCAGTTGAAAATAGAATAAAACAAAAATTCCACGTTCCATTTTTCCAGAACAGCATGCACAAATTGAGGCAAATCAGTAGAAAATAAGCCAACACATGAAAAAAACGAAATAAACAAGATGTCGAGCATGAATACATTAGGAAGAACCAAAAAAACGGAAGATTTGTAAACTCACGTTGTTGTCACCAATTCACAAGTTCATAAAATCAATTATGCTGTCACCGATTTGATGCTCACGGTAAGTCGCCAGAGGATGAAGGAGGGAGGGCAGCCAGAAAAATCAGATTCTTGCCTCAGGAGTCGTCGGAAGTCAGTTAAGGAGGTCAGTTAAGGAGGTCGAGGGAGGTGCGCGGCGCTCCAAGCTCACAAGTTAATGGGTTAAACCCTAAACGTGTGAGCTTCAAACTTAAACGTTCAAGTTAAAAAAAAAAGGACAAAGTTGTCACCGGCGCACGCACGGACAAAACTCACCCGAGTCGGTGCCCGTAAAAACAGAACAAATCAAATCTAAACCAATTATTTATCAATACTCTAATAGTTCTTTATGATTTTTTTTTTATGCATGAAAATCATAGCAAAATGTAGGTACAAAAAAAAACATCAGTATCTTCAAAAGCATTCTTCAAGACATGATTTTTTTGAACTACAATTACGCACCCAACAACTGTATAACAAAAAGTATAAAATCACATGAATGAAGAGGAAACAGAGACCATGAAGAGAATGGATATAAATCAAGATAGAAAGATGGGGGAAAAGAAGAATAAGAATAAGACATTATAGCAGCAGATAGGATACATACATAAAATTCAACATCCAAAAGTGTATCATTTTTAAAAAAAAAACAAAGACAGGAAAATGCAGCCCTCCTATTCATCGAACAGCGTGCTACAATTGCTTGTAGGATGAAGAACGGTGATGAAAGCCATCCACTCCCCTCCTCCCCTATTTCCTCTGTGCAGGATGCCCGAGAGAAAAGGCAGATGGAGGCGATGGGGCAGAGAGAAAAGAGAAACGGAGGTTCTCGCCGTGTAACCGATAGGAGGAAAGAAAAAAAACGAAGGAGCAATGGCGTCGCTATAGGGGAGAGCGGAGGAAGCCGCAGTGGACAATTGAAGACGTCACGATGGAGGAGAGTGAAGCTTCCAGCATAAGAGAAGGAAGCAACTGAGGGATTTCAGAAGAGGAACGTCACACCAGCGGGCAAGAAGAGAAAGGTAGAAGCTTCAGAGATCTTATTCTGCGCGCATTATGCACTCGCGGACGAGGTTGGCAAACGGGCCAGACTCGGGCTGCAGGCCCGACCCAACTGTTCGGCCAGGCCTCGTAGGCCCCGTTTCTAAATATATGTTTTCAGTCGGTGGGAGGGCGTGTTATATGCACGTAATTGTACAACCAGCTGAATTCTATTACCCATACGTATATGTATTTTAATACTAAACATTATACATCAATAAATTATCATATATCTGTCATTACTTCATACTTTTGTCATATCACATCTTGTCATTATCTCATATTGTTATCATTATCATCTCTTGGCCGGTAAGAGGCGTGACACTATGCCAACAAAAAATCTCAAAAAAAAAAAAAGACAACATAAAACCAAAGAAGTGAAAAACAACAACAAATTGAAATCATACACTATGAGCCAAACCTTGGAATCATAGGTTCTGTTCCCGCCAAATTGTAACCATTTGACTGATTACTTTACAGAGATCTGTAAAAGAATATCACAAGTAAGCTTCAGAAAATACAAGCATTTCATAGTAAAAACACACAACAAACCTTGCCTTTCAAGTTCGATGTGAGACGAGGGAGCAGAGAAAAAATTTGAGGAACTCATGACCAAAATGCTAAGAGTTATCACCAGACTTAATCAATGAGTGGTACATTAAGCACCCAATCACGAACATCTCTAAAGTTCTAGTTTCAATTAGATCAGTCGTTTCTTAGGAACAAGGAACTCAAGCGTGGATTGGTCTTCTGCTAACAAGAACATGTACTAAGAAACGTGATCCTCTTTGCAAGGATTTTCGTCCTTCAATCCACATTTCAAGGTAGCAACTACTGCCTTTCACCGTACAAGAACATCCAAAGTTTAATTTCAATTATATAAAAAACCAAGGAACTCAACCGCGGACTGAATGAACTTCTAGACTCTTTTCTATTCAAAGGTTGAAAGCCTCAACGTAGTCCCACCTGAAGAAGGTAACCTTGTTATTTTGATAGGAGAGCGGTGACTCTACTTGTTTGCGCTAGATTGCCCGTGTCATCTCCGCATCGGGGAAGTTCAAGGCCGTAAGAATCGGATCCTAGCGGATTAGATCAGACCCGGAAAAAAAAGATCTGTAATTTTGTCCAACCGAAATGGAAATTTCAGCTTATCCCACAAATGACCTCACATTTAATCATATTTCCACATGTTCCTTAGATGGAGTTTACTTTCACAGTAGCTTGAGTCTCCACAACGTTGTTCCTTACAAGGATCACATACACTGAGATAAAGAGAGCAAATGAAAAAGACCATACTTGATTCAGGGTCTTCGACAGTTTGTAAATTTACCTCTTCCTACAACTCACCAAGTGGTTGGCATCTACAATCCAAGTTATTGCACGTATCAACAGAAAAGTTTACAAGTGAACATAAGGGAACGAGGCAAGATATCATCTCCAGCTTTTAGGTTGGCAAGGCCCCAAGAATATGCTACCAGATTGATGGTCTCCGTGGCATTTCTTGTGAATACAATTTCTTTAGGTTTTGAACCATTAATAGAAACTGATATTTTCTTCCTTGCAAACTCAAAAGCATCGGTGGCTTTTGCACTGAATTCATAGGAACTGACAAAGCACAAATTTATCAGCATAACATTGCTCAAAAGGAAACTTCTATTAGTGAACAATGATAGACAAACAAAACACAAAAGTAATAAATGGGGCTAATCCATAACCCTCCAGTCGTAATAAATGGGGCTAATCCATAACCCTCCAGTCGTAATAAATGGGCTAATCCATAACCCTCCAGCCAACCAATCAACGACTTGAGCATTGAACGAAGCATTGTGTCAAGTACATGAAAAAAAAGAATATCGGCAGAAATAAGTAGCAATAGTCTACTGTCCACTATGCAGAACTACATGCATCAATATGAATGAACTTAAAAGCAGAAAGCTGCTTCAGTTTGAGGAATACCATCAGAAATAAGTAGCAATAGTCTACTGTCCACTATGCAGAACTACATGCATCAATATGAATGAACTTAAAAGCCACAAAGCTGCTTAAGTTTGAGGGTCACAAATTTGTCCATAACGCACATAAAATATATCTGAATATAATTGAAAACAATAGAAAAATCGAAGAGCTTTGCAAGAAGTACAAACTCATGCATCTATTCCTGAGGATGCATGCAGTCACACTGATAATCATTTTGAAAAATCCAGAAAATTGACAACAGAGCTAGCATTGTAGGGCATGCAAAATCATATTGGGTTTCAAAGAGAGATCTACTAACTGCTCCATTGCGTCAGATGTTGTATTGCAGATTCTAGATTGCCAGAGTGGTGGTTGACCTGTCATGGTTGTCAGAGGGTAAAGGGATGACTCCTAGTGACCTGATCCACAAACACCACAAAATTATTGAACTCAATCCAAATCTCTTTCCATGGAAAGAGATGAAGACTCCACTTTAATTTCATGCTTCAATCAATGGTTTTCTGTCAACATATGCAGAACTTCAATAAATAATGATCCAATATGCTTATATAGATGCTTTATCAGCCTGATTATAAAAGGCACAGTTAGGGATGCGGCAGATATTCCAGGTTGTCGAGATCAGATGGAGACCCTGATTATATTATCGACATGGTCCACTATACCTGACATAGACAAGATAGCTCAACAGCATTAGCCAATGATTTCACTTGTAACATATTAATTATAGAAAATTATTAACATGAATGAGAGTACATGACATTAAGCACTTACATGGGTCGGACTGCTGCTGCCAGAAAGAATGAAAGAAGATAGGTGACACTGAGGTTCCAGGGTCTTTTCAAATACACAAATAATAAAACAATGAAATAATGCACAATACAAAATTATTGAAAAAAGATTAAATCAAACGATTTATCATGCACCCAATGAACTACCTTTTTTTTTCCCTTTCTTGATATACAGAAACATAGAATTATAGAACAAGGAATTTTCTATTCTTGCTTCCTTTGCAAACAGGGCAATAAAACTAATTAATTGAAGAGTGGATCATTGTGGATGTCCAACTGTGAACATGAATGTGAGTGAGCAAGCAATCAAGACAATGGAGGGAGGGAGAGAGAGAGAGAAGGGTAGGTATGGGGCGTTATGTTGGGATACCTTAAGTAATGAATATCGTGGTGAACATTTGAGTTGTAGCCCTCACATAATCACAGAGAACATCCGAAACAGCATATGGCTTTTGAGATGTAGCTGCGTTGTCTAAATACACCAAGTTGGAACCATTCACCTCATACAAAATTTATGTAGTCACTCTCCAATGCAAAACGAGAAACCAAGCCTCCACCAAGTAGAGGCCTCTTGGAAATAAAAGACAACCAGCAGACAATTTAGAATCATGTCCAGTAACATGTAAATTAAAATAAAGGGACCACCCAAGTGCTAGAGGAATAAAAAAAAAATTCAAGCCCTAGATTGATGACATAAAAATGCATGGATACAGACATGGGTGGAGCCATAAATTAGTAAGGTGGGGAAAAAGGGAAGGGGCATAAACCATTTCTAAATAAGTATTGAAACATTTAAGAATTCAAAGGGCTGAAGGCCTCGGCTGATCCTTTTATTACAGAACTCTAATACATAAAAGATATTAACTACAACTAGAATGAATCTAAAAATAAAGATGAAATAGATGACATTTATACAACTCACAAAAACAAGATTAGGTGAAGCCAAGGACATACAAACATGCAACTTCCATAGAACTTTTCAAAAATATCACCTGGTGCTTTTGAAAAGAAATACCTTAAGTTTGGGTTATGCAATTAAGATGGAATAATGAGTGAGCTTTAATTACTTGTCCCAAATGGTCTACCTCTTCGAAGACAAAAGGAAATGATGGATAATTCATCACGCTCAACATGGTTGGACTTAGGCCTGGGCGCCGGGCCGGGCCGCCGCTGGCTACCCGGTACCCGGCCCGGTTCGGGCCCGGGTCCGGGCCCTTGTTTTATCTTATCGGTCTTTCGCCTACTGTGCCCGGCCCGGCCCGACATCATAACGGGCCGGGTCCGGGTTAAGCTAACGGGCCCGTTGGGACCCGTTAGGCCCGTTAATTCGAGAATGGATTCAAGAGTTTCGATTTAAAATTTTTAGGAAATGCATTTAGGGATTTAGGGTTTTCGACAGGAGATTGCGCGTGCATTGAGTAAGCCTTGGCGCCACCACCGTCCTTCACCATCCACCTCTAGTCCACCACCGGCGCACCTCATGGCAGTCTTCACCTCCCGTTGCAGAAGGTAAGATCAACCCCAAATCCCATCCACTGCTTCAAATCGATTCAACTGATTCATTACAAATCTTTTATTTTTTTGTTGATTGACTCACCGTCGCTCTCCCCATCTTTCTCTGTTGTAAGATTAATGATGTTGGGTCATGGGAATGATGCATTTGCGGGTTGCAGGTTGGAAGGAAACTGGCGATCATAAGCGGAACTCGTGATCGTGACGGGAGGAGTGAGAGGGATCGGGCAGACCAGAACGGAGCTCATACACCATCCACGGCTTCCTCTATTCCCATTGCGACGTCACCGCGGCCATCGACCTCGCCCTCGCCCGCTTCGGCCGCCTCAACATCAAGGTCAACAACGAGGGCGTGAGCGGCACCGAGGATCGCCACGACATTCGGAAGGTCGACCTCGGCGGATTTCAGAGGGATTTCACCGTCAATGTGGACGGTGTCTTCTTGGGACAGTCGGCCCGGCCCGGTTAACAAAACGGGCCGGGTCGGGCTTCGGACGTAGTTGACGAGGCTCGGTACCCAGCCCGGCCCGGCCCGATAATAGTCGGGCCGGGTAGCGGGTCGACCTGATTCAAATCCGGACCCTTAACGACATTGACTAAACGGGTCGGGCCGGCCCGGCCCGGCCCGATGCCCAGGCCTAGTTGGACTAGGTTTGAGGGGTTTCATCTATTTCATGGAAGGACTAGCAATTTTGTAATGAAATGGGCAAACATTTTCAAGACCAAAGGGGGAGTGGTTAGTTCCTCCTATCCCTAGTTTGTAAGAAAAACAAGTTAAACTAGTTTCATCATAGGACTACCTTATGATCTTCCAAAGTGAGAACAAAAAGGTTTTTTTGGGAAGGGGGGGGGGATGAAAAAAACACTTTGAAAATGAGACTGGTTGAATCCATTGCTTACACATATAGATATAGTGTATGGAATATGTGGACTTTTCATAGACCATCTGATGAATGTGATTGATGGTTCATCAGGTGCCATGAGAAATTGCTTTGTCAAAATATAAGTTGTCATTCACTTTCTTGCAAAACTAACTTAACACCTTATGAATTATCAATCAAGTCTTTTAGGTGGCTCATAGACAACCTCTGTGCTCTTTGTAATTACTCTGTCCCCATATTTTGTGAACTGTACATAGCCATGTATATGGTGCACATTTTTGCATGGCCATGAATCCATGTAATGCATTCATTTACAGTTTTAACAACAACATGAAGACCTGATAAACACAAATGAACGTAGTTATCTTACTTGTAACTGTGCATTTCTTTGGAAAAAAAAAATCAGTTTGTCCTTTTTGGTTTTCCTTTTTCCTTTAATCTGAGTAGGTGACTTACCTAGGTTTCCCCTATGCCTTTTGCCTCCATTGGTAGAAATAGAATGATGCTACTGATGAGTATTGCATAGTGTTGATCAGTGATCACAATGTTATTCTTGACATGACACGTATTATGAGTTAATGTAGATCAGTCTTGTTCAATATTAGTAACTGACATAACTAGAAAGTTATTTTTGTTTCTTCGTGGTCAGATTAAATTTTATCTGTTGAATTACTTTCAGAAAAAAATGTCAAAGAAAGAAGGAAAATTGGTAAATACTGTTTATCTAGTTGGTCTTATGAACCTGAAATTTTCACTTTCTCGGTCTGTGGTATAGCTTTGAATGGTCATCTCTCCTGCCCCTTTTTTTTGTTATTCATGGGTAAATTGATTTTCTATTGTGGATCAAAATTGCAGCAATCTTAAGTAGGGTTGCACACGAGCCGAGTCGAGCTCGAGCTTGCCCAACTCGAGCTCGACTCGACTCAACGAGCTCGAGCTCGAACTTGAGTCGAGCTGCCTAACACAAGCTCGATTTTGACTCGATTAACAAAGTCGAGCTCGAGCTGGACTCGCTTAACTCGAGTGCACAACAGAAAAGCAAAACAACAACGAGCATCAGCGGCAAGAGAAGGCAAATGAAAAACATCTAGTGCAACTTAAATGAAGTAAAGGAATCAAAACGTACTGGATATGAAATGCAAAATGATCTCAAGAGTTATCCCTTTCTAAGATATCTGCCAAAATAAAAAGCAGAAAAATGATTAATAAGAGGATGAAGTCAAGGATTTGTTTTAAAGCACATGAGCATTAGCATACCATCGGGCATTAGGCAAAGGGCGGTGGTGGGCCGGTGGCGGTGGCAGAGAAGGAAAAGGAGGAGGAAATGCAGACGGTGAGGGCCGTGGGGCTGTCGTTCCCGTGCTTGTGCAGGCCATGTGAAGGTGAGCCTGTGAGGATGAGGTCAAGAGAGTTTAAGAGAGAGAGAGGCAAAGAAAGAGCACATGAAAAAGAGGGGAACATACCTGGTGCTCACACTGTCACACACCAAGAGTTGCCCATCTTTTGGGTCGTCTATGGACTGTCATGGGGAGCCTAAATGACAACGCAGGCGGCAGGCCGGACGGTGGAGCTGGTGGTTAGATGCCGAATGCCGAATGGTGGAGATGGTGTGCGGCAGACAGGCGGACTCGCGGAGAGGAGAGGACTGAGGTGTGAGGATAGTCGACGGAAGAGAGAGACTCTAAAGGGGAAAAGAAAAATAAGTATAACCGACCAATTTTTACCCTAAACCGGTGAACCGGTTTTGGTAAGTTGGTGTATCGGTTTTCAAGTTTTAACTGGTTTTATAAAGACGAGTCGAGTTCTTAAAACTCGAACTCGACTCATTTACTCATTCGAGTATCATTGTAAGCTCGAACTTGACTCGTTTATAAGCTTGTTGAGCTCGAGCCGAGTTTAATCGAACAAGTTCGAGTCGAGCCCGAGTTGGCTCGACTAGTTGTGCAGTCCTAATCTTAAGCCATTTTGAGATACACAAATGTGATTTTTCTAACCCTTTAGAATGATATACTTGTAAGAAAAATTACTGCAGTTAGGAGAGCTTGATAATTTGATTGTTTACCTAGTACAAGATCTGATTGTCCAACTGAAGTGCACACCTAAGAAGCAAACACAAAGAAACATATAGAGTTACCTGTTCACTTCTTGAGAACCATGGAAGCGAGATTCAATGTACTGGGAGAAGCTTAGCTTATCTAGCAATCACATGCAACTCTCTTTTTTCCACTGATTTCATGTCTACCTCTGTAGACAAAAGTTTTAACTTCAACTTAGTTTGTAGTTCTAGGGTGATTTAGCTGCGAGTTATGATTTGTCCAATCTAGTGATGTGACTCAATACCGTGTTAAGAATAATTTCATTATCAGTGGCTGAGGGACTGTTATAAAAAAAAATTGAGCCTTTTGTTGCTTGTCTATGCATGGGTGTTATGAATCATTATGCTCTCAGTGACTAAGGGGTGTTATCAAGAAATTGAGCTTTACCTTGCTTGTCTATGCATGGGAAATTTAAACAAATGATGTCCTTGCTTCTTCTTGCATGATTCTTATGACTTCTTCATAAAAGTCCTCATTTTGGTAGGGCCATTAAGCAACAACCTTTTGACTACATTGTGTTTACTTTTCAATTTGTAGGACCAATTTTCTTGTTCTTCATTTAGTTAAATTTCACATTTAACATACAATATGTCTTATTGGATTGCATTTGTCCATTGCGTTCTAGTGCCAACCGTTCGAGGTCACACGATTTTGTGGACCCCGTCTTAATGATAATGTGGAATCTTTTAGAGGCACTTCCAACTCCACAAATGTTTGTCCAATTCAGGCATGTCTAATTCAAAATTTCTATGAATATGTTCCGTCATCACTTGTTCCATGTTTCTATGCTACTCCCTTTAAAGTTGTACATCATTTTAAAAGCCCTAGCATCTCTATGTTTCTGCTTTCATGCTTTATAATTATCTCATGTCTGGCCTTGATTTGGATCTTGATGTCATGCTGGCATCAATACTTTTATAAAAGAGAAACTTTTCAGTTTTGCTTAAAAACATTTTGAAAGTGTTTTTTCATTGAGCATGAGATAATGATGAAGGTATGAGATAACAACGAAGGTATGATAATGATAAAAATATGAGATAATGACAAGATGTGATATGACGAAAGTATGAAATAATTACAGATATATGATAATTTATTAATTTATAATGTTTAGTATTAAAGTAAATATACATATTGGTAATGGAATTCTGCTGGTTGTATAATTACGTGCGTATAACACGCCCTCCCACCAACCGAAAACATATATCTAGAAACGGGGCCTACGAGGCCCGGCCGGGCAGTTGGGTCGGGCCTACAGCCTGAGTCCGGCCCGTTTGCCACCCTCGTCCGCGAGGGCATAATGCGCGCAAAATAAGATCTCTGAAGCTTCTACCTTTCTCTTGTTGCTCGCGGTGTGATGTTCCTCTTTTGAAATCCCTCAGTTGCTTCCTTTTCTTATGCTGGAAGCTTCACTCTCCTCCATCGTGACGTCTTCAGTTGTCCACCACGGCTTCCTCCGCTCTCCCCTACAGTGACGCCATTGCTCCTTCGTTTTTTTTTTCTTTCCCCCTATCGGTTACACGGCGAGAACCTCCATTTCTCTTTTCTCTCTGCCCCATCGCCTCCATCTGCCTTTTCTCTCGGGCATCCTGCACAGAGGAAAAAGGGGAGGAGGGGAGTGGATGGCCTTCATCACCGTTCTTCATCCTACAGGAAGCTGTAGCGCGCTGTTCGATGAATAGGAGGGCTGACTCTTGCTCCCTTAGCATTCTCACAACATTCTTTCTCGCGTCGATCAGCCATTTCAGGTGTGGATTTCTATCTTCATATTTCCTTTTTGTTTTGCCTTTTATTTATTTTTCTGCTGCATTTTCCTGTCTTTGTTTTTTTTTTAAAATGATATGATTTTGGATGTTGAATTTTATGTATGTATCATATCTGCTGATATAATGTCTTATTCTTATTCTTCTTTTCCCCCATCTTTCTATCTCGATTTATATCCATATTCTTCAAGTATTTGGTTTGATTTGGATGTAGTTTTATGAAGAAAATTTGCTTTGTCGGGATCGCTGTTGTAGTCTCTGTTTTTTCTCTTCATGGTCTATGTTTCCTCTTCATTCATGTGATTTTATACTTTTTGTTATACAGTTGTTGGGTGCGTAATTGTAGTTCAAAGAAACCATGTCTTGAAGAATGCTTTTGAAGATACTGATGTTTTTTTTTTGTACCAGCATTTTGCTATGATTGTCATGCATAAAAAAAAAATCATAAAGAACTATTAGAGTATTGATAAATAATTGGTTTAGATTTGATTTGTTTTGCTTTTACGGGCACTGACTCGGGTGAGTTTTGTCCGTGCTGCGCCGGTGACAACTTTGTCTTTTGAAGGGGCGTTTGTTAGGCTGGAAATCTACTATTCATCCAAAAAAATATTTCAAATTTTCAAAATTTTCGTGTGTAACAAACACGGAAAGAAATTTTCGACCCTTGAGGTTGATTCCAAAAATATTTTTTCGTATTTCACCTAGGCCCGTTTGATGGGGTGGAATTTATAACAAACAGGTTTTGAAAAAACGGAAATTTTTTTTTGTTTGATCAATTTCAGAAATTTATTTTTGAATTTTTTTTTCTAAAAATAAATTTCTCGCCATGAAAGGGCCCCTAGTGAAAATATATTTCCGGCCCGTTAGGGCACGCTCTTCTTCACTCGCCTCACGCAGGCCTCTTCACCTTGAGGGCTTCATCGTTTTGAAAGCTTCCTCGACCCTGTTCATCCGCATCTGTCGGTGGTGGAACCGCATCACAGCAGCAGCGTTGTCTTTCTCAACTGCAGCAGCGTTACCTCCAGGTACTGCTCTCTCTCTCTCTCTCTCTTTATATATATATATATCTATATATATATAAACAATGAGGTAAGACGCAGGAGGTGCTTCCTGCAAAAGCAAGGGAGGGGGTAAAGGAAAAGAGGGGAAGAAGATTACCAGAGAAGCTTATGGTTTGGGATAGAGAAGCGGAGTGATGGCCGAATCCTTTCCGTTCCATGCGTTTGAATGTGACGGTAGTTTGGTGAAACGAAAATGCCCACAGGGCAGGCGAGGGGATTTTTGTGCGTTGGCGTGTGGTGGAACGAAAATGCGCACAGTGAGCAGGGTGAGGGGAACTTTCGAGTGGCGGAGTGAGGCCATCTTCTGATTGCTTTTGAATTTGATTGGTTACTGTTTTTCTGTTTTGAATGATTGGCTTACAGACATCGGATATTATGCATCATTTTGCATGAAGGTGCTAACAGAAGCGAGTGTTTTTATTTTATTTTTTCTCTCTTTGAATGCTTCGATATCCAATACTTGGTTCGCAACTTAAAACCTGGAATTTGCATTTTTCTGGCTAAACCGAATGCAATTAAACTTCTGCTAGCAGGCTTGAAATCCAATTTCGTACTTTGTTTTTTAAAGTTCAGCCATCATTAACTTGCCCAAATTGCATTTTTTGGTAAAAAAAACCCTTCTTTAACCCGTTGCTGTGTCTCTGTTCTTACAGACCCTAGATTGGTGGTTAGGGTTGCAAAAAGATCCATCTTAACCAGGTCCATGTAGATGTGGACGAATCACAGTGTTCTTACAGCTTATGATATTGCTGTTATGAGCTAGTCAAAATTCCTCTTATGCAGTGTAATTTTGTACTTATGCATGTTTGATGCTTAAGCTTGTGATTGTGGAAGTTCTTTTTCCTTTTCAAACTATGCATGAATTATGCCACTGGGTTTATTCAGCTCCTACTTGTTTTATGTTAAAAAATAAAAAATTTATTAAGCTGTTGAAAACTTGAATAAAGTAGGAGCAAGAACTTCAAATTCTGACAATAATGCGGGTGTCATATTCTGTATCTTGCTGTTATAGCTACTCCTAACATTATGCATTAGAACACAGATGGCAAACAGAAAAAGCCTCACTTTTAATTCTTGGAGCTTTATAGCATCGCATTCTGGAAGCGAAAATCTTTATTACTTGGATCCACAACTTTTCTTGTTTACGCGGGGGTGTGGAAAAGGCATTTCAGCTCTTGAGACTCTAGAACACAGAAGGTTTTTAGAAGAAATTTTTTATAAGCAAATCCAATTCAGAGGATGCATTTGGCTGGTTAAGTATAGAGGCAGATGTTTGGTGTCAGGTGTATGTTCATGAATCAGAAAGGGAAAAGAAATGAATCTTTATAAGCAATAGTTATATCTGTCTTCCCTGCACAAGTTTCAGCCTAGTGCTGCTACTGTGAGCTGGCAATCTGGCATTAGAAGAGTTACTTATCTAGTGTTTCTATTTGATGTTTGTTTCTGGAAGGCAAGAATGATTTTGTGCATGGGTTTCATGATTTGATAACTCATAATTGAACTTGCACCTCATTTAGATTTCTTGTGCTGTGTATGGGATGTTTGTGGGAAACGAGAATAGCTTTATTCACGGTTTGATGACCTTGAATCATTTTTCTTTGGATATCTTCCTCTTGTACCAATTGAAAAGATCTCCAAGACATTCGAGGGGAAGAAGAAAAAGAAAGAATCAGGTGAAATGGAGGGCATCACCGAGATATCTGATTGATGATCATCGCTGGGTCTTGTCGGTGTTAAGAAGTGCTTTGGAGGGTTTAGGCTATCTTATGCCCAAGGTGCATGTGTATTTCTTAATCAGCGTGCTCTGTATAGTTTTTCTTGTTAGATCATGTTGAACTTGGTTCAAATGCTTGTGTACGTGGTTTCATGTTCCTCTATTGTAAATCTGGAAAAATGTTTCCTTATTATCAAACTAAGAAGAAATATATTTCTTTATCATCAAACTCAAAAATATATTTTTGGAAATTTATTTCTCAGTCATCACACACACATCAAAATGCGAATCGGAAAGATTTTTCCCATTCATTTTTTCCAGGAAATATATTTCCAGAAATATATTTTCAATTCCAGATTTCCAGGCCATTTAACTTGAACGTCTAAGTTTGAAGCTCACACATTTAGGGTTTAACTCGTTCACGTGTGAGCTTCGAGTGCCGCCCACCTCCCTCGACCTCCTTAACTGACGACTCCTCGGGCGAGAATCTGATTTTTTCCGACTGCCCTCCCTCCTTCATCCTCTGGCGACTTACCGTGAGCATCGAATCGGTGACAGCATAATTGATTTTATGAACTTGTGAATCGGCGACAACATCGTGAGTTTACAAATCTTTTGTTTTTTTGTTTCTTCCTAATGTATTCATGCTTGACATCTTGTTTATTTCGTTTTTTTCATGTGTTGGCTTATTTTCTATTGATTTGCCTCAATTTGTGCATGCTGTTCTGCTATTTTTCACTTTTTCATTATTGTTATTTTTTTGTTAAGAAATTTTATCTTATTTTACCTTTTTATGTCGTTAAGTTGTTATAATGTTATTTGTTAACTTATTTTAGTATTTTTGTGTAATCTGTTCTGTCCAAACCATGCCTTTCTGTTCTTAGTTATATATTAGTTCTTACTTATGTCTTACTTATATATTAGTTATCAGCTTTTTTGTTTGTGCTTGTACGAGTTTTATCTGGCAACCGTGCAGCTAAGAAAGTCATGTAAGATGTTTTTGAATTATATATTAGTTTCCTACATGTGCAGCTGTATCCTTTCCCCCAAAAGTTCCATAGCTAGATCCGCCTCTGATGCCTGATACCATTTGAAGAGCCCTAGTCATATTACTTATTACTGGATAATGTTTTTGAGTATTATCTATAGAGTATTATAGCTGCACCCATGCCGAAAATTTTTTGGGATTTGCCGCATCCCACACCCGCACTTGCAACCACACCGTTCCCTCAGGTGACATAGTTGTGGGATCAAGCAGTAACAAAAAATTCTAGAATTTCAATGCTTGTTTCATCAAACAGCTGAATTTTAATTCTTGGATGAAAATTCCAGGCTACCAAACACAACAGAAAAATGGAACATGGAATTTTTGTTTTATTCTATTTTCACTTGGTGTTATCATCTCGATCATAACTTTGGGGCACCAACAAAAGCCCCTTAAAATTTTCCCATTGCAACAGGAGAATTTTGACTCTCTCTCTCTCTCTCTATATATATATATATATATATATATATATATCTTGGTGGAAGCTGGTAATTAGAGTTGTCAGATGTATTTATCGTTCTGGCAGTCTCTCTCTCTCTCTCTTAAGAAGCTCTTGGATGATCTCTTACACCAATTTCTCATGGTTTTAGAGTTATCCATCTAAATATCTCTCATAAGGTTTTAGATACAAATGCATGATTTTGTTGAGTCCTTTGTTTACCATGGGCATAATGAATAATGTGTTGCTAAATTCAACGCAAAAGAGAAATCTTCCAAATGTATGTGGTTATGTTTCTTGGGGTGGTTGTATGGTGTTGAGTGTCCAATGATGGCAAGTAATCTTTGAGACCTGATTTTCTGTTGATGAAAATTACAACAATCTTTCTGAGGACCAATTAGAATTAGTCGTTCTCTCCACCAAGATGTATCACTTGGAAGATTTCTAATTTCTTTCAACTCCCTTCAAGCATATCTTATTGTACATTGGCTTCATTTGTTTTGAATTTTTCTTTTGCTTGTTGTGTTCTTGATAGCTATTCAGTTTGGGGTGGAGTTGATTGGGCTTTGGGCATTTTTTTTTTGTTTTGTTCGGAGTCTCTCTTATGAACCCTTTGATGGGTCTCTCATGACACATAATGATGGTCTTTGGGTAACTCATCTCCACCTTTGGGTGCAAGGTCCAAGGTCCAATGGCAGGTATATATTGAGTTGCTCTGCCTTGTTTGTTAAAGATATAGTGAAAAACGTACTATGACATTCAACAGAAGAAGTATTTTCTGTCATGAACTACTATTTTCCAGCCAAGCCTTGTGAAGACACACATACACACACTCTCATTTCTATTTGTTAATTTTATGGCCTTATACTTTCTTTTTGTTTCACCAATATTTTAAGGTTCGATGATGGCATGTAATCTTTGAGGCCTGATTTACATTGACAAGTGAGTGAATCAAGTAAGCTTTGCTTTTTGCTATGTAGTTTTTGTTTTAGTTGTTTTCTGGAAAAGTCGTTGATAATATCCTTTGTTTATACCCTTTCTCTATCCTCTGTATATATGCCTATCACGTCTGTCCATGTGGCCTTTGTGTGTGAATTCTGCAGCCATTGAGTTCGTCATGGGGTGGGATGATGAAATGCACTGGGCGCTGAACAATTTTTGTTGATGGAAATGTGTTTGCCTAGTAAGCATTGTCTGACTTACAAAAACTAGCCCAATCCTCTCTCTCTCTCTCTCTTTGTCTCCCTCCCCTCCCTTTCTCTTACCAGCAGTGTCCGATGGATGGAGCTGTTGGATGTACCAGGGCCACCCTCTTTTTAAAAGCTCTTTAATGGTTTCTTCCACATTTTCTGATGTGTGTTAATGTCAATATCCCTTATAAGGGAATAGATACAAATGCAGGATTTCATTGGGTCACTCTACGTTGTTTATCATGGGCATTGTGAATAATCTTGCAAATGTATGTGTGTATATTTTTCGGTGGTCTGAGGGTGTTGAGTGTCCGATGATGGCTAATAATCTTTGAGACCTGATTTTCTCTAGATGAATATTTCAAGCGATCATTCTGAGGACCAATTAAAACCAGCACTTCTTTCCTCCAAGATATATGTTTCAAAGATTTTTAACTTTTAAGCTCTTTTAGTGCCCTTTAGGATCCAGTGTAAATAGGCTTCATTTGTTTTGAGTTCCTCCTTCACTTGTTATGTTTCTTACCTGGCCTTGTGGTACAACCTGATGATGGTATAATGATGGGTCGAAGGTTCGAGAACTGGTAGAGCTAGCGAGAACTAAGAAGAGTTTAGGGTCAAGTTGATCCATTGAGCTGTGGGTAACTTTTTGTTTGTTTTTGGGTGGTGGCCCTCTATCCTTCTCTCTCTTTTTATAAGCCAATTGATGGGTCTCTGTGCCACATTATGATGGTTTCGAGTAACCCATCTTGAACTTTGGGTTCAAGGGCTGAGATCCATTGGCAGGTATTTGTTGAGTCACTCTGCCTTGTTTGTCAAAGGTATAGTGAATAACGTACTGCAACATTCAAGAGAATAATGATAACATTCTTTTTTCCATCAAAATCTTTGAAAACCCTCTCTCTCTCTCTCTCTTTTCCTTTGCTTAATTTTATGTTGTCCTTATACTTTCTTTTTCTTTTGCTTAACAGTTATTTCAAGGTTCGATGATGGCATGTAATCTTTGAGACCTGATTATCATTGATGAAAATTATAAGCAGTCTCACTGAGGACCGAGTAAACCACATAATCTTCACAACTTCACTTTTATGGAACTGTTTTCATTTTTTTTAAAGTTGTTAACATCTTTTCCATGCCTTCTCTTTCTATCATTGCATCTACATGCCTGCACGTCTGTCAATGTGAACTCTATGTGTGTGTTGAAATCACAAGTTCCTATCAGTACGAGTGAGATTTAAGTGATTCTTTTGATCACACATATTTAATTGAATGTGCTTAACTTGTTGTTACGTCGATATTGAACGATTTAGTGGACTGACATCACAAGTTTGTATGAAAATGAATGAGATTAAATCATTCATTTGATCCCTTGTAGTTAACCTAATGTGTTTCACATGTTATTGCATTCGTAATGAATGATTTAAATGATTCAAAACTCAAGTTCATATGAATACAAACGGGATCTATGCTTTAGTTTGATCCCTTGTAGTTAATGCAATGAGTTGAACTTGTTGTTACATATATAGTGAACAATTTAAGGGATTGAAATCACAGACTTGTATCCATACGAGTGTATTTTAAGTGATTTTGTCATTTAATAATGCATATTTAATTTATTGTGTTCAACTTGTTGTTACATTCATATCGAATGATTTAGTGAATTGAATTCATAAGTTTGTATAAAAATGAATGAGATTCAAGTCATTCATGTGATCTCTTATAGTTAATCTAATGTGTTTCACTTGTTATAATGTGCCACACCCCGACCTTTTGACACTCAAACATTTTTTTTTCTAACATCAAACATTGAGGTGTGACTACACAACAATTCAAAAAGAAATGAGCCAAGTAATTCAAAACAATGGGGCAAGCTTTCCATTATATAGTATTTCAGTTCAACTGTACATTTGACAAAAATGCTCCAAACTGTATAATTGATGCCTAACAAAAACAAGACATCAATAAAACCAAAATAAGACGTGCCGGCACTACAAAAACAAAACCCAAAACCTCTCCAGTAGGACGTGAGTGTAGCCATCCGCTTAGCCTGCTGCCCCGGGTCCGTCAAAACCTGAAAATGGAAACAATGGAAGGCTTAGCCTTCGCAGTATAGCAACAAGCCAGGGAAAAGTCCAAACCCTCTTAAGTAGGGCTCAATTATACAAGCAACATCAGAACAATCTATCATTATGTCGTGTCAGGACACGACATGCAGAAGCCACTCAATGGCTACAATAACATAATTTTAATCACATGCAAGGCATGCTCAAACATGTCACTTGCATTCATAAGCACAACAGTCACATGCACATCAATCCTGTACATTTCAATCACATACATTTCAGTTTCATTACTATCAGTGAATTTACAGTTCCTGTGGGTGCAAACACAGGCACGTGCACACCGCGGGCGGCCTACAGTCGAGAGACAATCCCCGTGGTGGCCCAGAACAGTATGGATCCATCTATCCGCTGCAGCGGTAGAGCACTCATCCATGGATGTGTGAATTCCAAGGAGAGATACTCAGCCTTCCCTATGACGCCTAGGTTGGGAAGACGGGAACCTACACTCCAAGCGCATCACACAACATTACCCTGGGGCCTTGCACCGCTTGCGCTCCGAACAGGCCAGACCAGTGGCGAAAGCGGGACAACTCCCAAACACATAGCCACATCTCACTGGCCTCTCATCTCTTATTCTTTCATTCTTATACTTATACTTGCACAAACACCATTAACTGGCTAGCTCATGGGGTTGGTTCACTTCACGAGTGAACCCACACCTCCAATTGCCTTCACACGAGTATTACACATACAACAATAGTTTTGGCTAGCCGTCATAACAAAATGGGTACAACTACCCTCTGTGCAATCATTTGCATCATTGCCCGCGGCAATGTGTATTTAATAAACACAACATTCACATTCATCATCATAACAATCACATCTTTGAAAACTTAGCCAAACCACAGAGAGTAGTCTCGATCTGTGGTGGGCTCGTAGTTGTCCTATGCAGTTATCATTGTAGGATGCTTTCTTATGCAAAATTGGGGTCGAGGAGACACTCGACTCGATACCTCGCCTCATTTGTCCTAAACAGTTATCAATTCTAGCATGCACATGCAAATGCGTAACATTTTCAAAACAATTACTATAAGCCTTTCAAAACAATTCATATCATGTCTCAATTCATGTACATGCATACACACATTCATTCACGGAACAATCAATCAATTCACATCACAAATCCGAGGATCTCATGATCCTAGGAACACACATTCACACACTTGGCCAGGTAGGGATTTGCCTGAAATGTCGCCATACCTGTGGCGCGTTCACAAGACTCTTCAAAATGCCTCGAGCTTTGAATCCGGTAGCTCAAGGTCGATGGGACGTGCCCGGTGTACCTGCAAACATACACAAGTGGTAAATGACTAAATTCTACATTAGTTTAGATTCACAATCAAAACAAATATAAAACAAAATCATTGAGGCACGCCATTGCCCAAAGAGGGTATCGACGGGTAGTGTCGACCCACAAAGCCCTCAAGAGGGTCTCTCCTCAGTCCTAGAGGTCACCACTAGAGGTTTAAGCTTCGCACCATCGATTTGAATCGATCACTAATCCATTTTTCTCTTGCTTCCTTAGTGAAGGTGTCTTCCCAACATGTACCCCTCTTCCTTCCCATACATACTACCTATGTCGACAAAGACGCTCCCAAGCGTTCACAAAGACGGCCCTACACTTCTCCACAACATCACAATCTTAACCATGCTTCTCTATTGCTTCACAAATTAACTCATCATGCTTAAATGATCATTATAGGCATGAATGAACAATTCTTCATCATAATCCTAAACTTTCCCCAAAAACAAAATCTCTAACATGCGTTCCAAATCATCAATTCTAAACTCTAACATGCTCAAACAATAATTATACATGCTCTACTATATAATATCCAATAATCTAAGCTCAAATAGGCCTTGCTCATCCCAATCTAAGCGTCCAAACTGCTGTGACGCCTCCAACAACCACCTCAAGCGTACAGTCGTCCCCAAATGACAGAAATCGTGCCAAGCCGCCACCACCAACACCACTTAAACGCTGATACGAGGGGGAGAACACGTTCCCCAACTGGAATCCTAACAAACAGTGATGAAATCCATGAGAAAGAGTGCTCGGTTGGGGAAAAATGGAGAAACAATTAGAAAATGGGGAGAAAGACCCAATTTGGGGACGTGAGGCAAGGGGAAGGTGCTGACCAAAGGGGCAGACAGAAGAAAGAACGAGGGGAGGAGGGTTCAGACATAAATGGGGAAGAAGGGCAATGAGAGGAGAGGACGGGAGAGAAGAGAGAGTCGGTGGGAGAGTGAGGAGAGGGACCGTGCGGGTGAGGGCTATCAAGAAGGGGAAAAGAGAGGGGCGAGGGAGAGGAAGAGAGAGCGTTCGGTGGAGAGGGCAAGAGAGCATGAGAGTGGCGGAGAAGGGAAACAAAGCATGAGAAAGAGAGAGAGTTTTACCCAAGCGACGCCGCCTCAGCCGCCGTCGTCGCCGCTCGCCGCCGGCACCACCTCCGTCTTCTTCTTCTTCTCTGCGGGGAGCACCCTAGCAGCCAGAGGGCAACGAAGGGGAAGAGCGAGAGGAGGAAGAGGGAGAACAGCCCTCGTCGGGCTCTTACGCGGGTAAGCTGCGGGTCCGGGTCTGGGTCCCGATCCAACCCGACTTGCTCAAACATAACGGGCGTTACATCCTACCCTCCAAAAAAAAAATTTCGTCCTCGAAATTTAAATCATACCTCAATGTGAGAATAAATGTGGGTATTTCTTCCGCATGTCCTCCTCAGGTTCTCATGTGCTCTCCTTCAATCCATGGTACTGTCATTCCACCTTTACCAAAGGAATTCTTTTCGTGCGAAACACTTGCTCTCTTTGATCCACAATTCTAATAGGCTTCTCTTCCATTGTCAAATCATCTTGCACATGAATACCTTGAAAATCAATCACATGTGTAGGATCTGGTACATACCTTTCGAAGCATGGAAACATGGAAAACGTCATGAACATGACTCAAGTCAGGTGGTAGTGCCAATCTGTATGCCACCTCTCCAATCTTCTCTAGTATCTCAAAAGGTCCTACGAACCTCAGGCTCAACTTTCCCTTCACACCAAAACGAAAAACACCTTTAGTAGGAGAGATCTTAAAAAACACATGATCACCAATATCAAAAGTCAATTCTCTACGACGAAAGTCGGCATAGCTTTTTTGTCTACTCTGAGCAGTCAACAACTTTTTCTTTATCAATTGCACTTGGTCGGTGTAGTGTTGCAAACACTAAAGGGTTCTCAATCTTACCATCACCCAATTCGGTCCAACAAGCTGGCGATCCACACGGCCTTCCATACAAAGCCTCAAAAGGTGCCATCCCAATACTAGAGTGGTAACTGTTATTATATGCAAATTTTGCCAGTTTCACATGTTTGTCCCATTTTCCTTTCCATTCTAAGACACAAACATAATGGGCGTTACATAATGTCTATAATGAATTATTTAAATGATTGAAATCACAAGTTTATATTGATACAAGTAGGACCAATGCATTTGTTTGATCCTTTGTATTTAATCCAATGAGTTTAACTTCTTCTTACATTTATGCATTAATCCAATCAGTTGAACTTCTTGTTACATCAATAATGAATGATCTAGGGTATTGAAATCACATGTTTGTATCAATAAAAGTGGAATTTAATTGACTCATTTGATCACACACACTTAATTGAATGTGCTCAATTTGTTGTTACATGCATATTGAACGATTTAGTGTTTTGAAATCACAAGTTTGTATGAAAATGAATAAGCAAGTCATTCATTTGATCCATTTAGTTAGTTAATATCATGTGTTTCACTTGTTATTACATTTATAATATAATGAATGATTTAAATGTTTGAAATCATAAGTTTATATGGATACAAATGGGATGCATTTGTTTGATCCCTTGTATTTAATACAATGAGTTTAACTTGTTGTCACATCTATAGTGAACGATCTAGGGTATTGAAATCACAAGTTCATATCAATTGGAGTATGATTTAAGAGATTCATTTGATCTCACATAGTTAATTGAATGTACTTAACTTATTGTTACATCCATATTGAATGATCTAGTGAATTGAAATCACAAGTTCGTATGAAAATGAGCGGGATCGAAGTCATTCTGTTGTTCCCTTGTAGTTAATCTATTGTGTTTCACTTGTTATTACATTTGTAATGAATGATTTAAATGATTGAAATCACAAGTTCATATGCATGCAAACGGGATCTACGCAGTAGTTAGATCTCTTATAGCTAATCCAATGATTTGAACTTGTGGTTACATCTATAGTGAACAATTTAAAGGATTGAAATCACACACTTGTATCTATACGAGTGGGATTTCAGTGATTCTTTGCTTTGATCATTTATTTGATCGTGCACATTTAATTGAATGTGTTTAACTTGTTGTTACATCCATATCGAATGATTTAGTAGATTCATATCACAAGTTTGTATGAAAATGAATGAGATTGAAGTCATTCATATGATCTCTTATAGTTAATCTAATGTGTTTCACTTGTTATAATGCCTATAATTTATTATTTAAATGATTAAAATCACAAGTTTATATGAATACAAATGGGATCAATGCATTTGTTTGATACCTTGTATTTAATCCAATGAGTTTAACTTCTTGCTACGTCTATAGTGAACGATTTAAGGGATGAAATCATAAGTTCCTATTAGTACGAGTGGGATTTAAGCGATTTTTTTGATCACACATATTTAATTAAATGTGCTTAACTTGTTGTTACATCGATATTGAACAATTTAGTGGATTGACGTCACAAGTTTGTATGAAAATGAATGAGATTGAGTCATTCATTTGATCCCTTGTAGTTAATCTAATGTGTTTCACATGTTATTGCATCGTAATGAATGATTTAAATGATTCAAAACCCAAGTTCATATGGATACAAACGAGATCTATGTTTTAGTTTGATCCTTTGTAGTTAATGTAATGAGTTGAACTTTTATGTTACATATATGATGAACAATTTAAGGGATTGAAATCACACACTTGTATCTATAGGAGTGTGTTTTAAGTGATTATGTCATTTAATCATGCATATTTAATTGATTGTGTTCAACTTGTTGTTACATTCATATCGAATGATTTAGTGAATTGAACTTACAAGTTTGTATAAAAATGAATGAGATTCAAGTCATTCATGTGATCGTTTATAGTTAATCTAATGTGTTTCACTTGTTATCATGTCTATAATGAATTATTTAAATGATTGAAATCACAAGTTTATATTGATACAAGTAGGACCAATGCATTTGTTTAATCCCTTGTATTTAATCCAATGAGTTTAACTTCTTCTTACATCTATGCATTAATCCAATCAGTTGAACTTCGTGTTACATCTATAATGAATGATCTAGGGTATTGAACTCCGAGGTTTGTATCAATAAAAGTGTGATTTAATTGACTTATTTGATCACACACACTTAATTGAATGTGCTTAATTTGTTGTTACATGCATATTGAACGATTTAGTGTTTTGAAATCACAAGTTTGTATGAAAATGAATGAGATTCAAGTCATTCATTTGATCCCTTTAGTTAGTTAATATCATGTGTTTCACTTGTTATTACATTTATAATGAATGATTTAACAAATTGCTTAAACTAGCTCAGATCATTCAAAAACCTAACCACGAGTCAGTAGTTGGGTGATCCAGCACCAGAATAAGAGGGAATCAGCCTTGAATCATTTGACTTGCTGGGTCCATTGACTCGGATCATACTCATCCGAGTCGCGCACAACATGATTTATGTGATGTTTTTTCAAAACCTTTTGGTTTATCATGGTAGATTTTTAGTGAACCAGTTCTTTCAAACAACCTATAGTAAAATGGAATAGTTTCTTTCTCTCACTCGTTGAAAGCTCAAGGCTTTAGTTTTTTTTCTCTCTCTAAGGGTTTCACCAAATGTGGAAGGCAGATGATGATAATTCGCTAACACTGACTGTCCTTTGGCGATTTGATTTGCCACCTTGAACTCTCATGTATCTCCCTCTCTCTCTGCCTCCTCTCTTCGGCCAGAACTCTCACTTCTCTTGTGTCTCCAGCAACCCCCATAATGGTGGCGATTGTTGGAACTTTCTCTCTCACTCTCTATTCCTGACCTAGTGTCGCATGGGATTTGGTCATTGGCATTAGGAATTGGGGTCTCTACCAACCCCCAACCTTTTCTTTCTTGTTCATGTTGGTATTAGCAATTGGAAGAAGCCTGCAAAGATAAACAATGAATTAAAAAACATGAATTGGTCCTACATAGATTGTTTGTGCCTCGTTTTGTTTTTGCAATGCATAGCCGATATATGCAACTAACCAATGGTTGTCCATTCGCAAAGGTTGCAGATTCATCACTGTGCTTCCTCAACTTCGACTAGAAAAGAGTGGAGTAAGGGAGGAGGCGGCATATGCATATTATTAGGATTTTGGATCTTTGTTACGATTTACTTTTCATCTTTGCATTTCAGGTGGTGCAAAAATGAAAACAAGGATATCTAGGCTTGATTAAATTTTCATATCGGAGATCTGTGTTGTATTTGTTAGTTGTTGGCAGAATTGGAGCTATGGATCAGGCTGTTGGATATCCAAATATATATATGTTATGTTGTTCTCATGGCTCTTTGTGAATGTGTTGTGTTATTAGCTAATAAAATACAAGCAAAATTAATTTCTTGATGCAATTACTTCAATTAGGATTCTTGGAGTTCCATTTCATTAAGATGTAGTAAAATGATTTTGTGGACAAAACTTTTTAGGAAAATAAATTTTATATATTTGAGAGAGATGAATGTAGGAAAAATGCTATAAAAATTGTCTACCTAACCCGACCGAGTTGTCAAGCCAACTCGTTGACTCATTGGCCTGGTCGCTTGATGTTGCGAGTCCGAGTCCCAGGTTGCCAGCTATGGCTAACCCGATAAGCAACACCATCACTAAAATTATGTCACGACCAACATCAAGACATACGTTAGAAGCTATATCGACGTGCATGAAAACCCCACCAGTAAAAATGTGCCTTATATGAAGGACTGACATTACTGATATGAATATCTCATATCAGTGAATTAAAACATAACCTAACGAGCAAGATACAATGTTAGTTAAAATCAAATGAATACGGATGACCATTCCAAGCCGTCAATAGAAGTTGTATTCATACTGACATACCCAAAATGCATTAATAAAACTATGTCCTATGCCATCGAAGGGAATGACCTACATTAATGACCTAAGCTTTCCATATTAGTGGATTAAACATATACTGACGGGCCGGCTGCAATGTCATTGATAATCAAATTAATACTGATGATGTTTCTAGCCATCAGTAAATGTGTACTGTTTACTGATGTCTCTATAAAGCAATTCATAAACACGAAGCATTTCTAACAACTTTATTCTACCGTCTGTAAAAATGGTCTTTATTGTCATCATCATACGATCTACGGTGATTTACTGATACATTTTCTTCTACCCATCAATCAAAGATGTAATTTTTGTAGTGAACTATCATGAATGTTGTCAACTTTATTGTTGAAGAAAATAACAGTGAGATTGAAGAGCGTCAATGATCTTCTTGATGGTGTGCCATAACCATTGATGCTAGACTTTTGAATGATGCTTCTTCCTATCCCTTGTCCACCAGATTCACCTCTTTCACTTGGTCTTAAGTTGATATAGATCTGCCCAAGTCCTCACTCCTTGCAGCATAACTCTTCCTATTTGAAGATTCTTGACAAGAAAACTGGTTGGAGTATATTCAAATGCACAATTGTTGTCTATAGTAAATTGTCCTACAAAAAGGGACAGAGCCATGTGGGGGCATGGGCCCTGGCCCCACCTCAAAAAAAATTAAAAAAATTTACATGTAAGTTTTAGAAAATTTCACTTATTCTACATAAAAAAATATTTGAAAATGATATGTAGACCCCAGTCAAAATTTTAAAACTTTAATTTGCGCCCCCCCTCTCATGAAATTTTATTGGCTCTGCCCCTGCTTGCTAAGAGCATTTTTTTTTTTTTTTGGGTGATGCTTGGGGCATGAAGAACTCAATTCAACTTTGTTCAAAACTGCCGGAATCAATGGCAATATTACCAACTTGAGAAATGGATATATTATTTCCATTACCGACTAGAATACCTTCACTTCCTTGATATGGTTGTTTGTCGGCTAGCTGGTTTCCATCCATAGTCATGTAGAGTCAGGATGCAAACCTCATTTTTTGGTTCTTCAAGAGTCACAGCAAAGAATGCTTGGGGAATATCCCAATATGATACTATGACCTTCGGGACCGCAGTATTGGCAAGTGATGGTTTCTTTTCCTTTCAATTGACCTTCATTATTTTGATTTTGGTCACCACTAGAGTTCTGTGACCAGCGGTTGTGTTATGTTGTCTCCCATGATTATAAGATCGACCACGTCGTCCTCACAATCCTCCTTTGGCACGGCCTCGATATGCAATGAAGGCTACTTAATTTGAGGGATTGGCAATTTTAGGCTTTAGGATTTGCACTCTTTTCTCTTGATTAATCAAGAGATCGTGCAAGGTGGTTAAAATGAGTTTTTCAATAGAATATGAGTCCAGATCTCTTGATATGGTCAACATACGGGAACGTATATCTTAACATGGTGACGCTACTTGAGGCAGGCCATTCAAGGTAATTTGAATGAGATCGGCATTTGACACCTTCTGATCTATGGCAACAGGAGTATTAGCCAAAGTCGTGATATGGTCAAAATGCGAGCGCATATCTGCAGATTCCTTCTTTATTATGAAGTTTAACTCTCAGCGCATATCTGCAGTTTCAGCAAAATCATTCTTATGGGAGGGTGAGAACCATACGATCTTTCAAGATCCATCCAGGCTTCTGATGCCATTTGAACACTGAAGAATTTGCCCAAGAACTTGCTTGGTTACGTTTGCCATGATCCAACTCAACGCTAACTGGTCAGATCGTCTCAGTCAAGATAAGCTGTGTTCTCTTCATTGGCCATTTTCTTTCTCCAAATTTGTGGTGGAGCAGAAACTAATCCATTGACATACTTCATCAGATTTTGTGAGACCATCACATATCGAATCTGTCTTCTCCAAAGGAGGTAACTATTTTTGCCAAGGTTAACAGAGACTAGGCTAGCCGCTGCATTCCACTGGTAACATAGGGTTAATTGGTATAATAGTATTTTTCTTAGTAGTGAAAATTTTAGTTGTTTATAACAATATCAAAAAGTTAGTTCTGTTTTTCATTATTTCCAATGTTTGTGTGTGTTTTTTGAAAATTTGCTGTCGTTGAAGTTCTTAATTAACTTCCCCCTAGACCTTTCCCGTTCATTGTTTAATAAAAGGAACTGTCCCTCAAGATACTTTTGTATATACGCCAGGTAAACAATGAACCTTCACAAAATCACATATTTAAGAGGTCTTGGTTATTAGTAATTCTTTTGGTAATTCATTTCATTCACTGCAATAATGTGTTATTTATTTTTTGAAAGGTCCATTTCAGTTCCATCAACCTCTCATTATCATGTTTTAGTCAATAAATCTTTATTTGTCATTATTTCGATGAATTTAATACTTATGATAGCCCTGTCTTTTTATTTATTTATTTTTGATATATTTGCTATTTCTCTGAACTACAAATGGTAGCGACATTGTAGTTGATGAGTATACAACTCTCCACCAAATCCAAAGTAATCCTAGACACTGAGTGCATAAGAAAAGGAGGAAAGGCTTTGGTATCTTTGAGATATCTTTTCATATTTTCATATTTACTACTCCTTGTAAAACTGCAACTCCTTTGCCTTTCCCCATGAAAAGGAACCCACCCAAAAAAACCAGCCAAATAAATAATTTGTTTAGATTATATAAATGTGTCCACACTTAGGAGATCATATTCATATACAATTTTCTCTTAGCTCGTTCTATTTATTAACATAATGCTTTTATATTAATGGCAAAACATCTCTCAATTTCAGCATGGCATACGATATCTTCCTCACACGTGTTATCTCACTACAATAAAACACCCAATCATCGACGCCACCATGACAGTGCCATCAATGATGGTCGAACACTGCTGACAGCAACCGTCGGTGGTTGACAAAGGAGACCAGCCTTGGTTTTTCCCCTTGATGTTGCTGCCATTTGTTGCTGATCAAAGGCCTGAAGAATGGTGGCGAAGCAAGCTCCAACGGTGAGATCCACCAGCGCAAGTGAAAGAAAAGGAGGCTACGACGGGCTCTGTATGACCAATTTTCGGTGGCGTATGGCTGGGCATCGGGCGGAGCTCACCCAGCCAGATAAAGATGTCCGAATCCAAGTTCACCAACTTTATCGACCCGAAGCTCAGCCCATTACACAGGCCTAACCCGGCTGATAAAATATCGGGCCTCAGGCCAGAGTTTATGCCCGGGGCCTGGCCTAGTCCAATTAGTAACAAGTCGGGCCCGGTGGTCCTGGCTTTTTTGGGTGGGGTCGGGCCTACATATAGGAGTATGAATTTTCAAAATGGTTGACCCAGTCTGCATATATAGGAGAGTGAGTTCCAGACCTGTTCATGTTTCTTGGTCTTTCTGTCTAAATATTTAAAACATGGAACTGAAATAAGCAGGTTTGTCATTTTCTCACATATCCGTAAAATTAACAAATTACAGGATCTTCAACCCTAACGAGTTGACAGAATAATCCAAGCGAGCCTACATGAGCATAGATTCAACAGTACGCATTTGCCTTTCACGTTGGTTAGCCAAAACATCCTTAACACTAACTAAAATACATAATGCTACTAAAATGTTACTGTTTGACCGGCCAATACACATCATATTGCTAGTAAATTGAGCAAAATGATATGGGAGGCCAACATGCTGATAACGCACGCAAGTTGGATTCAACTCTTTCCATTTCTCAGGCATTGCAACAACTGACGCCAGCTCTCAATCTTTCCATTATTGAGGCACCAGCTCATGCATAAGAGAAATTGCAGCAACCTACGCAAGCTCTCAATCTTTCCTTTGTTGAAGCACCAGCTCACACACAAGAGAAATTGCAGACGTCAGCTCTCAGTTTTTCCTTTGTTGAGGCACCAGCTCACGGACAAGAGAAATTGACAATGAAAAGAAGATCTGTCGGTTTCAACAAGAGAGAGATTTAGGGAATAAAAAATGTAAATGGAAAGGAGCACAGAAAATGGCATGTGCATTGAATTCAAATTCCTTTGTAAAGTCTATATAAACCCCATATGAAAAGGAACCAGTCCATTGAGAAAAAATTCAAGGACTGAGATCGTGAAGTAGGATTATTTCGAACCACGTTAAAAATTTTCTTCATCCTTTTTCTTTCTCATGGTATCACAGCCGTAAAAGGTTTTACCAGAAAATTGCGAGAAGCCGGCATTTTGCAAGTGCCTCATCTCCTTAAGGGGTCGCCCCATGCAAGCTCACCAGAGAGGGTCTTCCAGGCGTGACTTTCTCTAGGGTACGTTTTTTACTGGAGGCGACTCACAGGTCGAGCTAGGCGGCGTTGGATTCGGGAAAGTGTCTAGTATTTTTGGAATAATTTGCAGATTTTTTGGACAATTTTGTGAAGAGACACAGAATTTACAAGTGCCGCAGGTCTTCAACATGTCGACATCCGCAATCAATTCTGCAGCTAAGTACCCCTATCCCTCCACCATGAATTTGGCTAATTTTGTTTCTATCAAGCTGTCACACAAGAATTTCTTGTTGTGGAAAACACAAATTCTTCAACTCATAGAGAGTCAAGATTTGTTTGGATTCATCGATGGGTCCTATTCCCATACCAGCTTCTACCATAGAAACTACTGAAAATGGTGAAGTCGTGAGACGACCGAATCCTGATTTTTCTGCTTGGAAAAAATCAGATTGTCTTTTAAGGAGATGGATAACTAGTTCCCTCACGGAAGAAGTCCTAGGACTAGTCGTGGGAAATGATACCGCTGCACAGGTGTGGAAAACACTAATAGGAGCCTTTGCTCGAGAATCAAAAGATAGAGAAATTATGTTGACAAGGAAATTACAACTTTTTCGCAAACAAGACAAATCTGTCACTGAATATGTCACATGGTTTAAGGCCATATGTGATGAACTTGCAGCAATAGGAAAGCCCCTGACAGATGAAGACAAGGTTTTCTAGCTGGTCAATGGACTCGGACCAGGATATGAGTCATTTATGACTTCCATCCTCATGCCACCGGTACCATCCTACCTCAACGCTGTATCCTCCATCCTACCTCAATGCTGTATCCTTACTCCAATGACATGAAACAATGAAAGATCTACATGCAGGAGAGACTAGACTAAATAGTCAAATGGTCTTTTTCACACGACAATCTAACAGCTAGAACAATAGAAACGCTACAACAACAACTGGTGGAACAACAATACCAATACTCGATTTAATTCTAAGGGACGTGGGTTCAATCCAGCAACTCAGACTCGAAATATGCAAGGGCCGACTAATGGCGAGTCCACCGAATCAAAGGTACCATGTCAGATTTGTGGATTAAATAATCACAGTGCCTTCAAATGTTAACACAGATTTGATCATGCATATCAGCCTCGTGGTACGTCCCAAGCCTTCGCTACTATGAAAGTCTCTAATCCAACCGATCAAGACTGGTTTCCTGATACCGAAGCAAGTTCTCATGTGACTAATGATCCAGGTAAACTTAAAAGTTGCATTCCCTATGATGGAACTGAAAAAATTATGGTAAGAAATGGTCAACATCTTGATATTACACATATTGGTACTACTGATATTTATGTGGACAATCGATACCTCTAGACAATGTTCTTGTTGTGCCTGATATTAAGAAGAATCTTATTTCTATGAGCCAACTTACATCTTCTATGCCCTATGTGTTTGAATTCTCTTCAAACTGCTTTTCTATTAAGGACAAGGAGACCAAGGAGGTGATTGCAACGGGATCTAGAGAAGGCGACTTATATGCATTCAAGACAAAACCAAAGAATGTATTCTTCTCAACAAGGTTCCGATCAGCTCCATTTGAGGTTTGGCATGGACGACTTGGCCATCCACATCATAAAATATTAGATTTTATGGCTACGAATAAGTTGGTTACTATGACTAATAATCCGTCTGAATCTTTTATTTGTGCTAGTTGTCAGATGGGGAAGGCATGCAGACTTCCATTTATTTTTCTTGATGATGATTGTGACTCTTTATTTGCTAAAGCTCATTGTGATTTATGGGGACTTGCTCCCGTTCCTTTGTGTCAGAATATCAAATTTTATGCCTTATTTGTGGATCAATTTTCTAGATACTCTTGGATATATCCTCTAAAACAGAAATCTAATTTTTTTGCCAAATTCCTTGAGCTTCACAAAATGATCCAAACATAGTTAGGTGCCAAGCTAAAAGTTTTTCAAAGTGACGAAGGAGGAGAGTTTAATAGTACGACCCTCCTAGACTACTTAAAAGAAAATGGTGTCAAACATCAAGGAATGGAGTGGTGGAGCGCAAGCATAGGTCGGTCACAGAATTGGGTCTTATTATGTTATTTCATAGCAACATTCCAGCTCAGTATTGGGTTGAAGCATTTTCTACTATTGTATGGCTCATAAATCGGCTTCCTTCACAGGTTTTACATATGCAAAGTCCATACGAGGTTTTGTTTAAAAAACAACCAGTTTATTCGTGTCTTCATGTCTTTGGATCTAGATGTTATCCTTATCTTCGGGGTTATGCAGATCACAAGCTTCAACCTAAGTTTCTGCCATGTGTGTTTGTTGGATATAGCAACCATCATAAGGGATATAGATGTCTTTATCCTCCCACTGGATGGGTATATATATATCGACATGTTGTCTTTGATGAAGCAGTTTTTCCGTACAAAACCCCCACGTCAACCCTTAGGGTCATCACTACTAATGCCAACTTTGTCTCCTTTTCTGACTCCTCCAAGGACCATCATCTAGAGTCCCAATGCCTAGCACAAATGCATAATATTGAAGATCCATCAACTATAGAAAACCCAATACCCATAGTCATACCAAACACTCCCTTACTTGACCAACCGAGCCCATCACCATCACCATCCTCTTTGTCATCCACTCATCCTATGATCACTCGTTCCAAAGCTGGTGTCATCAAACCTAATCCCAAGTATGCCCTCACTACCACATCCGTTCTTAAAGAACCATCCCACTATTCCCTTGCTCTCAAACACTCAGGTTGGCATCAAGCTATGAAAGATGAAATAACTGCTTTACAGGCTAATCACACTTGGGATCTTGTGCCTCATACTTTAGACATACATGTGATTGGTAGCCGTTGGGTCTTCAAAACTAAACTCAAAAGAGATGGGCAGCTTGAAAGACTCAAGGCGTGTCTTGTAGCGCAAGGATACACTCAAATTCAAGGTCTGGATTTCTTGAAAACTTTCTCACCAGTGGTAAAGTTTGCTACTATATGGTTAGTACTCAGTCTAGCGCTTGCATTTGACTGGGCTCTTGAACAATTAGACGTCAAAAATGCCTTTCTTAATGGTTATCTACGAGAGCTAGCATATATTGAGCAACCTCCCGGGTTTATAGATCCTTCCAAGCCACATCGTGTATGTCACCTAAATCGAGCTCTCTATGGGTTGAAACAAGCTCCAGGGCATGGTATGACAGATTTGCTCAATTCTTATCATCTACGGAATTTGTTGCTAGCATCACTGATCCATCTCTCTTTGTTCGACGGCAAGACAAAATAGTCACTCTTTTACTATGTATGTTGATGACATCATTCTTACAGGAAATTCTTTCTCAATTATGACATCCTTCCTTCTTACAAAAAATTATTTCTCATTTATGACATCCTTCCTTGCAACCATCAGCCAACAGTTTGCTATGACAGATCTTGGGGATTCGAGTTGATCGGACTTCATCAAGCTTATTTATGCATCAGTCCAACTATGCTCTCGACATTCTCTCTCGAGCATAGATGCAAACGTGTAACACTACAAGCACGCCCATTTCAGCTCATCCTAAATCTGACAATGCTCAAGTTCAACCCTACTCAGACCCGAAAGAATATCGAAGTCTTGCAGGTGCTCTTCAGTATCTCATCCTCACTAGGCTGGATCTCACTTATGCCGTCAACTATACATGTCAATTCATGCATGCACCAACAATGAAACACTTTCAGCTTTTAAAGCGTATTCTTCGATATGTTAGAGGCACTTTGACATATGGAATTCAATTTTCGAAATCCAAAGATTTGACCTTAAGAGCCTTTTCTGACGCCGACTGGGCTTGCTGTCCTACTACTAGACGCTCCACATCTGGATACTGTACATTCCTTGGTCCAAATTGTATCTCTTGGAGTTCTAAGAAGCAACCCACAGTGGCTCGCTCATCGTGTGAGGCAGAATATCATGCACTAGCTAGAGCTGTTGTAGAGATTAAATGGATTACATTTATTCTTCAAGACATTGGTGTATATCTCTCCAAAGCTCTGATTCTTCTTTGCGATAATATTTCTGCTCTATATACTACCATCAAACCTGCCTTTCATTCTCGCATGAAACATTTAGAGCTTGATTATCATTTTGTTCGTGAGCAAGTAGCGTTGGGCAACATGGAAACTCAATTTGTTACAAGCGAAGGCCAGCTCGCTGATCTCTTCACTGAGCCGTTGCCACAACACCGTCTCCACTTTCTCATTCGGCATCTAGGAGTTCGTCAGCCACCTTCCCTTCGGTTGAGGGGGAATGATAACGCACGCAAGTTGGATTCAACTCTTTCCATTTCTCAGGCATTGCAGCAACCGACGCCAGCTCTCAATCTTTCCATTACTGAGGCACCAGCTCACGCACAAGAGAAATTGCAGCAACTGATGCCAGCTCTCAATCTTTCCTTTGTTGAAGCACCAGCTCACGGACAAGAGAAATTGTAAACACCAGCTCTCAATCTTTCCTTTGTTGAGACACCAGCTCACGCACAAGAGAAATTGACAATGGATAAAGATGATGACAATGGAAAGAAGATCTGTCGGTTTCAATAAGAGAAAGATTTAGGGAATAAAAAATGTAAATGGAAAGGAGCACAAAAAATGGCATGTGCATTGAATTCAAATTCCTTTGTAAAGTTTATATAAACCCCATATGAAAGGGAACCAGTCCATTGAGAAAAAATTCAAGGACTCAGATCGTGTAGTAGGATTATTCCAAACCACGTTAAAAATTTTCTTCATCCTCTTTCTTTCTCACATGCCCCATCTAGAATACGGGCCAATATAAGGCTCCCAATTACACATATTGTCTAAGTATGCATTTTTGTGTGATATGATCCTTATCGATACACCATTAGCACAAAAAAGAAAGAAACAAACAAACTTTTAATCAAGATCCCCAACGTAAAAATATCAGGCAAAGTGCAATCCACTTATGGTCTTACATGTAAGAAATTAAAGTATATCTAAGTCGAACAATGACATATTAGGAATGTTTTGCTCTTGAACCATCAACATAATTACATTATAGTTTAATAAAATACTTTCAGACTTCGATTTTCACCAAAACATCTATTATATGACTTCATTTATCTATTTAACTTGCAAACACTTTTAATGGTTAGTCTACAAATTACATAAAAATAACATGTAACAAATATTAAATAAGAAACTAAAAAACACAAAATGTAAAAGGTTTACCACAGTGAAATATCAATCATACATTGAATCATAATTCGTCACCAGAAGATTCATATCTATTTTCAAAACTACAAAAAACACATCATCACAAGCATACTACAATGTTAGTATAGCATGAAAAACAAAATGAACAATTAAATCTAACATTAAACAATGAACGTCTTATGTTTCGCATGAATTGTCTTTATCACAAATCCAACTCTATGTGCAAGCTAGTACTTCAACAATTTCAAGAGTAGTTGAATATGGATAATCATTAACAATTCTTCTAGTTGTACTGAATGTAGATTCTAAAACAACTATAGATATAGGAATTGTCAATATATCTTGACACACTTTGGATTAAACTCTATATTTACTTTCATTTGCCTTCCACCATGATAATATATTGAAGATTTCATTAATTGAAGTCTCCATTAGGTCAAGGTCATTCTATTGGACCAGTTAAATATGTTTTCAGATGTGCGTCACTTGAGAAGATAGATAATTCATGTAATATGTGAAGAAGACATCTCTCGAAAAATCTTTATCTTCTTCAGTTTCCGCTATGGCGTTAGTCAGTATTTTTTTTTTCTTCAATGTTTGTACCATACACTTTTTGTACTCCGCATACAATTCATGAAGGTTGCTTTCTATTTTTTCTCATACTCACTACAAAAATGACACTTATTACTAATGGTAGAAAAACATATCGTTAGTAATAGATGGATTTTACCAATGGTATGTATACTTTGTTAGTAAAATGAACTCTTTATCAACGAAAAACTTTGTCGCTGAAAATATTTAAAGTTTACTGATAACATAGCCATCAGTGTGAAATTATGTTTTACTGACGGCAATGAAAAACATGTCAGTATGTGTTAAGCATCATAGACGTTTTAAGAGTTCATCAGTACTTATCTCGCAAATAGTGATTGGTAGAGGTGGGCGCCGGGCTGGCCGCTGGCGTTCTATATACTTTATCAGTAAAACAAACTCTTTATCGATGGAAAACTTTGTCGTTGAAAATATTTAAAGTTTACTAACAACATAGCCATTAGTGTGAAATTATGTTTTACTCACGACAACGAAACACCTCTCAGTATGTGTTAAGCATCACAGACATTTTAAAAGTCCATCAGTACTTATCTCGCAAATAGTGACTAGTAGGGGTGGGCGCCATGCCAGGCCACCGGCGGGGGCCCGGTACCCAACCCGTAACGGGCCCAATGGGCCGGCCCGGGCCTGTAATATTAAAAAAATATTTTTAAATTTAATAATATATATTTTATTATTTCCAATAAAATTTATATTTAAAATATTTTTAAAATTTTAAAAATATTTTTTTTATTATAACCAGGCAGGGCCCTGGCCTGATACCTGAATATCAGGCCTGGGCCCGAGTTTCGGGCCCGTTAGGCCGACCCAAGCCCTCTTTTACCTATCCAGGCTGGGCCCGGCCCGATGCCCACCCCTGGTGACTGGTGAGCCGTTCTGTCAGTGTTCCTTCATGATACACCAATGAATTTCCATAAAGTCAGTATATTTTCTATTTTTATTAATGGTTTTTGTCCCCATCAATAAATGTGAACCCTTATTTCCCACAACCACCCTATTCATCCCCCTTTCCCCTTTCTCATTGATCCTTTGTGTCTTCTTCTTCTTCTTTCCCCTTTCTTGTTTACAATGGCTGACCACCGATTGCAATGCAGCTGCCGATCGGCAGCTTCCCACCTTCCCACCTGCCGTGACCTAGCTTTACACTGGTGGCTCAGCTTCACACTGGTGACCTAGTTCTTTGTGATTTTGTCATTCATAGTGGGTGACCACCAGCTGCGACATGGCTACTAACCGGCATTTTCCCACCATCACACCTGCAGTTACCCAGCTTCACACCGGCAACCCAGCTTCACACCCATGACCCAGTTCACACAGGTGACCTAGTCCTTTATAATTTTCTGGCATTCTAGACGCCTTCATACCACTCTAATCTCAAGCTCACCAATTGTAATACCAGTAAGTTGCTATCTGATAATGGCGCTATACATATGTGCTAAATTGTGCTATGTTGATGAATTGCATCATATCTAGCCATGAGAAACAGAGAGTAAGAGAAGAATATGCATTCTTTCCTTTCTTTCTTCAATAAATGGAAAACAGTTTGACCTGATGTTTTATTCCTTTACCTATTGATACCTTCACATACTGTAGACCAGCTAATTCACCAAATGGTTACATGAACCTAAGCCCTCACCAGCATCCTCACAACCGATGGACACAGACTCTCTTCATAACTCAAGCCACACCTCTCTAAGCTGACTTAGCTTGGAGGCTGCATTTGCTTGTCCATCACAGAACTTAAACATAAGTGCACAAAATCTGTAAATGCTAGTGTTCAATTACAAATGATAGACAACCACAAGCCTACTTGTTTTCCTATTGTGAGGCAAGAGGCTATGAAGAATCATGTGGTTGGAACTGGGAGGTCATGATGCTGGTGCTATTAATCCCCTTGTAAGAACCCACTCTGGTCGAAACTTTGCTCCATTTTCTGTAGAATTTTAGAATAACAATAACAAAGAGAATATTGCTATCATTTGCTTCAATATAACAAGGACTCAAGTTTTAGGTAGACTTTAAAGATTATGCACCAAAAAGTGCATTCTTGTAATCTAAGATTATACATTTTCTCTTGAAGTTATGAGTTCAAATACTTAGTTCAAGTACCCCGAGTAATGTCTCGCTGTGGAATTATCTCTTTCTATTCCAAGATGGAAGTTTTTGGGCATTTGGTGTTGTTACAAAGGAAGTAAGTTCCCTGTTTGTGTTTTCAGCTCCTACAATTGAACTTATCTCTTCCGTTTAGGGAAAAAGTTACATCAATGTGATATTTCTGAATTGTAGTATGTGATTTGCCTATATGGGAATTTTAGCTTGTAAATCGCTTGAAAAACAGTCGACCTAATTAATACAGTCTATATTGACAAATTAAGTATATAACTTTGCATAAATAATGAGAGATGATTGAGAATTTAATGAACTTTCTATTCAAGTCATTTATTAAAAAATTATATATTTAGTTGTGTTATTATAGATATATATAGATATCCATACAATTGGTTAATCAATTAAGTTCTATTAATTTTTGTGATATGTATGATCCATGATAACTGCTAGTTGCATATGTTACATCAACCCTGATCTTCTCCTGATGCTTTGTCTTTGATTACTTAGATTGATGTTTTGATAATATGGAAAAACAAAGTTGGATCACAAAGAAAAGGGATAGTGTAGAATATTTGAATCGCATAGACAATTTCTTTGATTTTGCGAGTGCTAATAATGTAATTGTCAATGGAAGAATTAGATATCCACGTGCCAAATTTAATAACTTTAGGTCTCAAAAGGTGCTCATTATATCATATTTTTTGTCAAGGATTCATTCAGTCATGTTGAGTGGCATTGTCACGGAGAATCAGTTTTACCACCTACGTAACCAACCCTCTAACACACACTTTGAAGATATGCTGGAAATGATTGACAATGTTTTTGACATGCATAAAGATAAAATGACTTCAAGACAACCTGTCAACCATGTTATTGAAGAAAGAGAAGACAATGGCATGTACCAAGACTGAGTAGAGATGCATAAGAGAAACTTTATCCATGCTACAATAGATATACAAAATTGAGTTTCCTAGTTTGCTTGTTTTATATTAAGATTGGGATATGCGTGAAATGCTTGATGATGTTTTTGACATGCATGAAGATGAAACAACTTCACGACAGCCTATCAACTATGTTCTAGAAAAATTGCATTGCGATAAAAGGTTTTTATATCTAATAGGTTTAGATTTCATACGAGGGACAAACAAATGAACATGAAGTATCAAAATAGTGGATTGCTCATACTTGCACAGACTTCTAGTTTTTTAAGTTCAAGCAATGGGAATCCCGTGATTGGTGAAGTTATATGTTATGGATTTGTCACTAACATTGTAGAGGTCATTTATACGGAGACCCTAAAGTTTGTTCTAATCAAATGTGAATGGTACAATGTGCTTAGCTTACATAGTTGTGGCATTAAACAAGGTGTATTTTGATTCACATGCATCAACATTGACTTTTGATGTATAAAAGATGAACCTTTTATTTTATCGTTGCAAGTGCAACAAGTTTTTTACGTAGATGACCCAATTGAAAGTGATTGGCATATTGTTATTAAAACCATACCTAGAGACATGCATGACATTTTACAAAAAAGTAGTGGCCAGTAATAATGATTGCAATATTGATATAGACTTGCATAACATGGTAGCTGTCGATGCTCATAATGTGAATGATATTTCAACTTGGGTTTGAGAAGATGTACATGGCATCAACATTAATCAATCTCCCACAGGTGGTTGGTATGCATCGACATGATAGATATCCTTTTTAAATTAGTTGTATAATTTTTGTCATTTTACATTGATAAATGATGTCCAATATTATGTGATATTCTGTTCTTTTGTCAAATAACTTATCGGCGGCAACATATATCATCAACGTATGAGAGCATGGACCATGACACATGGGATAAAGCGTCTTCAAGTAAAACTGTTCGTCAATATTTTTCAATGTACTTACTTTATATTCACTGACTTAATTTTTGTAATTATTTCACTTTTTTTTAACATATATTCACTTGTTTGCAGTACCTCTACCAAGACACACCCAATGATTGACTCGAGCTCTTCCACTGCAACTTTGAGACATGGTCAAAAACATAATCTACGCGTGAACACATTCAGATAGCCAATCAGTATAAAAGCACAATTTTTTACAACATATATTGGAACGTTAGCATGAGACCCAAAAAGCATACTATTGATATTTCACAAGTGGTTGGAATTACCCAATTTATTTAAAGTAGATTTTTGGAAACGTGTGCAGGTTATTAATATTTTTTGTCTTAAATTTTAAACATTTAATGTTATATGTCATTTGTTGACAAACCTTCTTTGATCTATATGTTGAATTGATAGGGAAAAATTGAGGTTCCTAACGAGCAAAAGTCTGTCGTACACAAGTGGCATTATAGGAATATGCACACCTTTATAGATCATGGAGGTATGAACTGAGGAAAGTACACAAGATATTTGAATGACAATGGGCAAAAGGTATATATATTCTATAAATTAGAATGTATTAGAATTTATATCATTCATGATATTATAGGTTGATGTGACAACTTATTTGATGTAATGATTTACAAGAAGTTTGTGAAAGAAATACACAAAACCGTGCACAGCGAAAGTACCAACACACTACAGGTACATAGAGCTTTGCATGATTTAAGGCAAAGAAGGTAAACTATAAATTTACATTGATATGAGTTTAAATTTCTAGTTGCATATTAATATTGAACTATACGTCAATGCACCAGTCAAATTGATATATTAGCATATGTAGTTCGGAGAAGATAAACCTGAACCTTCACGGGATGAAGTTCTTATTGCTACGTGAAGCAGCACTAATGCAAACTAATCTAACCCCGAAGAGTACATATATTATTGTGTACCAATCTTGTATGTATATAAATGCATTAGGAAAAGCTAAAGGAAAAGATAGATACTTTGTTCGAGGGAGCATCCAATTCACCTGGCAGCAGTGATGCGCTATCCCAAGTGGTGGGAGACGATAGCCATGGTCGAATACACACAATGGGAATATTAGGAATGAAACCTTCATAGTTTTCTACTAGAAGCACAAGCAAGATTCTGCTTGAAGTGCAAAATGCAATATTAAAAGAACAAGTCAATACATTACAAGGAAAATTTGTTGTGTTAGAGGGCAAACGTATGATGAGCTCAAAGAAACATGTGCTAAAGTAACTAAGCTCGAGGCAACATGTAATAGGGTCCTGAGTTAGAGGCAAAATGTGGTGGATATGCTAGAAGATCATATCAATCGAATCATGGCTTCTTTTGCGGGATCATTCAGTTAAGCTTCAAAAATATTATATACTTAATTGTCTTCTTTATTTTCTATAACGAATTTTACTTTTCCTATGCGGGTTTGCCCGTGTCTCTTCATTTCTCCCATTGATGCCTGTAAATCTGAAGTTTTCATTGACTTACAAAATGTGATGCATTAAATGTCATATACTTGCACTATCTTACATCTTTAATATGTAAGATGGACGGTAATTAAGAATGAATACGATAGAACTTTTCTTGTATGTTACTACAGATATCGTATCATATATTTTTGTACTCCTATTATTTTGGTTCAATGAAATATAATATAATATTAAAAAATAATACAAATTTAATTGATTGGAAAACAAAAACCGTCAATAACATGATCATTAGCGACAATAATTACATGTTGTACTAAATTAATGACGGTTAAATACATTGTTAGTCAGCGGTCTATTATGTCAATAAATAATAGAATTTCACTGACGGTTGACAACACTGTTTGTGAAGGAGTTCTTTTTACTAATGGTCCTACCACTTGTCAGGGAATGTATCATATTTTACTAACAGTTTATTCCGTTAATGAATAATGAAATTTCACTAATGATTGATGATATTATCATTGAAAGTACATCTTTTACTAACGCTCCTACTCACCCATCTTTGAATGTTTTAGTGACGTTGTCTACTTTGATAGGTTGTGTATGCCAGCAATGAAAGTTTCATTGGCGGTATTCAACATTTTACTGATGGTTGTTTACCGTCAGTAATAAGTATAGATTTTTGTAATGATTGTACCATTGCATTTACTTCATTCAAAGTCCCAAACACATACTTCAAATACCCCAATTTGGACATAAAGTCTAAAACAAATGCAATTGCAAAGAGGACATTGTTGTCCTTTTTCTAATATTTGTCAATTTTTTTTATACATTCTACATGTCAATGACCTTATAATCATTATCTATCACATAATGCAATGCTTTACAAATATTTGTGTACTACTTATATTTCTTCAAAACATAGTTGTTGCATGTCTACTGGTAAAGAAGATATTTTGGAGCATTATAGGATAACTTAAAAAACTGACACAAAGAAGATGCATATGACCATTCATCACTAGAAGGTAAATTTATAATTAGAATCATCATAAGCTAAATGTTAAAATGCATCTTTGTAGAACAATACATCTCTCAACATGACATATGTGAAATTCCATCGAGTATGAACATCATAGGTTAATTTCTTTGAACCATTCAAGCTCACTATTCTTATACAATCCTTAAAAGTATGTAACCATTTTGGTGATTCATTTACATATTTAACACTTTCATGAATTTTTAAAATTATATCATGCAGATCCTGCATACTATCTTAAACCATAGAATTTAGAATATGTACAACCACAATGAATATGCAAACACTGCCCTTTCATTGGAATAAGGTTTTTTCTTCTTAAGTTCATTTTGAGTGTAGCTATTGTACTATCACTAATCGAGTAATTTGTCGACAGTAATAGAAAACAATTTTGGCTGAATGTTTCATTTAGAAATACATTTTGATAAAACCTCACACAAACTATATGTATTATGTAGTAGAAGTACATACATAAAATTTAACATATGATCATGCAACTTCCACTCTCTATCAATATATTTTTCTATGCATAAATAACCCAATATTTGTTGTGAAATCCACATATCGAAAGTCAATGAAACTTGCTGCATAAAATTATTTATAAATCCTTCAAATTACATTTTCTTAGTCTTGTATATTGACATAATATTTTTTTTTCAACGACTTCTAGAAAATGGAACAAACCTTGGATGGCAAGCCTGAAGAAGTTTGTTATGAAATTCATATTATGCTAAATTAAACAAAAGCTTATGTGCTATTACACACTTTGACATCAACTTCTTTATAGACTTCCATATCAATTTTTTCTATACATAAAGAAATTGTATAGAGTTACTAACTGCAAGTGATAAAGTTCTTTGTTTTTCTTCACAGGTTTACTTATTTAAATATAATTTTAGATGTTGATTTAAATGACCAGTTAGCACTGCATCCTTTCAGTGATTCTCCCAAAATGTTTTTATTTAGCAAGCTCTTCTCTCTTATACCTAACCATTGTAAAATCAGTCCATACTTTTGAAGTCCTTTTCTCTTGGAGATAGCTTTTCTTTCAGGAGATAAGTATGATTCATTTTCTTTGATAATAGGAGTTAGACAATATTTTTTATCAATAGAACTAGAAAACATAACTAACTATATAGCCAATATAATAAAAGACAACTTGAATTCCAAAAGTTGAGATGACACGAAGAAAATAAAAAAGAATAATAAAATGCACAATAAATATGGGCCCATTGTGAAAATGAACATGAAAAAAGTTGTCATTTAATTAAGCTATGCAAGCCATGTATGCACTTAAGATAGTAGAGATTTCATATGATTATAATACATAAGTTATAGAGGGTAAGAGACTATCCAAACCTGAAACTAGTTTCAAGTGTGTAAAGTGTCAAGTTATCCTATAACTATTCCGTGCATCCTAAAGAGTATGGCATGGCACATTGGACAAATCCACTCCCATCTTTGTGCCCCAAATTGCCTCCTCAACCGGGGCCTTAAATGGTGTAACGATCTTTATCAACCATTGTTTCTAAAATTGAAAGATTAAAATATCCAACTGAACAACCACTCGAGCAAAGACAAACTCAAACATAGAATGTTTCCTATAACTGCGGTAATGAGATGGCAAGATATATCGAGCTGCAGCTTGTATGCGCATACAATAGATCAAAACAAGGTCGATCCGACTTCCTTCAGGTCAATCGACTTTGGATCACCAGTTTTTTCATAGGTGTGATGCCTGGGCATCGGATGTCAACAAAAAACAGTTAGAACCATCACGAAAAAGTTATCTTTCTAGGAACCTAACACAATATTATCTTTCACCGAAGATGAGAGAGAGCACCCGCGGCCACGACGAGGTGGAGATTAGATTATTTCACCGACTGTTTCACCACACAATATTATAAAAAATTGGGACGTACCAGCGGTCAGGGTCCAGCTGATTCACAACATAGAAGAAGAAGAAGAAAAGGAAAAAGAAGAAGAAACTGCGGGGGCCCTACCGCTGGTTGGGATCCAACCTTGGGCAGCAGAGCACTCAGTAGGTGCCGTTGGCGGCCAGGCAGGCTGGTGACGGTGATGGCAAGGCAGCAACGGGGAGGAGAAGGCGGTGACGGCAAGGCAACGACGACGACTCAGCGAGGCAGAGACCGATGGCAAGGGGCAAGAGCTTCATTCTAAAGTGGAAGAAGAAGAAGAAGAAGAAGAAGACGGGGACCTACCGGCCGTCGGGGTCCGGCTACCATCTATCCGGCAACGACGAGGCGGTCTGCTGCGTTTTGGGCGATTTTTGCAATGACATGGGTTCGGCAGTAGGTGATCCGGCGACAGTGATGGCGAGGCGGCGGCGATGAAGGCAAGGCAAAGATTGAAGGTCCGACGGGTGACGGCGACCCCGTCTGGGGTGGGCACTGATCCCCTTATAATAAAAAAATTTATTTTTAATATAAAATATATTTTTAATAATAAAAAATATATATTATTAGTAATAAAAATATTGTTTAAAAGTTATCAGGATCGAACCTTCATGGGCTAATTTCAGTCGGGGCTCGAGCCCGACCTTGAGCCAGGTTTTTTGGACCCAGACTCAGTTGGGTACCGGGTACCCGCCGCCGACTAGAAGAACGACCCTTAGCCAAGAGGCAGACGAGGTTCATTCGTTTGTTCAAATGAAAGAAAATGAAAGCAATCGGGCTTCCCGTTCTCAAGTCCTAATTAAAAAAAGTATTTTTTTTTTAATGGTAATACTAAAGCGACGGGCCCAACGGGCAGAATACTGAGCCCAAGCCCGTTAGGCGATCTCGGGTTAAAGTCAGGCTGGGTATAGTGTACCCGCTAACAGACCGTTTCGGCGTTTTGGTGTCCTGCGTATGATGATTGGATTTTAGGTCGATTATCAACGATTGGGGGCATGCGTAGATGGGGGAGAAAAATTTGGCAGCTTAGATTTCATACGTTGTAAAAGTAACTATCATATCCCGTGCATACCGGTAAGGGAAGCTCCATCGACTGTTTCTCTTTCCCCCTTTCTATCTATTTTCACTTTCTCTCTCTCCCTCTATTCTTTTTCCAATTAGTAACGCAGAGACTACACTTTGCATGACACAGATTTGGTTGTTAATAACTGATTTAAGCCCTTTGCTTTTTACTATTTTCTGTAGGTAAGAATGGTAATACAACTTTGAGGAAGGTTTGTCCGGCTTCCCATTTTGTATGGTTAGGGACACCACTTATTTTTTTGATAATACAAATAATATTATTGATTAGTGTTCTCTCTCTCTCTCCATATTGAAATGGCTGGTAATTGTTTCTAGCAATGGACATACATGTTGACAACTATTACTGATACACTACCAATCAGCGACATTATTATTAGCGACATGACATGATGTGTCATTGGAAATGGCTCCGACGATGTATATGACTGTCGCTACTTGCAACTGCGTCTATTTTCAAGAGCATTGCTGCTTGTGACAATGACATGACTCGATTTGTTAGTGCAAAGAGGTACGACAATGTACAAGTGCATCGCCAATTGCAACTGACGACGTGCAAGAGCATTTTTACTTGCAATTAGGGGTAAACAACGAGCTCGAGTTCATGAGTCGGCTCGTTCAATTAATCGAGTTGAGTTCAAGCTCAATACGTAACTGACGAGTCGAACTCGAGCCTCAATCGAGTTTGTCGAGCCTTAATCAAGTTGATATATTCAAACGAGTTTACGAGTTTGTTGAGCCTTAATCAAGTCGAGCTCGAGCTCATCACATAACGATGAATATCAATTCTATTCAAACGAGTTTGTCGAGCCTTAATCAAGTCTAGCTCAAGTTCAACACGTAACGATGAATATCAATTCTATTCAAACGAGTTTGTTGAGCCTTAATCGAGTTCGAGCTCGAGCTCAACACATAACTGCTGAATTGAGCTCGAGTTGCTTCCGTCGACCTATTCTCGAGCTAAGTCGAGCTCAAGGTTTCAGTAATCAAGCCGAGCTCGAGCTGACTAGACTCAGGCTCGACTGGGCTCGTGTTCACTCCTACTTGCAATTGCTACAATGTACAGTAGCATCACTGGTTGAATCTACGACGATGTACAAGAATGTCACTACGTAAAGCAGCGATCATGTACATCAATGCTTTTTTTGGCAACACAGATCAATATTTGAGACGCAAAAGCAGGGTCGCTGATTTGTAAATCTCTTGTAGTGCCTATTGCTTTCTCATGTTATGTTTCGTTGGCCTTTTTTACATATATAAAATTTGTTGCTGTTATATATTTAAGTTTTTTGTGACGCTTTCCTTTTTTAAAAAGTTTTTCATTATGGAGACGTTATGTCAAAGGATCTGATTCGGATTGAGTATCCATCCAAACAGTTTCAAGTTGGATGCAGAAAAAAAATAAGATTTGATTGAAGGATTGAATTAAATTTGGATTTAAGAAATAACACCCAATTTGGATTCAGTTTAAATAAATGTTTATTTAGATTTAGTTGCAAACTTTCATTCAGTTTTAAATAAATATCAGATACCTAATATTTATACCTTTTGAAAGTCAGTTCTTGACATATCATAATGTGTTGTAAATTGTTGGTTATATATCTAAAAGTTGGATTTGGATTTGAATGTGAATTTAAAAATTCGATTTAGATTGTGAATTTAGAACAAAATTCAGATATAATATAAATTTTTTTCATCATACTCGAATCTGAATTCAAATTTCAATATATGAACATCTGATAAATTTAATATCATAAACGTTACATCCACTTTTAGTCATGCACAACGATTTTTAGTGGAAGAATCTTGTCATAAATTTTTATTCCACCAACTTTTTTCAAAGTTCCTATTACTATTAGGAAGTATACCACATACACTACAAAAAATATTCTAGATGCTCTTAGATTAAATATATTTATATTTGAAGATTAATCTTTTCAAAATACTTAGGCTAATATTTTTTCAGGTGCTTTTCTTTCACCGGTTTGTTTCCACGCATTGCCTAGGCTTTCTACGATGCATGCTTGTTTATGTGTGCATATACATAAAATCTCAGACAGCGTTTTAATGGGAAAAACCAATATGAATTGTTTGTACATTCACCAGTGCAGGCATCATCTCTCTTTAAGGTAAAAGAGCCAAACCCAAAAGCTCGTCCCGTTTCACTTGTTGATGCTTGGTCACAGGCTCATTCTGTTTGAGTAGGAAGAGTATTCAATTCCACTACTCGGTTTGATATCCGAAACATGTTATCACCCAAAGGCGGAACCAAGAATTTTTCATTGCAGAAGCCAAACTATACTTTTAAAAATTTAACAGGAATGGAAATATAATTTTCTTTGGTCCAACTCTATGCTAACTTTTATCTGAAGCCATATGTGCATGGTGCATCTTCTCGCTCCTCAATCTCTCTTCTTACTCAACACACTTGGACACCAAATCATTGAATGTCCGTTCATCATTATGTGTATTGTAAGAGATCTTAAACGAACTAATCTCAACAGATAGAGATGATATAATTAAGTGGACCAGAAAGTAGTCAGGAATGGTAACTTTCATATCATTCTGCTGAGATGCCATGTTTCTCATTTCTAGCATATGCTAACGGATGCTACCCCCACCCATATATTTCATAGATGTGAGCTTTGGCATCAAGGTGCTAGTCCTAGCCTTGTTTGAACTAACAAACTGATCCTCTACAACATTGAAAAATTCATTCACAGTTTGATAAGGGGGTATAGTTCCCCAAATATTCTTAGCAACTCTAGACTGCAGCAAGTTAAGATTGCTCCCACTTATCAAAGACGACTTTCTCATCTATTGTACTTTTATCAGTTAAAGGGGCAGGTTCATTCACACGAAATGCTAGAACTAGATCGATACACCCCAATATTAACAATATAGTTCCAATCAGTAAAATTAGATCCATCTAGAATAGGAATATTACTTGAGCCATAAAAAAGTAACAAACTAGGCACTGCAATGACAAAAGATAAATATTCATGCTCTATCAAGACGATGGAAAAACAAATATGATAATAAGCTCCCTTATTATTTGCTTTTTCTTATTCAAGTGTGGGGTTATTACAGCCTCATTTTGGTAAAAAACCATAACACGTCAATACACTTCGCCTTCCAATATTTGATAAAACTAAAGGAACATGTAACCAAGGACAGTCGACATGACACCTTTGAATGCTGCATGTCTCATGTATTGAATTACATTTCCTTCACCTTATCCTATTAAACTACAAACATAAAGACAACCACCTTTGAGCAGTGCAACATTTCTATGTATATACATATATATATATATATATATATATATATATATATATTCCCGTATCTCTGTACCCGTATTTTCTCAAGTTACGGTGCCCGTGTCTGCATCTTTCTACCGATACCCAAATGGTACCGATACCCATGTGACTTAGAAGCTTGCCTTAAGCCAAGAGGTAACCAGATGAGTTGAATCAGAACATGAAAGACTAAATTGTGTTACTGTCTTCCCCAAATTATGTTTCTACCTTCTTCCCCAACTTATGTTTCTACCTTGGAAGATAATAAAACCTTGTTTTAAATAGTCTTAGTTCTCTAGTTGTTAATGAGATTTTTTCTGATTGCAGAATGTTGTTTTTTTCTGCAGGATGTCAATATCACAAATGCAGAGAAAAATACTCCACTGCACTGGGCCTGTCTCAATGGACATTCTGAGGTAATAAGAGATATTGCATGAAACTGGGTATTATGAGTTGAGAGCGATGTACATTTAGTGTTTCTAATAGGTTGTCAGAAATTTGATTTTGGCTGGAGCGGATGTGGCTGCCCTGAATAGGTATAGCCTTTCTATCATGGAAGCAATACTTTTTCTGTACAATGTACATTAATACAGCTTCTTTGGTATAAACATTTGTAGTCATGAACGCACTCCACTGGACGAAGCTGTGAACATGGGGAAGATGGACATTGTTGATGTAATCAGTTCTGCATCTGCACTGGCGGAACTGGTGGGAGTTAATATTTCCTAGAGAGATTAATATATCTTGACTCTAATGTTCCTTTGACATCATGGCACAGGCATGTTAGCACAGTCGCATTGGAGTCTCTCTTTTTCCCTTTCATAGCTGTGGATTACATTCCCATTATCATTATGGTGCCTCTAGAATAATGCAACTCTTTTAAACTTAAATCTCTTCGGCCATTTTTGCTGTGGCTGCAAAACATGTAATTGCCTTTTTTTTAAAAAAAATTATAATACATACATACATATATATATATATATATATATATATATATATATATATATATATATATATATATATATATAGGAATACATATATTCTAACATGAACCGTCTAGCTAAGTTGAGGTAAGCGTGTCAAGTTTGTAGAGACGAAGTTTGTGCAATTGTTGATCGGTATATTTATGAGCTTTGGCATGAGAATAGCTATGTTTTGAGAAACAATCATGCATCAGATGGAACCTATGCACATGTACAGCTTTATTGTTCAATAAATGATGAAACTGTTGATCCATGTGACCCAAAAACAAAGGGGAAGAGTACAATGTAAGAATGGACATGAATCAGGATTCCCACGACCGATAAATCTTTGGAATCAGGATCCCTAATGGGTTGAACAATAAACCAAAGAAATGGGAGCTTAAAGATATGTTGTATGGCCTCATTTCAGAACCCTTAGTACTTCAAAGTTTCAAACTCCATTTTCATTCAAAAAATTGAATTTTTCAGATGTATTATTTCCAATGTGCCCTTTCTGTGTTAAAAACTTTATTCCTCATTGTAGACCACTTTCTGATTAGTTATAAGTTTTCAAGGCACTCGTTTTCTAACACTTCATATGTTAACATTCACGTCCCTGAAAGACATGGTATCCACCCATGGATGTTAGTTTTTCTGCTGTTGATCTAAAGATTAATGTGTTAGATCATGAGTTTATGTTTAATGTGATTTTCATATACTAAAGGTTAATGGTCCATAATTGTGAACCACTGGCTATTCATGTAACTGTAGAGATGAAACCCAAAAGGTCTGCTCAACGAAGCATTTAAATGCTGTGGTAGTCACTGGATCATAATTTATTGTAGACTGTGGACCTTACCTCTCTCCCTCCCTCTCTCTCTCTATATATATATATATATATATATATATATATATATATATATATATATATATATAGGCTTTTAGCAAATGATGATAGGGCGTAAACAACCTAAAGATAGGTATAAACCTATATTCTTGAGACTTTCCTTATATATATATATATATATATATATATATATATATATATATGTATGTATGTATATTTCACAGGAGAAAAATGTGTGCACCAACCAAGGAAGTATACCAACCAACACTAAAACTGCTTTAAAGATGCATGCCAAAGTGAGGGGCCAAGAGGCCCATTATATAAGCCAAGAGATTTCTTGCCATTGGGAGCCCAACGGCCCTCCAACAGCTGAATTAACTTATATGTAAAAAGTACACAAAATGGAAATAGAAAGGAAAAAAATACAAAAGGAATTACAAAAAGAAGAGAAGATTACAACAAAAGAAATACAAAAGATCCTTAATTTTTCTAACATAGAGTGCGATTTAGTTTTTCTGGCCACCTGAAGTTGTTTTTGGTGACCTGACTGTCAATGTGCTCGGAATGTCCTAAACCATAAGATTGTAAGCATTGCAAAAGATCTGATGCATACTTTTTTTCAGTTCTGAGTTTTTGACATTTTGAGCGCATCAGTATGGTTAGATTTACAGGAGATGGAAACAACTTCAGTTGTCTGGGAAACTTGGACAACGTCTTAGATGTCATAATTCTGAGCGACATGGTCAATGGTCTCTCTCTCTCTTTTGATATATATATATATATATATATATATATTGAACTTGATATATATACATGTCTGTGTGTGTGTGTGTGCGCATGTGTATGTGTGTCTGTTTGTTATAGCCGGTACAAGTGTGGGGTGGCTCGAAATTTGAAAGTAATGGAAGTACTTAGTGATTGCTAATGATGTTTTGCCAATTAAAATTTTTTTAAAGTGAAACAGAGAACAGGTCTACTCATTAGCATGAAGATCAAACTGGTACACCTGTTTAATTTGCTACTTGTACGTAACTGCTTGCTACAGTGCTAGGTGGATTGGAAACCACGGTTTCACAAGAGGGATTGATGATGTCCAACCAGAGGGGAGGCTTGCAAAGAAAATTAGTCGTGTTATACAACTGGCACAGAACCACTGCAATTCTTATATAGATGAATACAATAAAGGAGTACTTCAACCACAGCCTGTCTCTACTGCTGCCGAAACTTTGGAAGCTATGATAACTAGTGAGCTGAGTGGCAGCCGAGAGAAAGTTGGAGAGGTAACAAGAACTTTTTGCTTTTGAGCTTCTGAACGTGGTTGTAGGAAATTTCCATAGAACTGTGAAAAGGAGGACATTTCAAAAGCGAAGTCATTTTAAAAACAAAACTAAGTTCATATCTGCATGTACATGTGTGCTATGTTGTATATTTATTTATTTATTCTATCCATAAAACACATGTAAGCATGCTTATTGGTGTAAGCTGAGTTAGCAACGTTTGTGCATCTATGCATGTGTACGCATGCATGTAGCAATAAAGCACAGTTGAACACTTTTTTTTTTCATGTACCTTGACAAACCTTTTCACCGGGTCGTTGGTCTAGAGATCTGGTTTTGGGCCTCACGTTTTACTAAATTTTTCAATTGAATTCTTCCTTTTAAATTCCAACATTGGTCTGCGTAGTACATTGATGAATTATATCAGAGATGACCTGAAGGGCCTTCTGCTGTAGGCATGGTTCGTTGGTATGTTTTGTGCCTGTCTTGTGGTCAAACTAGTTATAAGATTTTTTTCGTCCAGCTACATGGCTGCATCTCTGATGCTATAGAATATTGGGCTGACATAATTGATATATACTTTTATCTATCAATTTACAATGTGCATGGTTGACCTTCTGGAACCAATTTTTTCTCCTTTTTTTCTGTTATATGTGCATCCAGCTGATGAGGATTTGGGAAGCATTCGGCCGTGGAATTGGAGATGGAAATGATGATGGGAATAAAAATGAGATTAGAGAACAAAGATAAGCAGGAAGAAGACAAAATGTATTCCCATTCTCGACTTCTACTCCAGCTCCAAAACAGAGCATAAAAGAGCCTGCTAACCAGAAAAAAACCAAAAAAGGGAGAAAATGTTCCTCCTGAATCCCTAACCCAACTGGCTTCCTCAAGCAAGAAAGCACCAAAACTTTCAGGTTCGCCGGAGGCAGGCCTTCCATTCAGCAATTACCAAGTGTCAACAAAAGGCTGCCTACTGGCATCTCTTGATTGTGATTTAGGTCACAGTGAGTTGTTCATAGCACCATCTGCACCGATCTTAGCAGGATGGAACAAAAGGTCATTAAACCCATTGCACACCGACAACCAAAGAATATTTTATTTTAAAAACCAATTTTTCTGCCCACAATATGCGTGCTTCTAGTGGTAGGAACCAGATCCCATGTGTTATTGGCCTGAGTAGCTTTGACTTCTTCATCCCTGGCATAAACTCATCCAAGCTTCTCAAAGGCTTGGAGCAAGCCAGATAATACTTCAGATCGGTTTAATGATGTGAACGTTGGATTGGACCATCATGCTATGAATGTTTCCAGCAGCATTTTCTCTATACGAGGATGATTCATGCAATATTGTAAGAGTGGTTCGGAATTCCCTATTGGAACAAAACTGAGAAGGCGTCATGTAATTGAGTTCCATGTCTACGACTGATACACACCCACTTGGAACGCAGACAAAAGCACAAGGACTATCACAGAGTAGGGATATTATGCGAACGTATAGGCGACGACACCGAGGGATAAGCACACAATGAGTTAGTAGTCAGCAGGTCAGGGACGAAGGTCAGAGGTGGATGGGTCGGGCAGACGAAGACGGCACAGCTGGGTTAGTTCGAGGCAGATCGGGTGCAGCCAAGAGTGCATCCGGGTCAGGTTCAACATGTATGAGCTCAGGCTAACCTGAGTGCGTCATGGCTGGGTTCAAGCCCAGGCCGAGTCATTGTATTCGTTTTTGTTTTGATTTTTGAGTCTGGTCTTGTACTCGTCTCAGTCCGAGACAACGGGTTAAACCTGAGAAAGTCCAGCAGTATATAAGTTGGAGACTGCCCAAATTTATATCTTTTGACAATTTGAATTAATAAAGTTGGATTTTTCTCCCGAGTAAAGGCCAGGCCACTGGATTGTGGTGCCAAAGTCTTGGCCGACAAAGAATTCTCGCTGGAGAAGAAGAACCGTGTGCAAAACCAGAGAGGAGGAGCCGGGAACTCCATTGGAACTACAGGCGACGTCATTTCCCAGCAGCTAAGCTAATTCCGACCTAGGCATAGGCGTTCTTCATCACAGGAGCATCAAGAGGCCTGGATGGGAAAGGATAGATCTGATCGTGAGCCAAGTCGCTGATCGGTTTGATTATTTTCAGACTGCTGCACGACAACCGAAGATCAGTTCCTTTCGGTATGAATCCAGACTCCGTAGGATCTTTACCGAGAATTGGATCTGTGATCCGATCGAAGAAGGAGCTGAAGCTGACACTCAGCACAATTTGAGAATTCTCTCATCTAACGTGAGGAGCAGATCGATCAGATCCATCCTAGATCGAAGAATTGAGCTAAGAGGATAGGTGCTGATGAGTTCAGGCGAGATCGATTACTGATCACAGCAGATCGCCTAACGTCTGACATAGATCGATAATTTCTTTTGTTGAATCGATCTTAATTCGACATATTTTAATCATGACTATTGTATTAACACCTGCATCGTGATGCAGAGGAGTTTGATCCAGCAGATTGAGCTGCCGTGTGAAGAGAACCAGCATAGAGACTCTGTTCTGGAGCAGTGACAGAATTCTCTGATAATCAGCAAATTCCTGGCAATTAGAGGTACATTTAAAGAGGAAAATGGTACAATAATCTCAGTAATCTTCAGAGATCACACTGGAAAAATTTGAGCAGAATCGGAGTTGAAGGAGCCAGTTAACCGGGGCAGATCGAAATCACGGTGGTAATTGGTGAAAATCGGCGGTGCTGTTCCTACAACAACCAAAATTGGGGTTGGATTTCATCCTCAACGAGTGGCTGATTGGAAGCGAATTTGGATCTAAAACTTTGGGCGATTAATCCTCAATATTTTGTCTATCACTGGCTCAAATTTCAGCTCAATCTGACTTACGATCGAATTTTGGTGAATTTTTTAAGGAGACTGACTCCTTACCTGGACCAGACTCGTCACTCTCCTGAGTCTAGTTCCTCACCTCAGGTTCCACCTTCAGGCATCAGTACAGTTCATGAACCTTCAACCGTGAGATCCCCTGTGGACTCAGACCATATACGAGAGGAGGTGCCTCTGCATAGATACTCGAGGCGGACCAAGGGTTGAATTGTAATTTTGATTTACATATGTTATTTGTGATTCATTTTGTACGTATGTTCATGTGATATCTATGTGGGTCTGTTTGGATTCGGTCACTTGTCCAAGACCCGACCCGTTGCTACTCTCGCCCATATAAATGGGCGACAATGTTATTTTTGTACACACATTGAAGTCTGAATGAAGAAAGTTATGCTTTGTTTTTATGTTGTTTCATCCTTCCCTTCGCGTAACAGTTTAGTTTTCTGTAGTTTGTTCTTCTGCAAGGCTTGCCTTGCATCAGGAATTCAACAAGAAATCAAATTCTTTGTATGTTGTACTGCGAAGTAGCAAGATTGCAGGTAGCCAGAGGGCTCCGTTTCTTCGGCAATTCCTACTTCGTTTGAATTTCAATTCTTTCTTCAAGGTAATTTCCTTTGCATTATAGTGGTGTGATTAGAACCAAAAAGTGTGTTCATTTTTTTTCTCATTCTGAAGGAACTGTTGCATAAAGGAATAGGACAAGCAGAGGAAGGATCTTGTCAAGATTTTGACATCATTTAAGGAGTCTTTTCCAAGCAGAAACTTCTTTTTTTTTAGGTGCAAAAATTACCAAGAGGTTATTTATCACCATTTCATGTGGCTTTCCAAGTTAGTTTTAGAAACAAAGACATCCAGTACCTCTAAAATCATACTAACATGTCCTCCAAAGAATTTATTGTGTACTTGTCTGATTTGTTGCTTGCATTGCCTTAAGCTACGTCAATTGTCATCTAGGATATTTTAAGCCTATGTTTCTGAAGTTACTTGCCATTTCAGTGCTGGAAAGAGTTTTGTTGCAGAAATCCTAATGCTTTGTCAAGTATTATCCACTGAAAAGATTGCACTGCTTGTCCTACGTTATGTATCAATTTGTGCTGAAAAGATATTCTATCTCTATAGAGTTAGACTATTCAGGTCTGTGACAAGGCAGTGAATAGTTTCTTACCTCTTCTTCCTCCAGGTTGAATATTTGGAATCACTCCTTTGGCCAATGAACAATCATGTTTGCAGTTTCTATGGGAGACAAGGTGGTGGAACACTGTTAACACCCCAAATTTTTCCACATCAAAATTGAAGCAATGTGAAAATTTCACAAAAGAATTGTGAAAATTTGCAATTTCAAAGCCAATTTCGAATCTAAAGAACAATTAGATTCAAATCGTGAATTTAACCCGATACACGAATCCCAATGCAGGATTACGAGTCCAAATTCAATTACAAATGTCATTTGAAATCCAAATCCAATTGCAAAATGCAAATTTTGACTTAGATCCAAGAATTGGATCTAATTCAGTCTAAAATGCTACGTGGGACCCACGTGTGGGCCCCACCTAGCCCGTGTGGTCAAGAGCCCTCCCCAGGGGCCATGCCCCCCTCCATGTCAAAAAAAAATAATAAATAAATATTTTCTCTCAAATTAATTGAAGAAAAGTCATTTTCAAAAAGAAATAAAGGAGAAACCTAGGAAAAGAGAGACATTTATGTCTCTCTCTCTTCTTTAACCAGATCCTCCTTAAAGAAAAAAATCATTTCCAAGGAAGCAATTACTAGACTGGTCAAACTCACCTAACCTACTTAATCCAAGTAGGTTTGACCCGGGTGCACTCAAATGTGGTGCCAATTCCAGCTAGGTTCGGTCACAATGGGCTCAACATAGTCAAAACGTAAGTCTGTCTCATGATCCAATTAATGGACGAAAATAGACTTTGACCGAACCAAACCCACTTTGACTAAACTCAGTCAAAGTACAATTTAGCTCAATTAAGAGCTTTCTTGACCCAAATTTATCAAATTACCTCAAATAAAGTCAAACTACTTGCAAATGAGCTTTGACTTTGGTCAATTGGTCGAAATTGATCAATTTGGACAATTTTGCCCTTCTGCGGTCAACTTAAGATTAAAAAGCCTAAAATGGTTTATGAAAGGCAAATAAACATTTGAATTTGTCAAATGCTTGAATCAAATACCAAATTTAAATTGAATTTCTCAAGTGAAAGTTTGATTCAGTTGAAATCCATTTTCAATCAAGTTTTGGACGAAAATACCCTTTTCGAACCAAATTTGATAAAATTTTTAAATTTTATTAAAATTTAAATTTAATTATCATAATTCAATGGCATTTGGAGCTTAGTAACTAGGTTTTAACCTTATAAGCTCGATTTCAAACAAAAAAAAAATAAATAGTATAAAATAAGGGCAAAACCCTGTGTAAGGGCATTTTCGTCCAAAATTTTGGTCAAAATGGTCACCTAGGTCTGAACCCAAGTTGACCAAACCTAGCCCAGCCCACCTAGCTCGTGGAAATGGGCTGAGAAATGGTCAATTAGAGCCTTTAAAGTCTATTTAACTCATTTTACAAGTCCCCAAGGTCTTAAGTAAGTTCCCAAGGTGAGTTAAGAAGGTGGTTGAACCCACCTCCTCCTCTATATAAACCTCCCCTTGGCCACTAAGGGGGAGGACGAAATTTTGGAGCATTCTATCAAATTGCTGCAGCCAAGGAGCTAGGAGGGAGAAGCCAAGGAAGAGAGAAGAGGTTCGTCCAAGCCCCCTTCCCCTTTTTCTCCCATTCTCTTCTTCACTTTCTTCTATTCTCCCCATTGATTTTGCTAAGTTAGGGTGCTTAAGTGAACCCTTACTTAGGATTTTCGTGGTGAGAAGCCCTCTTTACCACTCCAAATTCCAGCAAGCAAGCTATTTCTTATTCTAGCTTTGCTAAGCTTGAATCCACGGTTGGATTCTTGCTTAGGATTGCTTGGGTTAGAAAACAAGTGAAGACGAAAGACAAACATCAAGACCGACCGCAAGGTAGGTGATCTTAACTCACTTCTCTTCTACTTTAGCTTATTGTTGATTTATTTTAATTCCAACAATTCGTGGGAGGGTTTATTTTCATTTGCTTACGGCTGGGAATGATGTCCAGCTAAGGGAAACCTACGCTTCAATGTACATGTTAATGCATAATGCATGCATATGTCGGTTTTTCTTAAATATGAACCCAAGTATCAAATTTCGAAATGGGCCCCAAGGCCACGTCCCTTTCAAAGGAACCAACTTAATACCATTTTGAACTCCCTACCATGAGAGAATCCCACGGTGAGAAAGTGATTTTGCTACATCACGTATGATGAAAATGCCTATAAGGGATGGATACGTTTTTTATGAATGTGATCCACCCTTGCGTGGCGAAATGATGGACGAATAAGCTTGAGTATTGTTTTATTTTCTTTCTTATTCACAGTCATTTTGATTCATGTCTTTCAATTTAATTAATCAAGGGTAGTAGGGAAGATTTGAAACAAGTTCTCAATCTTCCTACATAAAAGAACCCAGCCATGAATCATCATGATTCATGAGTCATGCGGTCCCTTGATAAAATTTCATTTTGAAAAGTAAGGTACGTATATGTATACATTGTTATATATGTACATATATGCATCTGATTTCTTGTCAAAAATTACATTCCTCCCTTAAAATCAGGTTGGAACATGTTTCCAAACCGGTCTTTAAGGAAATTGGCCATTTTTATTGATTTTTCTAGTGCAAGATTATAAATTACTTTCATTTCATTTTTACTTAATTTCAGCAAACCCATACGTAAGATGTATGTATGTTGTTGAAATCAGACCATGTTTTATAGGAATTGGTTTAAGAATATCAAAATTTACGTATTTGAAATACCAACCATCCTAGAATCATCCAAAGGAGTTGATGATTTCATTACTACGAAATCTGGAATTTGAATAGATTTGAAAAACTCATTGTTTCTATCTAAGAAACAAGTCCTTATTGGAATCAATGTCCACAATTTTCAGCTATTTAAATCAACACAAGGTCTGATTTTTAGCTATTTTGAGACAAAAGTGGACGTCATCCATGTCTCCCATCCGTTTCAAAGATTGAACTTGACATCATTTATATATTTTCATCATTTTGATAATTTTATGTCAAGCCTCAAGCTTATGGACTACATCTCTAATTCATGTGCTTAATCATATAATGAGCACATATAGAGAAAGTCCTACATTTTAATCAATCTTCATGTATAGATTGTATGACGTGCAATACGGACTTTGAGAGATTATGAGGGAGTGAAGAATGTATGTTTCATATGAATGAATCTTGATGGATTATGAGAGAGAGAAGAATGAATGTTCCATATAGTTTCCATTCTCGTTTCATGCATTCACTTTCACTCAAAATCAATGGCACCACATGCACATTCTCAAGAAATTAAGTGATTCAAATTTAAGTTGCAAAAAGTGACCAAGTCATATTGCAATGAGAATTTGTAAACTTCACTTAACTTCAAAAGAAAACACAAGCAATGCATTCATAATCTTTTGGCCAAAGTGCATTTGAAAAACAACATGTTTTCTAACAATTTGGAACCTATGTTCTTTCAAAAGAATGAATTCTACAAATCACATGATTTGACAAAAGAAGAGTTCAAAATCAATTTTTATCATAAGATGATCATCATCATCTAGAGTTCACAACAAAGAACTCAATTCCAAATCTTCAAAAATCCTCAAGAATTATGTGTTTCAAATAACACCAAAACAAAGGATTTTAAACCAACTTGAAAACCCCCAATATTCAAATTCATTTATTCAAAAAAATGAATTTCGGTTCTTGAATCCAAAACCTCAATGCATAAGCATATAGGACTTACATCAATAACTCGTATATGATCCAAATGATCTTTAGTCCTTGGTCTAATTACCCCTGTTAAAGGCGGCAGGAACGGTTGGACCTCGTACCGACGAGCGGATCCCTTTCTCTTGAAAATTTTCTCAAAACCCCAATTTTAAAAGAATTTTGCTGACTCGCATTTCGACCTTCTTGAAAAAGGAGTGGGGTGCGAACAGATGGCACACCCGGTGGGACCCGTCATTGTTTGTCTAAAGACTTATTTGGATCATATATGAGTTATTTTCACCAATGTCGGACATCAATTGCACAAAAAAAAAAAAAAAAAAATTAAACTCACAAAAATGCATACCGACATCATGTAGTGTACATTGAGGAGATTTCATGAACCTCATTCATTTCAATTTATCCTACCCCTCCTCAATTTAAGGATTGTATGCAGCCCATGTATGCTCTCAAAATTTCAAATCTATCTCTTAGGAATGTATGCAATAGAGCCATCTATTTTGCATCTTCTCATGAATTTTGAAAAACAAATCCTTACCTATATCATATCCCGGTCATCATGTTGCCGGGCTATTTCTAGGACATTAGTCCAAGATATAGCCTTACAACTGGACCACCCAATTGGACTGAGAAGTCCCCCCATTAGTACCGAAACGGACAATAGTCCCGGTATATCGATGGGTGAACAAGGAGAAATGGAGAGCCCAAATCTAGAAAACCCTTGGAGGAGTCAATGCTAGTACTATAAATTAGAATCATTTACCCATTTATTTTCCATAGGTTCCAAGACCAATTTTCAAAATAATGCATATAGGCAAGAGTCCTAGGAATTGCATTATCAATTTTTCATTAACTGCTTGTTTGGACGCATGTGATGTTTTACTTTGCCCCTAAGTCCATGTCCAAACCCAATGTCAAAACTCTTCTCGAGTCTCTATTGGGTCAATTCATGTCAAAGTCTAATACCTTCTCTTGTCTAGATGGACTCAGAAAGTATCTTCCCATATGACCACATCCTATTCGGGTCATGTCAAGGCCGATCCGGACTTCGCATCATCCCAAGTGGAGTCTACCTACCTCAGTGGTATCTTTCATGGTACCCAACTTTTCGGTGTATGTTCCCGGATCACTTAGAGGATTGCGGTCTTGAAGAAGCAGTCAGTCTTGCCATACAGCCTATCAATGGCAATCTAATCCATGCAATTGCTGAAAGATGGAACCCAAGGACCAACACATTCTGGTTTCCATGGGGTGAAATGACAATCACTCTTGATGAGTTCTCCAACATTATGGGTTTGCCAGAACCAAAAGGTGACCCAAGAGGTCCAATTGAAGACCAGTTCCTTGTAAACCAAGGTCAAGTCAAAACTCTAGAAGTGATTCGTAAACTCACAGGGAAAAGGAGTTGGCATTTTCTAGAGAAAGATGGACATCAATATCTTCAACTACAAGAGCTTGGTGAAACATACTCCTAATTTGTCAACCCTGCGTCACTATCTAGAACTGTTGCAGACAAGTACAAAAACTCCATAGTGACTTGTACCGTGGGTCTTATCTTCTTCAATAATGAAGAACACATAACGGATTTCCACATAGCTCGCCTCTTCAGAAAATGGGGGCATGTCCAAGTCCGTCACATTTCCATAGCAATGGCAGCCTTGGCATTCCTTTACAGAGGGTTGGCCAAATTTTCAATTGGAGATGCAGACTCGATAGAAGGATGTGTCTTTGCACTGCAAGCATGGTTCTACAAACATGTGGGGCCACAATCATGTCATTTTCAAAACACAGACGGTCAGTTATCTAGTATGGAGCACTACCGCAGAAAGATGGAGGAAGTTGATGACTCCACCATCATTTGGGACTTCTTTGATCGAGAGGTCATCAAGTCAAGATACACTTACAACCCAGTCAGAGGAAGTCTTCTATTGGGACCGTTTTTCATAATTGAATATCATCCGGAGCATTGCCTCAGGCAATTCTCACTGCGTCAGAGGAAGGCATATCCAATTGAGTCGGAAGGAGCCATTGTAGAGTGTGAACTAGACACTGAAGAGTGGTCCGGGATATACACCTATGCCCAGCAACGTTGGGAATCATTTGCTCACTTGTATCTTGTCCTTGGTCCAGGAATGGGTCCCGAATATGTAAAATGGTGGGATGAAGTTCGCCCATCTATCCTTCTGTCCTAGATTGTCATGTCTAATTCATTGTCATTAAGCCAAAATTTGTCAAGTTTTGTCAAGTTATGTTAAACTTTGTCAAGTTTTGTCATTCTCATCTTTCTTTTAATATGTAATCAAAATTTGTCACCTCTCATCAATTCACATCCTAACATTTTCAATTTTTCTTCTTGCAAGGTGAACATCCGCTTTATGGTTGAAACCAGAAGCCAAAGCAGGAGAAGGAGTGAAATGGAGCTTGATCAACCTTTTATAGGAGACAGGGGAGAAGAATCCTCCTCAGAAACACCTCCCAAGCTGGAAATAAATGACCCAGAATTTGAGGAATACAGAAGATTTCGGAAATACATGATCATGTTCAATGAAGAACAAGCGCAGGCAGAAAAAGCCAAAAAGAAAGGGAAGAAAACAAGAAAGTACTCATCAAGCAGTTCAGACTCTTCTGAAGACGCTACAACAGAATCTAGTAGTGAGGAAGAACCGAAAACTCCCAAGAAAAAGAAGAAGGGAGAATCCTGGAAAACAAAAATCCAGGAAGTTGAAAAAAAGTTAAATGCAGTACAACTTAAAGGCAAGAACAAGAGGAATTTCACTTGCGAAGATTTCTACGAAAGCTTCGAAAATGACAAACACATAAAAAACTTGCCCAACAAATTTATCAAATTTGATGGCCATGGAGACCCAAAGGCACATTTGGCCATGTTCTTTGCTGAATGCTACAAATTCCGCCACAATCATAGGGCCCTCTTTCGATGTTTCCCTAGAAGCCTAGAAGGAATTGCAGCACAATGGTATCGGGAACACATCAACCCAGTGGAATTGAAAAATTTTGACATGTTAATCAACCTTTTCATCGAAAGGTTCATTCAAAACGTTGAAACTGCACCAACGATCACCACATTATGCTATCTAAAACAGAGGCCAGGTGAAAAGGTGAGAGATTTTATTCAGAGGTGGAGGTCTTCTTGCAACAAGATGAGAGACCCAATCTCTCAATCCCATGCACTGGGATTGATCGTAAACAATTTGACACAACCATTAAGGAGCCTCATTTCCAATGCTCCAATCAAGTCTTTCATCGATCTCACTGAGAGGGCAGAATGCATTGAAGCAGGAATTGAGAATGGAGCTTTTGATGCTGTCATCCCGGTAAAAGTAAGGGAAGATACAAAAAAGAATAGCAGAAGTCAGAATGCTCCAGCCAACATCGTGGCCAACGCTGCAGCCTTCAAGAAAGAAAAGTCCGAATATCCTAAGAATAAAGGGGTAATGGACAAAGCTAGTGGCAGTAGTAGTGGCACCAAAAACAAACATCCTGGATGGGGGTACGATAGAAAATTTACCCCATTACAACAAAGTTATGAAGAGGTCATGCATATGCTAATCGAAAGAGGTACTCTGTTTCTCCCAAAAGTCTCCAACCCCCCACCAATGATGGGGAAAAACAAAGAGCAATTCTGCAAATTTCATCGCGCTCCAGGACATGATACAGAAGACTGCCTTGTACTTAAAAATATTGTGCAAGATGCAGTTGACAAAGAAATAATCAAAGAGGTCAGTGAACAGCCGGACATTCTCAAGAATCCTTTTCCTAAACATGGCAAAGGAATAGTTTCGATGGTCAGATTTTCAACAGGTCGTCAAATTATGGTGACAAACAAAAGGGATACAGCGTCCCTGGATTTCTTTGGATTGCTTTTCAAACATGATAAAGGATCCATCAATGCACAAACCGGACTGGTTAAACAAGACCATCTGACAGAGATTGATCAGAAGTCACAAGTGTGCGACCCTGAACCATTGGAATCCATTTTCAATGAATTGGACCCCTTACCTGAAGTCAAGAAGGGAGGGTTTAGCCCTAACAGGGGGAATGAATGGGCTTTTGAATTATGTGAAAATAGTCCGATCATATTCTCTGATAAAGATCTACCAACTGGAGGTGCATCGCACAATGACGCCTTGCACATAGTGATAGAGACAAGGGGCACCAGAGTCTCCCACGTTTTAATTGATGGTGGAGCAAGCCTGAACATCTGTCCACAACAAACAGCTCGTGAGTTGGGCATAAGACAGGCTGACTATACTCCATCCAAAATTTTCATCCATGGATATGACGGGACAGGACAACCATGCCTAGGATGCATATGTCTGGATTTGAATATTTCTGAGACGTATCATCGGGTTTTATTTCATGTGGTGGATATAGAACCCTCCTTCAACTTGTTGCTTGGCAGGCCATGGATCCATGCTACCAATGCAGTTCCCTCCACTCTACATCAGTGTGTCAAATGGACTTACAACGGGAATTCTATAACCATCTATGCAGAGGATAGGGAAAGTCGGCTTGTACACCCAATGATTCCGGTACCAACATATACAATTGAGGTACCCAGTATTCGAGTCTGCAAAGAAGAAGAAATATCTCAAAGTCTTAGCAGGTTGGCCATTCAGAAACCAAAGAAACAGGTATGGGTGAAAAGGGGTACCAAACTTGAAACAAGTTACAAAAGTCATCCGTTGTTCAAGAAATTCTGCCAGAATGAGAAAGGATTGGATTTACTCATACGCCATGACTACCAGCCATTTACTGGCCTTGGCAAACATGAAAATGGAATCTTGGAACCAGTTACCTTGACAGGACAACGAGGCACTCAAGCCTTGGGGTGCCAAAGCTATGAAAAAGTGGATGTTGAGGAAGAATTCAAGCCAGTACCTTTCGTCAAGAGCAATACCATAGGCGGATGTTCACCATCAATTTGAATCAACAAATCCGCCATCATTTTGTCATTTTGTCGTCATTGTACTCAAATAGACCAAGTGTCTTCATTTTGTAATACCTTCAAAAATACAATGACAAATGCAAATTACTTCCATATACAATGTCTCAAATTTCATCTAACTTCTTTACAATCTTTAGGATGGCATTTGAGGATCAAACATCAAAAGCTTTTAAGGAGATAAATCCAGAACTCACAGAGGCCGAATGTCCAGAGTTCATCCAAATGAGAAAGCAAGATCAACCGTCACCTCTGATTAATGATCCGATTGAGGAAATTAACATTGGCACGGAAGAGAGTCCAAAGATTTTGCAAATTGGAACAAGTCTCTCAGCAGAAGAAAGAAAAGAGTTGATAGATTTCCTCAAAAAGCATCAAGAAGCCTTTGCGTGGACTTATGAGGACATGCCAGGACTTGATACAAAATTAGTCGAGCATCGACTACCATTGAAACCAGAATGCAAGCCAATCAAACAAAAGTTGAGGAAACAGGAAGGCCTGGAAGACCTACTAAAGGCAGGGTTCATCCGAACAATCGACTATCCTGAATGGTTAGCAAACATTGTGGTAGTCCCAAAGAAAAATGGCAAAATTCGGCTCTGCATCGATTTCAGAGATTTGAATAAGGCTACACCAAAGGATGACTACCCACTTCCAAACATTGACTTGTTGGTAGACAGTACCGCAGGTCACGCTATGTTCTCCTTTATGGATGGATATTCTGGTTATAACCAAATTAAGTTGGCAGCTCAAGATCAAGCCAAAACATCATTTACAACCCCATGGGGTACCTTCTGCTATACAGTAATGCCATTTGGTTTGAAGAACGCTGGGGCAACATATCAAAGGGCTATGGCAGCTATTTTTCATGACCAAATGCATCAAATCATGGATGCATATGTAGATGATCTACTAATTAAGTCAAAAACAAGGGAGAATCACATCAACATTCTCTCTCAAGTTTTTGATAGACTCTTACAATACAAACTTAGATTGAATCCACAAAAATGTGTATTTGGTGTGGAATCCGGTAAGCTTTGGATTTATGGTCAGCCAAAAGGGAATCGAGATGGATCCTTCCAAAGCAAAGGCGATCATCGAAATGTCACCCCCAACAAATCTTAAGGAGCTACGCAGCTTGCAAGGCAGAATTCAATCAATCAGAAGGTTTATATCTAATCTCGCCATGAGATGCGAACCCTTCAACCATTTACTGCGGAAAGGAGTCAAATTTGAATGGGGGCATGAATGTCAAGCCTCATTCGAAAAGATCAAGAAGTATCTTCTTTGCCCACCAATTTAAAACCTCCAATTTAGGGGAACCTCTACTCCTTTACATCACAGTTAACGATTCAGCCTGTGGTGGATTTCTGGCTCAATATGAAGAAGGATGCCGAATAGAACATGCCATTTATTACATCAGTAAGACATTTGTGTAGTATGAAAAGAACTACTCGCACATGGAAAAAACTTGCTTAGCCTTGGTGTGGATGTGTCAAAAATTAAGGCATTATCTATTGGCTTGTGAAGTTAAAATTTTATCCAAACTTAATCCACTCAAATATATCCTCGAACAGCCATTTCTGAATGGAAGGATAGCAAAGTGGCAGGTTTTGCTGATGCAATATGATTTGGAATATGTGTCACAAAAATCAATCAAGGGGCAAGCCATTGCAGACCAATTGGCAGATTTTCCTCTATATGAAGAAATTAGAACAAATGAGATTTCCAGATAGCAAATCCTGACAACTGAACCAGAGCCGATTTGGCGAGATGTACTTTGATGGATCTAAGAGCACAGCTGGGGCAGGGCATTGGGATACTTTTCATTACACCAGAAAGGGAAATGATTCCTTACTCTCTCAAATGAATTTTTCCTGCACGCATAATATGGCAGGTACGAGGCCCTAATCCAAGGACTCAAAATGTTGCTCAAATTTAAAGTGCAGAGAGTTCGCATTTTTGGAGATTCTCTCTTGGCTGTCAGTCAGGTCAATGGAGATTGGCAAGTCAAAGATCAAAAATTGATCCATATCAAGAGTTAGCAGCTTCCCTCTCAAGACAGTTCGAGGAATGTCAACTCTTACATGTCAAAAGAGAATTTAACCCAAATAGCAGACGGTTTAGCCAGTTTAGGCTCTACCATTGCCTTCAAACCTGGAGAATCTATCAGATCTTTTGAAGTTGGAAGACTCGAACAACCATCTTTTGTCATACCAGAACAGGTTTGCAAGCAGAAAGTAGAGAAACACCATGGGTATCAGAACATCAAGGATTTTCTCCAAACTGGAACACTTCCACCAGAAATGTCTCCGAAAAGAGCAAAGAGTTTTGAGACACATGTCTTCAAGATATTTCATTCTAGCCGACATTCCTATACAGAAAGATTCAGCACAGAATATGCTAGATGTCTCGATGCAAATGAGGCACTAGAAGTCATTCAAGAAGCCCATGAAGGAATTTGTGGGGGACATGTAGGGTATCAGACCCTCGTCAAGCAGATAGTCAGAGCAGGGTACTATTGGCCACAATGCAAAGAGACTGTCACAATTTGTCAAGAAATGCATCAAATGTCAGTTGCATGCACCATCAATTCATGCTCCAGCAGCGTAACCTTCATTCGGTCAGCTCACCATGGCCATTCCCATGTGGCC